>NC_071573.1:26466660-26769493 GCF_024509145.1 Vidua macroura
TATGTGAACACACAAACACTCTTCGCTGACTTTCTGTGTGCTTATAGGCTGTAACCAAGTCTCCACTGAACATATTTCCTACTTAGGATTAGATACAAAGGTGTCGGATATAATTATCAACAACACAGAAGCTTTGAAGACCAATTTGAAAAAGATCTCCTAATTTATTGATTTTTAACAGTTGGTGTCTATAAGTGTTTTGATAATGCCTATGGTGGTTTTATATCACTACAGTGCTATAAAATGAATATACTGGAGCTTTAACAACCCTAGCATGCTATGCTACTACTCCTCGAATACATATTTTGCTTATTTGCACATTTCCCTTTTTACAAGGAGAATATCTTTCTGTAGCAGAATTTCCAAGAAAGAGATAGGTCCCAGTTTATTTAATTGGCAAAGACACAAAGTTTGTCTATTTTATGTGGCTAATAAAAAAGTGAATAAGCGTATTCCTAGAACTTCAGTTGTCACTGTTCAGGATCCTAAGGTTATACACAGTGTAACTGCAACTTTTTACACAAGAGCTTGACAAATGACAGAAAAAAAGACCTTTAGCCCCACAGTTAACTAACCAGATAATATACATTGTTAGTCAATAAGGGAGATGGAACACATATTTCACAAACAGATTACTTAGAAACTTGACTGACAAGTCCTTCCTGGGACAGCCACTGTAACTGCTGGATTTAATAACTGCTTTGTCATCTTAGCAGTGATAGAAATGGGTTCCCTCCATGGGCACTGCAGCTACTGTAGAATATAATTTAATCCACCCATGCCAATCTGAACTCTTGTTTCCCCAAACATTAGGGCAGAAACATCTGGCTAGGTATAAAGCAGGTTAACACAAATAAAGTTTGCAGGAAGCAATGCTCACAGTCACTATTTTGCTATGCAAATAGCCACTGATTATGAACTCTATAGAATTAGCTTGTAAGATCTGGATGAAGGTGTTTTGAAAACTCATGCTCCAAGTGAGGCTCCTCTATGTTTAATCACCTACGTAAATGACCTGCTTTCCAAAAGCATCCACCCCTTATGTTTGCTTCTGAGGGAACTGTCAGCTGTCAGGAGTGATTAAATCAAAACACCTCGGCTGTGCCTGTGAATTTTAATTTGGAGACCCAGCCTTGAACATCACATTTCTAGCATATTGGTATAACCATTGGTAGAGGCCACTGGATTCTACTCTTCCTGCTGGCATTACTCAGTTTGTGTCATTAAAGAACTCACTTAACTCATGCTCTTTAATGTAAGAATAAGGAAAATCCTTGTTTTACAGTGGGAAAACTAACGGTGGAGGCAGGAGTCACTTCACTAACCACTGACCTAATCTCCAAGCAATTCACACCAGGCTTTCTTTATAATCCAGGGCAGAAATGCGCACTCTAAGGATGGAATTCATCTGATGAAGTACATAGCATTGTAGGAGGAGATAAACCATGTTGCAGACTCCACTGACAAAGCTGATTAGATCTCTGCTGACTCTAAAGGGAGACTGGTGATCACAAGATGTTTGTCTATCAGCTACCAATTCCCAAACATGAATCCCTCCCTTCTTGTCCAGTTGAGGCTGTGGTTTCATGACCAGCATCAGTGGATGCCAGTATATGGTCATACACTTTACCTTGCCCCAATCACATGGTCCTGTGTGTCAGCTCTAGCAATCCTGCTGCCCTAGGTAAATAGGATTAGCTTGCTGAACCGACTGAAAAACAACAAAGATGAAAAAGAATTTGGTTTTTGGTTGCACTGGCAGGCAAAGCTGATGCCCCTCATGGCATCACATACCCTAATTGCTAGGTCTGAGGCCTGGTTGGGAGCAGGAATATAATTTCTGAAAGGGACTTGCAGTGGCCCCTTTTGGCACCAGCTTTTCGTTAAACCAGCTTAAGTTGAGAACAAAATGGCCTCTGTAGAAGGCAGTCTGGAAAATTAATAGATGCAGTTACAAAACATAAACGTAACATGTCTATGTTTACTGCCTTGGGATATGATTTGACAAACATCAAATATAATTGATCCTTAAAAAGAGGCCTTCATGTCTCCATCCTTATGTGAAGGCTATGTGGTGTCTGGGAAAAGCAGCAGTGTCCAGCAGGTCTCAGAGTTGGGAATGCAGCACATTACAAGTCAAAGCATGAGTATTTATTGTGTAATAAAGGCAAGTTCATCCACGTAAATCTGACAGAGTAAATATCTAATACATAAATGGTAAAATGATGAGTATGCTGTAGTTCAGCCACTTGAATGACTTTACACACTTTATATCAGGACAGAAGGCTGCAGCTCTTGCCTGGTGTGTGCTGTGGCAGCAGGAGCATTGTGTGGGCAGGTGAGCTGGCTGGAAACACCAGCAGTACCTGGGCTGCTGGGGAAGGTGAGCCTGAGGCTGCCGTCCAGATCAGACCTGTTGGTGCCGGGTCAGAGCAGGAGCCTGTCGAGGGGTGCTGCACAGGGGCCCCGAGCCTGAGCATGCCCTGCACATGCTGTGCCACCAGGCTCTTTGCCATGCTGCAGGCAGGCCTGCCTCGCACAGCAGAAATGATAGGATGTGCCATATCCTGTGCTTATGACTGTTCCAGGAAGCAGCCTGTAAACTCTGCATACACACAGCCAGGGGGATGGCTTCCTTTCCAATCTGCCTGGGGATCTTCCTCTTCTGGGACCGTGTTCTTACACAGCCTAGCTCAGTCGCTGGGACTGAGGTCTTTGCACAGTGTGCCCTTGATGTCACCGAGCTCCCAGGAGGCAGGGAGATAAACCAGCATAGCTCCATTCCTCAGGGCAAAATGTGCCACCAAAGGGCATTGCTTCTTTGCAGCACTACATGGAGGTGCTCTGAGCCTCCCACAACTCAGAGCTGCACTTGTTGAACTAGTTTTGAACTGCCTTTTCCAATGCCAGTACATGCACGTGTATGAGTTCCTACAGTATTAACTATTCCTGCAGGGGCTTACCTCAAAGGACCTGAGTGATATTCTTCCAACAAGAGACCATCTAGAGATCCTCACCAATGAAATCCAGCATCCTACTGTAACAAAGGAAATTCCTGCCCCCAATTAACCAGCTCAGGCACCAGAAAGTACTGTGAGCTCTCTGAAAGGACCTGATACTGTAAATAGGTGGAGCAGGCACCACTGAGCAGGCACCAGCTCACCTACCCACACACTGCTCCTGCTGCCACAGCACACACCAGAGATA
Organism: Vidua macroura; assembly: GCF_024509145.1. NCBI lineage: Eukaryota > Metazoa > Chordata > Aves > Passeriformes > Viduidae > Vidua > Vidua macroura. Next base: position 26,469,868 of record NC_071573.1, read on the forward strand.
TGTGATTAGCACATATCTCTCTCAGTGTCTGTCCTCAGCAATTACCCATAGATTCAATGATACTCATTACCATGGCTCCAAGAGAATTGGCTTGCTCTCATGTTCCTTCTAAAGATAATAAAAGACAGAGCTTAACAGTATAATTTATTTTAAATGCCATAAGAAGGATGGTACTTATTTTAGTAATAATTAAAAATGTTATGAACCAATCAGATGCAAAGACATGCTTTCATTCCAGAATTCCATATTTACAGAATTTTCCGATTCCTCTTGAATCATTGTTACTCTTTCCACCAGAGAGCCACACTGTGTGCAAAAGTGAGTAACACCACAAGTTCTCCTGCCTTTTTTCCTTTAATGATTAATATGGTGGTGATTTTTCCACTTGGATCCACTCAAGCACTAGCTGAATAAGGCATTAGCTCTAACTAATACCGTATCAGTATTAATTTCACAGCTGATTTGAGCAACTATTTTGCCGGCCTACTTGTGGATTTTAGGAAAATACTATTTGTACCATAAGGAGACAAACTGGTAATCGAAGCAGCCAGGAAATGCTTTTTAGTCTATCAGAAAGGGCTTGCCTGTTCATTAGAAACAATTACAGATTGGCCATACAGTTAATTGTGTCCGAAGTACTGGAGCATTTACAGGATACTGAATGCCATTGAATCAAGTGAGCAGCTTGAAAGTAAAAATGCAAAATAAAGGAAAGATCAAAACTGGACATAAGAGAGGCATATTTTAAAAATCAGCTGTTTCTTCATTAGGGAGAAAATGTTTCAGAAGGGAAAAAAAGGGGTTTTAATCTGCTTTGCAAGGTTCAGAAGAAGTTTAGTGGATGACATACTGATCACCTCAACTTGCCTGGAGTTCTGCCACCGATTTCCAAAGAACCCAGATTTCACAGACAGAGTAATAAGGTAGAAGAAGAAATCTCTTTGCAGAACAAAGTGTCCTTCATTTCCTATCTCAATGCCAATTACTGCTATAGTTTTTCTTCACAGGTCACAAACAAAAGCATGTAAGAACACACTTAACTTGCCTCTGTTTGAAGAAGGCCTTTTAATTAACTGCAAACACATGTCTACATCCTTTCCTTGATAAAGCTGCTTTCCTGAATCAGCGCCTAACAGTGAATGCAACCTGGAGCTATATGAACAGTAATACTCACTTTTCATTTGTGTTGTTTTTCATTACAAGGAACAACCTTTTTTATGCAGGTATCTGGACAGTGAGTGCTTCTGTTGGCTTTGGTGATGCCGACTGCATCCAATTTGAAGAAACCTTGTGAGGACAGCTACCAGAGAGAGAGACACTGCCTGCGAGAAACGCAGCCTAAAATGAACACTGACAGCCTTGAAGTGTAACAGACAGAGAGAGACATGTTTGCCACAGTCCCACAAAGCCCTCATTAAAAGCTGACAAGTCTCATGACTGCACAGAAAAGGGAAGAGTTAGGTGTTTAAAAGGAGGCAGTGTGCTCTGTAATATGTGACTGCATCCGTGGTTTCTAGGCAGGGTTTCACCTTTTCCAAGTGGAAAGGCAGAAAGTGATGAAGAGCTCTCCACGGTGGAGATCTCTCCACTTGCAACCCTGCGCAGAAATTCAAAGGGAAAAAGCAGTGACTTTATTTGCTCAGCAAACATGCTGAGTAATAGCACAACTCCCAGCCAAAGTCCTGTTCTTCACACAGGGCTCAGCTGGCTCAGGAGAGCCCAGCAGGACTCGGTACAAAACGTTTTGCTGCAGGACAGGTGACAAGCAGCAGTTCTCTGTTCAGACTTGTCATCTGGCACTGGGGGGAGAAAGCTGTGTGCCAGACGTCCACAGCTACTTCTCCCCTCAGAACACAGAGCATTTATGGTAAGTAAACAGATTTTAGATGGGTCCTTCCACATCTGTGGACCGGAAGCTGAGCTGAGAAAGAATTCTTTTGAGTCATGAACAATGCCTGGAAGCTTAAAAAAAAAAAAAAATCCAGAGTCCTCCCTACTCTGAAGACAAAGTATTTTCCCTAAAAGCATGAGCAGGAACATTGTGTCTCCTGTAAAACACCATTTATGATTTCATTAGGTGCCTGTATCAGTCACTTTCCCATCAGTCTTAAAATTGATGGTGCTGCCAGATGGACAGCTCTAAGTTTAGGAACTATCCCTGTTCCTCTTGGCTGCTGGTGTATGGTAATACAATAGAAAAGCCTGGAAACAGCAGCGTACAGCCCACTGGTTTACAAGAAAGAGTGCGGGGAAGAGGTAGCAGTGTGAACTCCTGTGTGGTCCAGCTGCCAGTCCATGCCTGGCACATCCAGCAGCAGGACTGGGCTGCCACAGGGGAACATTCATCAAAGTCCCTGTGTTTGAAGCCCATGGAGACAACAGTGTCTGGGTCAAAACTGTACGCCCAGCCCTATTCATCAGGGAGCAGTGGAAGGCCTCAGGAACCATTCTTCTTCCCTGTCTGGGAAGAAACCACGCCCTCCCATTCTCCTGGGGTATATTGTCCATGTCTTGTGGCTTTTGGCCCCAAGTAGAATTAAGCATTCAGCATGGTATAGCAGGACAAAAAGCTATCCCTGGACATGGCTAAGGATCAGCAAGATGCCATCCTGTAAGGGGAAGGCTGCAGTACACTGACCAGTGGTGTGGGGCAGATCAGGAGGGTTTCATGGTGAAGAGATTTAAAAAGGATCACAAATTGATCTGGAAATCATTTGCATGCCAAGAAAGGAGTCCAAAAAGCCCTAACTCCTCTCTTTAAATCAGGCAAAGCTCTTGACAAGTTTATAATGAAGTTTTATTCATCAGGGTTCTACTGATATTGATATTCTGTTTATTTCTCTCAGGAGGAGATTGAGTACTTTTAATCAAGAAAACTATGATGACACCCCAGTGGCAACCAACTAAAACCCAATTTCACTAATTCCTGGAGTCCAGCCAATGAGAGAGACCAAACTTCTTGTTCTCCCTTCCTTCCTAGCTAAATTCCATTGGATTAATAGCAATCTCTGTAAAATGATAACCCATTTCACCTGCAGTAATTAAAAGAGGTTTGAGCTGCACCAGTTTCTTTGACCCATATATCCTAAATTTGGACAATTCTTCCTTGTTAACTAATGGCCTTGTGTGGGAGTGAGGACGACACAACATGGGCATGTTCTGTTTGCATGTAATTGCCCTTCAGCTTCCCGGTTATTTACTTGTTAGTAAGTGATGTCAGGGCATACGGGAAGCCAGGCAGGTGAGGAGAATGTTATAGCAATCTAATTGCTGACTCTCTTTACAATGGCCATTAAAGAATTCTGTATGGGCTGCTACCGCTACGTCCAGCGCATCCACACCTAGAATTTGACGCAAGGATACTGTCACAGAAAACAGGGTTCAGGATCACAGGTCAGCACAGCAGTGCCTCTGGTGCCCAAGCCAGCTCTGCCATGTGAGGAAGATTAAGCAACGGTGAGGGAATGGCACACATGGATAAGAGTGTGGTATCCAGGTGTGGGCTCATGGGGATGCTGCCGAGCACAGGGGAAGCCTGTCCTGAATCACTGCTCTCAGTTATTCTCATTGATAACGCTTTCCTTGTGGACACATGAGCACCTTCTGTCATTTTATTGCCCAAATGAAGGCAGGAAGCTTTGCATGGACCCTGAATCACAATCCCTTTGAAATCTCCAAGTACAGGAACATCATCTTGCATTCTGACTAGGTCTTCCTTCTCAGGGCACCAGTTCTCCTCTGGCCTCTATGGCTCCACACACACAGCTACACCCCCACAGCTGCAGAGAGCTAGGGCTGCTGTCTCCTCTCCACGCTCTGCTCATGGAATATTCTTTCACACTCTTTCTCTTGCTGCCGTGTTTGTTGGTTCCCTAGAACACAGTGGCCAAAGTAAGAGGTCAGCTCTGCCTTTGTGTAACTTTGGCCGTTTATTCTTTGTTTTAAATTTTGTGTTTACACTTCTGTGGTTTTACCGGATGTCTCAAAACGCTTGCTTTCCCTGTCCTAACTACAAGCATAACAAACCAGTGTCCAGGGACTGACCTCTTGGCATTTACATATTTTTTGCTATATTGTTATAGAACAATTATTATAACATTTATTAATTAGTATTTAAAATTATAGAAATTATTATATATTTATTTTATTAATATGTTATTATATTATACAGCCTTCCAAAACTTCAAGCAAAACTTCTTTTCTTCTTCTCTTCCAATTTTTTTAGCCGCCTACCAGTTATTAGTGATCGCGTCCGCACTTATCTTCGTGCCCTCAGTGGCAGAAACAGGAAAAGAATCAGAGACGCCCGCCCCCGCAAAAAGTCACCGAAGAACCGCAAATCCCACCCGAAATCCCCGCTCAGGACGCGTGACGTCACAGCGCCCCTCACGCCGGGCCCCGCCCCCGCGGCCCGCAGGGGGAGCCCCGCCCCCGGGCGCGCGCCGGGCCGGGGCCGTGTGAAGCGCACCTTTTGCACGAGTCCCGCTCGCCGCGGGCGGGGCCTGCGGGGGCGGGGCGGGAGGGGAAAGCCGGCGGCGTGAGCCAATGGGGATCCGCAGTTCCCCGGCGCGTCACGCGTGGCCCCGCCCACTCCCCCGTTTCAGGCGCGGGCGGGCGGAACGGGGAGGCCGCGGCTCGCTGGGCGTTACCGGGCGGGGGCGGGGCCCCGCTGTCGCGAGGGCGCGCGGGCCAATGGCGAGCGGGGCCGGGCGCGGGGGCGGGAGGGCACGGCCGGGCGGGCGGGGCGCGCCGGCCAATGGGGCGCGGGCGGGGGCGTGTCCGAGGCGGCGCTCGGGTTCCGTGTGAAAAGAGTGAGGGGGCTCGGGTGCAAAGTTTGCTCGCCCGGCGCCTGCGGAGGGAGCGGCGGCGGCGGCGGCGCGGGGGGAGCGGAGCGGAGCGGCCGCCCGAGCGCTCGGGGCTCCGACCGCCCGCCGCGGTCCTCGCGCCCCCGCCGGGGCAGCCACGATGTGCGGGGGGATGGCGGCGCACGGTCCGGGCGGGCCGCGGTGCTGGCAGAACCGGCGGGCGCGGCTGCTGTGCATGCTGGCGCTCACCTTCCTGTTCTTCGTGGTGGAGGTGGCGGTGAGCCGCGTCACGTCGTCGCTGGCCATGCTCTCCGACTCCTTCCACATGCTCTCCGACGTGATGGCCTTGGTCGTGGCGCTGGTGGCCGTGCGCTTCGCCCAGCGCACCCGCGCCACCAAGAAGAACACGTTCGGGTGGGTGCGGGCCGAGGTGATGGGCGCCCTCGTCAACGCCGTGTTCCTCACCGCCCTCTGCTTCACCATCCTGCTGGAGGCCATCGAGCGCTTCACGGAGCCCCACGAGATCCAGCAGCCGCTGGTGGTCATCGCCGTGGGGGTGGCGGGGCTCATCATCAACCTGCTGGGGCTCTGCCTCTTCAACCACCACGGCGTCGGGGGCCACGGGCACGCCCACGGCCACGGGCACTCGCACGGCGGCCGGCAGCAGCACCCCCGCGGCGGCCCCAAGCCCGAGCAGCCGCCCGGGGACGGGGAGGCTGCGCTGCACCGCGACGAGACCAGCACCTTGGTGGAGAACTGCAGCAGCTCCAACGGAGTCAGCCAGGAGAAGCTGGGTAAGCCCCGCGGGGAAGCGCCGCTGCCCCATCCACGCGTAGAAAAGCGGGAGGGGTCCTTTCCCCGGGTAGGGCCGCGGCCGTCCTGGTCCCACCTGGTGCGGGCTCTGTCAGGACTCTGTGAGGACCATCTGTCCGCGCTCCTGGAAAAGAGGCGAGAAACTTTCTTAGCAGTTCTTGTGGCACATGGCTGTCGCACCTCTTCCTCACGCCTTTCCTTCGGATGCCCTAAGCTGCATGTTTGTCTTGGAGACAGGTCACAGTGTAAAAGAGTCTTAGGATAAAGCAGTTTGCCCTGGGAAAAAAATTGGTTCTGCAAGGGAAGGCACATAACAAGCGTTTCTTGCCTGGCGACACGAACTGTCACAAGACGCTCTCCTAATGCCATCCGAACTGGCTGTGAATCAAATGGAGCGCGGTTCAGTGCCTTGGTCCCGGCAGCTGGATTGCTCCATTGGGTCAGTTATCAGTTACCTGGGAAGCTACTCTCCATCTAAACCAAACATATCGAAGCGTATTCCACTGCAATAACATTGTGTTTCTTCATAGTATCGGCATTAATAGGAAGAAGTCTTGGAAATTGCCAGTCAAAACTGTGCAAGCCAGAATGTGGAGCATGCTGGTGTCAGGGCACATGTGTGATGTCTTGGGAATAATTTTTGTTTAGCTTTCTAAAGCATGTGCCTTCCCACTGACCTGCACACAGGCATATGTTTAAAATCTTCCCTTCCCAGTTGTGATTAAACTGTCTCATGGGTAGGAATTTCTTGGGTTATTTTTTATCCAGAAGCCTGGATAGTTGATTTTGAAGCTGCTTGGTTGAAGCCAAGTATTGCGTGCTAGCGGAGTGAAAGGTGTGTGTGATTGCCATTTCTCTATTCCTAGGGCATCCTTGTCACCAGAAGGAATGGACTTCAGGCTTTGGAACCAATTTCTCTCCTTCAGTTTCAGGGTGACATCAGCAGACGATTGTTTTAGCTTAAAGGGAGCTTTAATTGATCAGAGTGAACTTTGCTACAGGAACAAGTTTTCTGTGATCAGAGGTTCCAATACACATTTGAGAAACTTAGTTTCTGTTTCTCCAACTCCACGTTGGCTTTGGATAGACAGGTTTTTCAAGAGTATAGGAAAGTTCCTCTGAATACACTACACCATCTTCTTGACCATGTAATAAGCTCTTAATGTTGGTTTAGTTCCAGCAAATGTATCCTAATAATTAGGTTCAAACAACGTAAAATTCCCTTAACCCTTAGTCTCATACATATCTTGGCTTGGGAATTATTCTTTAATGAAAAGTTGAAAAGGTGAAAAGTTGTGCTTTTAGCCAAGTTTTGGACTAGTTAGAGAAAAAGGTTATAGCATGGATTAGAATGCATATTGTTGTGAGCTGACTTGTCTGGAATGTCTCATGGATGTGCTTCTGGCAATAACAAATAATTTGTTGTGGGTGTTTAGGTGGTAATAGGACATAATTTTGGTCACAGTGAAACTTTGAAATAAGTTTGTATTTCCTTCATTGCCCTGTCATGATTATGTAATGGATGGAGCTACTCATAGTTTGCCTATGGAAAAGTTGCAGGTAAAGGTGCTTGGAGGCTTGGGAGAAGATGTAAGATGTAGAGATAATGACAAAGGTGGTCCTGTGCCTTCTCTGGAAGTCACAGAGTGGGGTAGTCCTGATTTCCTGAGGTGGAAGTGAAAAGTAGGCATAGCCTTAGGGGCTAGTCCTGCACAGGCATTTCAATGACCATATTTCAAATGGACATGTTTTAACCATTTGCCATTAAAAAAAATTTCAAGAGCTTTCTGGAGCTATGTTTCCTGTTGCCCTCTCATATAGACAGCTGTACTGACTTTTCAGATCTCCATTATTCCAAGTACTTGGTACAAAGTAGAGCGTTCCTCTTTCCTTGCTCTCATTGTGGACCTTGAGGTCTGAACTCTGTAACCCGAGATATTTCCCTCTAATGCATTTACTTCTCTGGAAAGTTACAGTTCCCATGTTCCATAACTCCTAGAGGTAGTATGGAAAATGTAGCTGGAGCTTCAGGGCAGAAGCGTACTGGATGAGGTAACGAGCTGGGGCTTGGAACTCAGCCTTGGTAGGAGCCCACTCCCTCTTCAGAGAGGAGAGCACTTGTGCACACTCTACAGTTGCAGAATCGCAGCCACGAGGGCAGAACAGCAGAAGCTGCACGTTTATTAATGTGTTAATGTTTACAAAGCTCTGAACTCAATAACCTCAGAAGCAGTAAGAGCTCCTTGTTTCAGTTTGTCAGGCCAGGGGCCAGTGCCTGTTGCTTTTCTTTACCACTGGAAGTAGCCAAAAAAAAAACTTTTGAAGAAAAGCAGGAGGTTAATAATGTACACTTCCCTTCAATTTGAACATTGGAAGATGATTTTTGTTCAGAAAGGATTTTTCTTTGTAATGATGTGTGTATACCCATGTAGCTGGTTAACTGTGTTGGAGTGGTAAGTATTGCAGACAGTTGTGACAAAGGAGAGCATGAAAATGTTATTTACAGTCCATGACAAATGACTTTGGACATCAGAAGCTGTATGTCACTCAACAGCTATATGTTACTTGCATAAAAATATAATTTTACTATGTATTTATTTATTCTGAAATATAAATAACAGTAGTTCATATCCTCAGAGTTTCAGTGATAACTTACACTGCTCTGTAGTCAATTCTACTGGTAAATTCTGCATTTTAGATGTAAAATTTCAGCTGGTTTGTATCTCATGGTCCTGCTAACTCCATGCACCATCTCAGAAGAACTTCCTTTTCCTTGAATTCAGAAGCCTCTTGAAAAGGCATTGGTAAACCTGAAAAGAAGCTAATACACAGCTGTATCATACAGCTTTTGAGCTTCTAGCTTCAAATTTTAATATGAAATAGCAATGCAGTCCTATGGTTAAAGATGGATTTTAGCAATGTGATCAGTCTATCGGTGTTCCCAAAGAAGGAACAAATGTACCTAACTAAGCCACTTAAATCAGCTTTTTTACATATCCTCTGTAGCTCTGCATTTTGTTTAGGAAACAAGCAGTGAATAGGCAAATGGTTATGCAGCTGAAAAAGGTGAAAGTAGTTTTTCAGTAGAGTAATTAAAATGTGGTCATCTTCATTCTTTGCCACTCTTAAATCTCCATGTAGAAACAGTTGCCTTCCACCTTATTTAGATCACTTATTGGGAAAACTGAATTTTCCTCAGCCAGAGAAGGTGTTGCTAAGTGTGTGGGTTGAGTTGCTTTTCAGTTTCATACTCAGTGTGCTATGCTTACTGTTGGATATGATTTTATAAGGAATTACAGTACCATGTTGTATTATAGCTCATGCCTAATTGTTTTATTGTTTTTTTGTCAGGTGATATGAAAGATGACATGAGTGATGTACAAGTGAATGGGAATGCTGGCCATTATCCTCTGGATGAAGAGGAAGTTGAAGAAGACTCTAGTGCACAACTTAACATGCGTGGAGTTTTTCTGCATGTTTTTGGAGATGCCTTAGGTTCAGTAATTGTGGTAGTGAATGCCTTGCTCTTTTATGGCTTGTGGAATCCATGCCCTGAAGATGGGCCTTGCTTTAATCCATGTGTCAATAATCATTGCATGGAAAATGCTACTTTATCCCAAGCACTTGGCAGAGCTATCAGGTCAGGGCAAGAGAGCATTACGATGGCTGGTCCTTGCTGGTTGCTATATTTAGATCCTGTCCTCTGTTTGATTATGGTCTGTATACTCCTCTACACAACTTACCCGTTACTTAGGGAGTCAGCCCTCATCCTTCTACAGACTGTTCCCAAACAAATAGACGTCCATTCTTTGAACTCAAAGTTACGTACCCTGGAAGGAGTGGAAGCAATCCATGAATTACACATTTGGCAGCTAGCAGGCAGTAGGATCATTGGCACTGCTCACATCAAGTGTCCTGACCCTTCCACGTACATGATGGTGGCCAAGCGCATCAAAGAGATCTTTCACGACGAAGGGATTCATGCAACTACCATTCAACCTGAGTTTGCCAGCGTTGGCTCCGAGTCAGGGAGAGGGAAATGCGAGTTGCCTTGCAGGACTCAGTGTGCTTTGAAGCAGTGTTGCGGAGCAGGAGAAGATAGTACTGCAAAGAAGACAGAAAAATCCTCATCACTTAGTATTTCTTGTTCAGAAGTTGTCATTGAATTTCCGAAAACGAGGAGGACTAAGTCGGAGAGCATCCCTTCAGTGAAGCTGGAGGCGAACACCGATCAAAACGAGCAGTTTGAGTCATCTTTGTAACTCCCTGAAGGGTGCTACCTGAGTTGTGGAGACTTTGTCAACAGCTGTGTTGCAAGAGGAAGAGACATACATTTGAGATGCAATTTTGCCAAATAGTGTAATTGCTGAAGTCCTTGTTCTTGTCATATTGCTAAATATAGAATGCTTGTTTTAAAGAATATAATGTCACTGTCATGATACAATGTGTTTGTGTCGACTTTGTTTGACTGAGACAGACAGAAAGTGCATCCATGCTGTAACACTTCAGAAACCCAGTTTCAACATTTCAGCAGAGACATTTTTTGCTGTGCTTCAAATTAAGATACTTTTTTTCCAGTGAAAAGGTGTATTTGAGGGACAAGCATGTAGGAGCTCAATTTGTGTTACAGATTTCTTGGACCTACTTTTTCCTTTAATATTTGATTTGTAGATATCTTAATATATTGTTTATTTAGAAGCCCTAAGAAAACCAAAGTTCATAGAACATTTTTAAAGATATAACTACTAAAAACTGGAAACCACTTTGCAGTTTCACATATTTTTCTTAAAGCTATGTAATAATAATAAAAATTGTGAAGGCTTTTCTAGTGAATTTATTGCACAGCATATTTTAAAGACAACATAATGTGATTGTCAGAAATTGTCCCCTCTTCTTCTGGTAAGGTAGCGAGGTAATTGAAAACAACAGATGTGAAAGGGTTTTTTTCTGTCAGAATGGCAGTTCAAGCTACTGTATACTGTTCTGTGATCAAGACGTGAGACTGGTCGATAAAGTTACACAGACTTCTACGTTTTATGGATTTTTCTGCTGTTTTCCCTTAATTCCAAGTTGTGTCTGCTCATGAAAGTCTTTGAAGTTTAAAGAAGCCTTGACTCAACAGTGCTATGAATAAATACTTAGCTGATGCTGAGTTTACTAAGATAAAATAATTAGTTTTATCAATAAGTGCTCTGGTGGGGAAGGTCTGCCAAGCACTGACAGTATAACTCCTGCTTTCAAGCTCCCCAAAAATAACGGTGCATTCTGCTTCTAGCTGAGTGTGTCTGTAAACACTTGCAGTGACTTCAGTCCTGGTCCCCCACCATGTCCTCGGGAGCCCTCCACTGACTTTTGAGGAAGTGGTGCATGGATCACTGTATTTCACACTTAGAGATGTTTATGTATCACATAATTTCACTTACTCAGTATCTGAATCTATAGTTTAAAATCTTGACTCAGTAAATTGACAACTGGCTCTAAAGAAGCTGTTACAGTGTGCTGCCAACTTACACCTTAGGAAAGGAGAAACTGCTCAGTGGACTCTGTGAATTTGGCAGAGATGAGAGCTGAAATATAAAACATACAAGAAATCTAAACTAAAACCCTGGCCCTTTTGTTCCACTCTGATGTTATGTATGGGAACTAATGTCTTCTGATTAATGGATTGCTCCTGTGTGCAAAACTGGAAAACAACTCAGATCTTCCATTCTTTGCTCTATGACTCTGGACAAGATAAACACTTTGCCTCAGTTTCCCTGTCTTCAAATGGGGATAATACCTACCTCACAGGGGTGTTGTGAGGCTTAACTATTGTGTGAAGAGCTCTGAGTTCTGTTACTGGAAGGCACTGGAAAGAGGATAAGATACTAGATTACCTGGCATTTACTACTTCTTCAAATGTATTGCAATACCTAGGCACAACCGGAGGGAACTGAGGATAGTTTGGCCTTACAAAATTCTTCAGTGCTGTGGTTTTCAGGTTTTTAACAGTATTTAAATATAGATTTTTTAAAAAAGAATGTTTTGTTAGTGAAGGGAATGTAGCTTTGCCTCCAGATACAGAACACCTCCCTAGTTTGCATTTCTAATTTGTGTCTTGCATCATAATTGCTCCTAAATAGTACAAAAAATAGTCCTGCTGCTCATCAGACCTGGATTGGCCCAAGTCATGTCAGTGGTCTTACCCAAGCTCTCAGCAGAGCATTGCACTCAACTCTTGATTATCCATGGGTGGATTACCAGTGTTGTGCATTACCTGTGCAGTCTGCGGAGACAAGACCAGCCCCTGTCTCACACCACGCTCTGGCCAAGCGCTGTGTGCCAAAGCACGGGAAAGCTGGAGGTGTTGGCTCTGCTTCCAGGGAGCCCCATCACAGGCTGCATTGCTGGGTTGCAGCACAGTACTGCCCGGGGGTTTTGCCTCTTGGCTGCTCAGATGCATCCACAGGAAGCTGCGGGCTGTGGATGGGTGGGCTCAGCTTTGTGGTGGCTTGGGATGTTGGTGCTTCGCAGCCACCAGCATTGCTCCCCTTTTTCTGTGTTTATTCTTGTTGTATAGTCTCATAAACTAACTTAAATATGTTAATATAGTATTTATATATGTTTTTGTTTTTTCTGAAGTATCTTAACTCTTTCTTCTGTTACCTGTATATGATCTAGAGTTGACTGTTAAATGAGATCTTGTATGAGACTACATTTGCTGAGTATGCTACCACTGCTACTATACTACAGAGTATTAACCAAGTAAATTTTGAAATTAACAAAGTACTATTTTTTTTAAAATGTGTATCCTTGCTTTCTATGGTAAACTTTCACTAATTATTTTCATCACTAGTTTAAAATTTGTCTCAATCGTTAGTATGAATTGTTGAGATTCTGCCATATATCACTAACGTACCATAGAACTACTGTTCTTTAGTTTATTTTAAAAAATACCACGAAATCTAACCATGGTAGCACTCAGAAGTCAGATTGACTTCTTTCCTGTTGCTCTTATAAAAAGAGGGCAACTGGTAACTCATAACAGTTACCATCATTGGTTAATAGTCTCAGTAAATGCATCTGAATAGAGGGAGTTGTAGTCACTAATTCAATTTTTAACTATTTAATATCTTTTTTTTTTTTTTTTTTGTGCCAGAAGTCATATTTTTCTATTTCTGTGTCCATTGCAGGCAATGGCTAATTAAAAAGACAAAAAGCTCTCCCCCTCGTTATTTTAAGTATCAGGACAGGATGGAGAGGTGACAGTGATGATGGTGATGATGATGGGGACAGGAGGGGGAGTTGCGTGGCCTCTCTGTCATGTGCCCTGTTGCACATGCAGCAGCAGCTGGTGTTACCAGGGCCCTTTAGTCTCCTTAGCCCTTGATGGTAAACTCCCTGAAAGCATAGAGTGAGGTCAGCGTGGTGGCTGTGCAGCAGCAGAACACAATTTCTCCGTTCTGGCTGTTGGAGACCTGACCATAGCCCACTAGCTTGTGAAACAGCTCGATTTTTTTTTTTTTAACTTGATCTGTCTGGGATTAGACAGACTTGATTTGTTCTAAAGATCACAGTTTAAGAATACTGAGAGCGTTCAAAAGCACTGCACAGTCTCTCTTTATTTTTTTTTTTGTCCACAAAGCATGCAACTAGTGAATTTCATGTAAGTGAACACTACAGTGGTGGGGAGCTAATTGTATTGTGTATCACATTCCTGAATTTTTAAAATAAAAACAATTATGGAACACTTATTTTAAGGAAAAATAAGTCTGTATTTCAGTGTCTAGATTATTTAGGCTTCTGATTAAATGTGTCAGAGATGTACCAAACATCACTGGATGAAATATTTACTGCATGTCTCATCCAAGAACATGCTATTTTAGATTATATCTGCACCTAAGGTGAGGTGCAGAACTAATTCAGACACTCAGTGGGCTAGCCACAGTACCATCAGTCTTTCTTTTTAGCAGAGTAAATTATTTCTGTGGAACCCCTAACAATTGTAGCTCATTTGTTTTCAACACCCAGTGTGGGCTTTGGTAATATCTGTAGTTGCCACATTGCAGTGTGCGGTATGGACATACACAGAGTTATGTAAAAGAACCAGCCCCAGCTTGTGACTCCCCAAAAGTCATGGCAAGGGCTCAGTCCTGAAAACTTCTGTATTCTTAAATAGTTTCATCAGGCTGACAAGTACTTACTTGCACACCAGGAATTACTTGTGAGAGTGAGTCCAAAGCTTCTGCCAGTGTAGCTTGGCTTTTGAAGAAAAAAGTACCTAGATTTTATCGATGTATTAAAATCAGGATTGCTATGGTGTTTCTACATTTGCTGTAGAAATACTGTCATTTTTGTATAATTCCAGAATTTATTCCTTTTCCCCATTCTCTAAAAAGAAAGGGGAAAAAGCCCACTGAGTGTCCTAAGACTTAGCAAGTTTAGCTAAACTGATGTTAGTTTCTGAAATCAGGCCATCTGAATTTATTAAACACTGCCTGGTGGACTTGGGGGAGGAGGGACAAAGATTCTTGCCATTCTCCTTCCCCTGCCCCCTGCTTTGACTGCACTTTCTAATCTCTTCAACTATGGAGAGACCAGGAGTGATGGAGGGGGTGAATTTTGTAACTAGATGTTCCAAGTTCCACGTGGAGGGAATGGGAAATACTGCTAACTATATTTAAAAGCATATAAATATGCTCTGACTATTTTAGCTCCATAGCAAAGCATCAGTTACACCCTTTTTAGGTATGCTGAGTGGTTCAGGTCCACAGTATCTTTGGCTTTTCCTTTCTCTGCTAGGCAGAAAGAGGTGGATGCTCCATTTGCCTGAGCTAAAGCCAGAGTTGACAATTTTCCAAATCAAACGTAGCTTTACTGATAACAGAAGGTCTGATTATTCCTTGTGACCTTTGCTTTGTGTGGTTAGCTGCCTGTGAGGTACAGCACCATGTTTTAGCAGGCACACATTTATATTTTTTGCACTCACTGTGTTGTCTAACTAGTTGAAAAGCAAAACCACAAAGCTGAAAAACATCTTTCATCTGTATGTCTCCAAAAAGCACATGGGATTAATTTGGCTTCTTTTTTTTTTCATGTCCTGGATCCTGTTTCTGAACAATGTTAAAATATAATTGCCACAGCTTGTTCATTGATGATACTTCTTTTTGCCTTATTTTAAAATAAAGAATAATGTTCTTTTTATTTTCTTTCTTTTTTTTTTTTAAGTATTAAAGTGCTGAGAAAATAAATGCAGCTCTTGACTATCAAATACATTTAGTTGGGATTTCTTTCTCAGATCAGCTCCCAGGAAGGAATCTAACTAGTAGAAATACACATGCACTATCTCCCAGAACATCAAAAAAAGAGATGAAAATAGCACAAATAAAGGAGTTGGAGGTTAGTAAATGGGTTTTAAAGTCCTGGCCTCCAACTGTCTGGGTTCCAGGTGTAATTAAAAGAATAGTTACTCAGTTCTAGTATTGTTAAGAGTTAATTATGCAAAAGGCATTTTTTAAATCTCAAATGAAAACAGCTTTTGAAAAGAATAAAAAAATTGTCTTGACCTGTTAATTGGCCGTGGTTAAATATCTGACATAAGGGTCAATAAGGTAGGCTTCCTAATAGGACTCTATACTGCTCTTTCAATGTCTTTGGAAGAAATCTGCTTTAGAGCAGAAGATGCTTTGGTGCTTTTCAGCTTCATTTGTTTCAATTCAGAAACACTACAGTTTGCACAGTTTTTTGGGAGAAAAGGACTGACTGTAGATGGTAGCACTAATACTGAGGAAGGCAGGATGGTGACCAATAATACCTTCCTTGAGCTGTTAATAAGCTTGCAGTGATGAGTTCATTTTGGAGCCCTTCAGCAGCTCCTTTTTCTGCTTCAAGAGGGAAAAGTGATTCCACATTATTAGTTATATGTGTGGGAGGGTATGTTTGGTTGTGCTGTAAGCACTGCATGTGAGCTTGAGTTTTGCCTTTTCTAAAGCTGCTTCTACCTCTACATGACATTATGTGATTTGAACTTACTATGAACATCCTTTATGAGAAGTGCTGGTGTGGGAATTTTAAATTAGCAGGAAGAGAAGCTTCAGATCTATAGCTTATTTTTGCTACACGTACCTTCCAACCCCAGAAAGTTGCCTGACCACAAGGACCACCAGATCTAGCTCCAAGAGCAACTCCTTGCTGCTTTTCCATTGGAGGAGCTAATGCCACAGGAGCAGGGTGGGATGGGAGCATCTGACTCCAGACAGACAAGCACTTTCAGCAGGCACCTTCTCAGGCTGATCTGTGCTAGCATCCCAAACCTGGCATGAAAGCCTTGCCACTGAAATTTTGGCTAGCATTTATATGTATTTGTGGTTTGGTGTTTTTTTTTTTTTTGTTTTGTTTTGGTTTTTTTTTGTTTTGGTTTTTTTTTGGTTTTTTTTTTGACAATCAACACAAACCTTAAAGTGTTGCTGAGACCAAATGGCAATCCCCACCCCCCATCACCCAAGCTCTGTTTCTAGTTACAGCATTGGTTGGCTTCCCAGCATTTTCCTCCTGCACCAGCTCCTGCAGCTAAGAATAGCCCTGGTGATGCTGTAGAACAGGATGTGCAACCTGCTGGGCTTCCTGCATTTGTGTTCACATTGCTGGCCTGGGCTGAAGCCTGTCCTCATCTTCCCCTGGACTCACTGGTTGAATTTTTAGATTTAATTTCTTGGATTAGGTTTGCTGTGGGTTGGTCCACACATGTTCCAGTTGCATTCTGTGCTATAGGCAACTGCATTCTGCAGTATAGGCAAGACCTCAGCTGAGGGAGATACTTGCTGCCAGTCTTCTGTGCTTCAGAGTGTGTCTGCTGAATGTAAGTGGATGCTGCTGGCCTGCTGCAGACCTGGATTCAAGCTTCACTGCTTGGTTTGATGTTACTTTGTGATCCCTGTAGCTGAGGGTGCAGCGAGTACAGCACGGGGAGTCTGCAGGTAACTAGGTCACTGCTGCTCACCTGAGCTAGGTGTTCATACCCTAGTTCAGGAGTGAACAACACTCCCACAGATAAATGCTGCATGTATTGCTATACCCTCAAGCTTTTTCACTAGGCAGTGCTGACTGGAGACTCAGTCCACTGTTTTATCCTGTGCTGCCCTGGGCTCTCCTCCAGTCAGTTGCAGACAAGCACGTTTTTCCTTGAGAAAGGGATATGTGAATTAGCAAAATGTGGGTGATGATTTTCACTAGTATTTTTGTGGGCATGTGGCAAGGTTCTGACCCAAGTGGATGGGGCTGATTCTGCATGCTTCCAGCTGAGCATTAGGAGGGATTCAGCTTAAGTACTAGGTAAAATCTAGGCTCAAGTAATTCATCCTAAATATCCATACTGGCAGAGGCTTTAGGTTTCTGTGTCATGATAGTTTGAAGTGATTTTTCTCTTCACATTGCTGTTCAAAAAGAAAAAAGGAAAGAATTATGTTTAATTATCACAAGAATTATTATCCAGCCTCGGTCGGTATGTTTCCAGTTCATTGAAAACCTCCCTGCATGCAGCAGCAGCACAGTGGAGACACTGACAAGTTAGTTGGCAAGTTATTGCTAAAAAGGAGGTGTTTGGTACATATGCTTGAGCTTGGAAGTGAAATGACACTTGGCACCATAATGTCCCAGTTATCTTTTTCTGAAGGAGTAGGAAAACTGCAGAACTAAATATTGAGTCAAGCTGCGTGGGCAGAGCTCCTGTGTCAGAGCTGCGCTGGCGTCACAGCCGCAGCGTGACATCACGGGCCGTATGTGAAAAGCCCAGAGGATCACCCAAGCACTATGTGTTATTGAAAACCTCAGTAACATTTATTGAAAACTTGCATTCTTTTTTTCCCTTTTCCCATTCCCTTAATGCTGACAAGTTTAGCCACACAGCTAAGGGGAGAGTGTGTGTAGCTCAACTGCCTTGCAACACTGTGTGCTGCTCTGAAAAACAGGTGCCATTGAACCCAGAGTTTGAACTCTACTGCACTTGGTGTGCCCTTTCTAAAAGTATCTACAAAAACAAGGTGATGTCAAAACAATGTTTCTCTACAGTAAGCTGGGGAGATACTCAAGTCTATAACCTCTGCAGAAGCTTTCTGTGATGCTCTTATTTGCTGTCCTCTTCCCAGAGAGTAATCGAGTTACTATTACTGCATGTGCATACAATAATTAATGTGGCATGGAAAAACAGTAGGGCAGACACTGGAGTTCTTTAGATTTATTCTTTAAGAATAGAAAATCTGATCTACAAGATTTTTGCCAAAATTTCTTTCATCTCTGATAGTATCGAAAAGGCAGGTCACTTCTCCCATGGTGGTCACTCTGGTTAGTAGGAAGCAAATGAAATTATGGCATGAATGGAGAAAGATGAGCAATGAAGTGTGTGTGGGTTTTGATTTTGGAGTGGTTATATTTTCCCCCTCCTGCAGCTGTTTTAATGAGGACAGTGGTTTTCTTTGGTTTTCCTCTATAGCTCTGCAGTGCTTAACAGCTTGTTACTGAGGGACCTACACCTGGAGTGCATGGAAATCCAAGTTAGTGAAAGATATGGAAAAACGTGTTTAAACAGACCACAGCTGAAGCTGAGACCTTAATCTTTCTGAGACAGAAGGTAGCCAGCACAGCCTCAGCTGTTCCATCAGGAAAGGTTAGCTTAACTCTCTGCTAGAGAAATGGTGCAGAAAATCAGGTAACAGCAGTTTAGTTTCACACTCGAGCATATGAGGAGTAGCCTCTCTCTGCAAGAGACTGCAGCTTGGCAAAAAATAATGTCTTAATGTCAAATGACTTAAGGTAAAGTCAGATATGGAGGGCTCTTAGGCAACGTGAGAGTTCCCCTTTCGAAACAGTGGTTTGGAGAGAACAAGTCATTGGTCTGGGCTAGGACAAAAATTAAACAAGATAAACAAGGATGGACTGCTGCCATCTTCCCCTTCCCCTTTATCTCTAAACCTTAACCTTAAACTGCAAATTTGAGGTTAATGCCGTGCAGTGTGTCTGCAACTGCTGAAACCAGCTATGTTTTAATAGAGCTTACTTATTTTGATGATGATGAAGGTTTGAAAGTTCCTCTAGGTAACAGAAATATTTCTATGCTTTTAAAGTTCAAATGCAAGTATTTTTTAATATTACTAAGAATATTTTCAAATTAAATAATTAATTCTCCTGATAAAACATTTAATGAATTATTTACTTATTTTGTGTCCTTGTTTCTAATCCACAGAACATAGAAATAAACTTTATTTGCAAAAACCTGTCCAATTTTTGCTAACATATTATTTTTCTTTAATATCAGCTAAAAAGAGAGGAAGTGTCAGTTCATAAAAAGTGGAGCTAACCATACAATTTTGGTAGCAGGTCATTTGCCACTAACAAGTACTTCAGCACTTTGCAGAGCTCTGAGTAGCTGCAGAATGTACTGTGGAAACAGGAACCACAGCAATAAATTGGGATGGAAAAATATTTGCTTGAACTTCATGAAGAAGAAGCTGCTTTAGTGATACATAAGAAAATGTATCTGTTCCTGAGTTGCATTTTGCTCTGTACTATACATAGCATTCCTAAAAACTAATCCTTCAAGATACTGGTGATATGATGGTGACTTTATTCCATAAACACCAGATTAGATCCTATCCTATGCACTGATTTATCCAGCCTGTTAAAGTATGGTAGGGGAGGAGTGGAGAGCATGATAGATGCAATTCTGGACTGTACATAATTCAGCTACTCCTTCCAGTACATGTGATCCTTCTTTTAAATAATGTGACAGTTTATTGGGGGTTTTACCCAAAGATGACCATCCTACTTTTCAAAGAACTTGGTTCTGACAGGAACTTTGTTCTGACAGATTCTTTTTGAAAGGAGATAACCAAATTGGCTTCAGGGTATCTTCTTGTGACAATGCCTTAAGGGGCCACATGCTGGCTGGCTGAGCCAGTGACACTGTGTTTTCCTGTGCTCAGTAGGAGTGCAAGACTCTGAACCAAGCTGAGCTGGATGGAGGATATTAAAGACCTAGAAATGTGGAATAATGTGTTGAAGATAAGGCTAGATTCATTCTCAACACTTTAAGCCTTTGGCAAGAAAAGTTGGGCTCTTGGATTTTGATTTGGTTTTGTTTTGTTTTGTTTTGGTTTGGTTTTTTTTACTTTTTTTTTTACTTTTGTTTTTAGTATCTGTGACTAACCCCATAGGTACAGGAGGAAAACTTGATATTCATTGAAATTTCACTGAGGTGCTTTTTGGTAAGTCCAAGATTTTTACTAAGTAAATTGAATAGAATGGTAATGACTGTTACAGGACCCCTTAGAGCATGTTTTCCATCTCACTTTTCATCTCTGATAAGTAGATTATAAGAGTCTGCCTTGTATTGGGAACTCTGACAGGTGAAAAGTGCTCTCTGTTTGTAGCCTATGCAGGGCTCTGACCTCTGGCATGCTTTTCCTCCCTCAAACTCTGCTAGATAGTGCTTAAAGAAATACAAAGTACTCGCTGAAACTCAAAAATGTGACCACAGTAGAAGCTGTGGTTCTCTGAGGGGTCTCATTTATCTCCATATGGACTTCAGTTTCCCCCAAAAGCTAAAATTTCAGTTTGAGAATGACCTTGGAAATAGAGGTGGAGGGTGGCTTGTAGAAATCTCAAGAAGCATCCAGCAGGACTACAGCTGTTCTAAGGAAAGAAGCCATCCTCTCTTGGATTGGACTGCAAACTCACCCAACCTGAGGGATGGAAAACCAACAGTCTTCCTCAGAGAGTTTTGGATTGCTCCTCGCTGATCCTGGCTGTGCTGCACCAATTTTAGGGCCACAGCACATGGGAGAAGTGAGGGTATGACTGCCGTGAGCTGGGACGTGCAGGCCAGGTAATCTGTGCTCTGAGCAGCTCCTGTCACAGAACACCCATCGACCAACAAATGCATGCACAGCACTGCTCAATGTTTGAAACTTCCCCTGTCTCTATAGTGTGGGAATCCAGGGCATGCCTGTGGCTGCCCTGGAAAGTCTGGGACCCTGGCAGGGGGTCAGGAACCCCCCTGTACAGAGCCACGAGAGACACTGTCTCTGATCTCTGTCCATGGAAAAGAGTTTTCAATCTTACAGGATGAATTACAAGCTCTGAGTGTTTGATATAAGTAGTAATTAGTGTGGCACAGGTGCAAAAGTAGAATTTTAGGATTCTAGATAAGGGGTTCAAAGGAGGCAAGATGGAGGAAACTGGGCATGCCTTGTCCTTTTTCTTCCTTCTTCATGCCCTCCATGTTTCACTGTGGTGTTGGCATTTTTCTATTGGTTTAGGCTGGGGACATACTGTTCAACATGGGTGATAGATACTGGCACGTTATTGTAAATATAGCACACGTAGTTTCTAATATATAATGTTTGTAACATCCCACTGAGGGGCAGAACCCCGCACGCTGTCCTGCGAGACAGACCTGCTGCAGGTCAGAGAGAAAATATTTTAAATAAGAAGAAATAAACAACCTTGAAAACCAGCACAGACTAATTCTTTGGCACACAACTCCTTCTTTGGCAGCGGGGCTGAAAGATAGAGACTTTCTACAACTGGGATCATTTAAATATCACAGATCCCGACACTATAGGAAAGGCCTCCACATCCAGAGCATGTGTAGCATAGGTGTAAAGGGAGCAATGGGCTGGTGGAAAGGGCACCACCAGTGTTGTAACAACTCTGGTACTGGGCTGCCACTCCAGTTGTTCTGGGATTAACGCTGTTACTGAGTTTAGAATTGATGAATGAGTCCTGAAACTCAATTTATGCAAAAATAACGGCTTAAACCTGGTTATTTCTTGTTTCCTTATGTACGTGGCTTTTCTAGGCTGTCTGCTTTTCCACAGTAACTTCCAAGCCCTGCTTGGGCAGGGGTTGTTTCCTCCCAGCATATCACTGATAACAGAGGTAGGTATCCTCCAGGCAGGGCTGCTGGTTGCTTTCTAATCTAGCAATGAGGAAAAACACCCACCACGAGAGAGTTTGCAGTGCTTCACTAAATAATTAATCGATACTAAAGTCTCCAGGACTTCGGAATCACATGGACTCTGACTTTTCATGCAATGCTGTATAGTGTTTAGGTAAAAGGTTAAAACTATATCTACTCTAAAACAAATCTATACCATAACATGGAGGCAGAAAGACAGAATTAGTAGTACTGCTTCCTCCGTTGATAGGAGTCAAGCTGAGACAGAGACTTTATAAATGTTTTCTTTTTAGTTTTTTTCCTTTCACGTGTCTTTTTTGAAGGCTGGAAACAGACTTCTGTTAACTTTTGGTTATTAAAAACCAAAAAGCAGTCTTAGAAAGAAATCGGGGTCTGACAACCCAGCAGGGTAATGGGAAACTTAATAAATATCCTGTTGTTATAACATCTGTCATTTTAGCATTAACAACCTCATGACTTTAGCTGTTGTATGATCACAGCTCCACTCTGCAGATTAAGGGAAAGGCTGTTAGACCTCTAAAGTAAAAGATTTCTGCCCAGCGGGGTGCTTTAACCTCTTGTATCCTGAAGCAATTTAGTTAAAGCAGCTTGAAAGTGATATAGAGACAGACTCCTGTGCAGGAGGGAGGGTCAATTAGGAGGGATAGAGAAGCACTTGGACTCAAGGATTTTCCTAATTTTGTTCTCTTTGATGTCCAGAAGAACCAGAAAAAAAAAAAAAACAAAAAACAAACCAAAACCCAACCAAGCCCAAAAGAATGTGGTGGGTTTTTGTGTTTTTTCTTAATTTGGTCCCACTTTGATTTTCTTAAAAGTTGTAGAGAAGAGATTTAAGAGACTATCTTATTAATAAACATCACTGCAGCAAAGCTATGGTAGATGCCCATTGCTTGTAAGATAGTATATATATGTCAACCACAAACACAGAGTGGTATTTTGGTTCATTTAAAACAGGCCTATGTAAGAACCAGAGCAACTGCACAAATACTGAACTCCATGCAGTGTCTCTCACCACCTGTTTCTGAGATTTCTTTAGCCTGTTGACTCATGTTTTTCTTTTCTGGAAGCTAAAGAAAATGCCTGCCATGCTGAAAATGCTCCTGGTTTGGTTTTAATCTCAGATGAAATTCATCCAGAACAGTTCCATGGTGACTTCTTTATTTTTTGCTTTTATGTGTCAGGTGGTGAAATGAGAGCCCTCCACAATCAGCCAGTGGCACCCTCCACTGCAGCCAGTGCTTCCCTGGTACACAGCTTCTCACACAGGCAGAAGCAGAGGGGCTGAAAGAAAGAAATTGTCTTGGTGCTCATGAGGAGTCTGTAGCGTGCTGGGTGCGAGCAAGAGCTGTGGAGTTCAGCGGAGAGCAAATCCATCTTGTCCCAGATCACTCAGTTGTCCTCCCTCATTGTCCTCTCTCAGGGCAAGGAAGCACCACATCCAAGTCACAGCCACCTCCAGGACTGCTGTCAGTCTACAGAAGTATCACAAAAGTATGGTGGATCTCATTGTCCCACAGGACACAGGGATAAACCATCATGTTCTCAGGCTGTTTAGATGCTTTTAAAAAACCCAGAGGCATCAGTAGCACTCCTAAGTGCTTCCAAGCTCCTGTGTACTTTAGACAAGTGATCTTGCATAGAATTTAGGATCCTTAAAGCGCATTTGTTTGCTTTAGACAGGACTGAGATTGTCTTGAAAATGCTACTATTCTGTTTGGGGAAAAAAATCTTATATCTACAGCAGAGATGCCATCTTGCGTGGCAAGACTGGGAGCCCAGACATGATCTGGGGCACCCAAAGTCCTTGCTCGAGTCTTTCGTAAGCAGATGGTTTACTTTGTGTTCTTTCAATTTCTATTCCTTTTAGTGATGCTAACACAAAAAGAGAAATCCATACACTCCTCCCAAATTTTGAAAATACCAGCACAAACATTGCTGTAGCTGGTAGTGGTTTCACTGCAGAGACAGACTTGACGGATGATGACTTTTTGTTTTGTAAAACACTTTAACTTCCTGAAATAGTTCTTTAAAAAAAAAAAAACTGACTCCAAACCACTTTCTGTTTTGAAATACTTTTGTAAGTGAAATTACATGTTCAAGTTCTCACACTGTTTTAGTAGAACAAAGCATTTGGACCCCAGTAGCTTTTGCTAAAGGCTTTCAGTGCTATTAACATCTAGAAAGTCTGTTTTTGTATGGGGCTAATTAGAGCCCATAAAAGAATAAGAGAAATTAAACCAAACAATGCAGTTCAACTGCAGTGTTAAATGCAGATAAATGTTGAACCAAATAATTATCCAAAGCTTTTGGAAAGGGATAATCAATAAGGGCAGGCTGAGAAAAGACAGTACTTTTTTTTTTTTTTTTTTTAAATAAATAGTAGTATGGCTTGATGAGAACACAACAAATTGTTCCCTGTAAAAGAACTGACAGGTTAGTCTACATTTCTTCTTTTCGATATATGAGTGGCATATATCATAACATAACCTTATGTTATTTTTTTTTTTCCTTTAAAACCAGGCAAAAAATTAGAATAATCAAAACCTTGAGGAACGCCTACCCTATCTCCAAAGGCGGGTGGCTAACACCCACGGAGGCGCTGAATTACATCCTTCTCACTCCAGCAAAGAGGCTGCCGGGAAGAGCAGAGGCCGGCTGCGTGTCGGGGAGCGTGGCTGCGCCGGGATCTTGCTCTCCCTTTGATGCCAGCACAACCTTGTGACATTTCAGTCTCTCACGGACGATGCCCGGGCTTGAGGGAGCGGCTGCAGCACTGCAGTCCTCATGCTTGGCCTCAGCCTTTGTGCGTGGCCGTAGTCACCTTGCCTGGCTGCACTCCTCGTGCCCAGCTGTGCTGGGATGGCCATGGATGGGTGCCAGGGACAGATTACAGAGGCCCGGCTGCCGGTGCAGGGGGACAGCCCGCCCTTATCTCACCCAGCGGCCCGGCACCACCCTGCCTCTCTCCCCGCGGGGCCTGAGGCAGCGCGGGCGTCGCTGCGCTGGGGCTGGAGCGGGCCCCGAACAGCAGCGCTGCGGCGCTCGCCAGCCCTCACGGCAATTCCCTGAGCCCTCCAGCACTGCTCACTCGCCCAGGAGGTTTTATCCCAGCCCCAGTGCCAGGGAATGGCCAGGCCACTGCCCGCAGGATCAGCCCCATTTTCTCCTGCCGGTGAGCCCCGGTCTGGAGCTGCCCCACAGCTGCCCCAGAAGGTGCCGGTGCCGCTGTGCCTGAGCACGGGGCACCGAGGAAGCCAGCGCAAGGGGTTTTGTGGCAAATGGAGCGACAGGGAGGCTTGCCACAGGGCCACTGCAGCACCCCAGTGAGGAGAGCGATTGCCCTCAGGCTATTAAAATGCAATTTGCTGAAAGGAAACCGCTCCGGCCGCACGCACCCAACTGCAGCGTCCAAGTAGCGCTGGAATCGCCGCCACCCCATTAGCAGGGAAATCCATCTTTTACAAGAGCCACAATGGACCATTAGCTTTTAACCAGGTTTTAGGGGTGGGGAACAGCTTTCCTGTTGGGCAAACCCTAAGAAGGAAATAACTGGCTCCAAACATCCAGGGGCGGTGGGGAGTTGAGAGCCGAGTTAGCTCTGAACTCCGCAGCTTGAGCTCGCTGGTACAATGCAGCCGGCTCCTGCGCGTGGATGAGCCGGTGGCGGAGCCGCAGGGAGCTGCTCTTATTTATTTGTTCCTAGGCACAGGCAGAGACAAGGGCCCTGTTTTATGTTCCCCTGCAGGAAGGTGATAAAGTGCCCGGGAGCTGCTGGAATCCATTCTCCAATAAATTCAAACGGAAAGGCCATTTTTTGTGCCTTGGAAGCTTGTGAGGGCTGAGGGATGCTGGAAGACATTGAAAACTGAGGCAGCACATGGCACACTAGCGTGGAAGGAAGCCACCGGAGCAATTTTTCTGGTTTGTTTTGTTGCTTGTTCTTTTTTTCCCCTCAATGATTTTTACTCTGCCTGTGGCTAAGCAATCAATATCTCTTTGCCGACAATAAATATTCCAGGCTTTTAAATGATGATGTATTCCAGAGTGAAACAAATTAGGTGCGCTATTGCTGCCCTCTTGTACTCAAACTAATTCTGTGGGTCCAAATGGAAATTCAGAGAGATATTCCTGAACCAGGCTTGCAGGTGGCAGCAGATCTGAACAGGTCTGGGTTCAGCTGTCAACTCTGTTGCTGATCTCTCTTCTTTCAGTGAGATGAGCAGAAATTCAGGAGAGCTGTGTGAGTAGCTCCGCAGGCTGAATCCATCAGGCAGATGCATGCAGCTGAGCATGAGCCTGCCTGGAGCACTGCAGCGCCCTTGTTTCCCTCGGCAGGAGGCTGCAGAGCTGGATTGGTGTGTCAAGCACAGCCCAGGCTGAACAGCATCGACCCGAATGCTGACCCTGGGGTGCCACACCAGCAGCGACTTCTGCTCTGACCTCTTGGTGCAGTGGCTGGTCAAGGAGTGTTTCCCAAGGACCAGCTACTAAAAACAATCCTTCCCTTTTGATACCCACCCAGGGAAGCAGGTGGGAACTTTTTTGGAGCCCTGAAAAGTCTGTCAAGGCTGTGACAGCAACCAATCCTACTCCCATGTGTCCAAGGGTGACCAAATCAACTTAATTAGGCACCAAGGAAGCAATCTGATTTGCTTCTGAAGTGGAGTTGGATGATTTATGCAAATAAATTGTTACAGAACATATTATTCTCTTTGGTTTCCTATACTGTTTTGCTGAGGTGGTG
Organism: Vidua macroura; assembly: GCF_024509145.1. Taxonomy (NCBI): domain Eukaryota; kingdom Metazoa; phylum Chordata; class Aves; order Passeriformes; family Viduidae; genus Vidua; species Vidua macroura. The sequence goes on from NC_071573.1 coordinate 26,496,182, forward strand.
GAGGGACTGTGTAGCCACTCCTGCTGTGTTTCTCCCATGGCATCACTGCTGCTTGAGAAACTTTATAGAACAGTTCAGGGAATGTCTGACTCCATTTCCCACCTACTGCTACAAGAACTCTTGCTCTGAAGGATTAAGATGACAGTGGAATATGGAGGGGCAAAGACATTGAGCATTTTTGCTAGGAGACAATATTGCATAATAAAACACAGCCGGTCAGAGCAGATGGACACCTCATGTCAGTGACCATCAGCCCCATTCCCTTATCCCCCAGAACTGTCACCCCCAGGTCCTAGCTCCCTGTTTATTAGGGGGATGGGGATCCCTGTAAAAGAATTTCTCTCTTCCCCCCTTTTTTCTTCAGCGTGTAGGTGCTGCTGTGTTAATAGTGGTAATAGTTCTTGTGCATTAATCCTCAGCAGCTTGTATGTGCATACAGGCAAAGCATGATAGGCTTGACATTTGCCATCCAGAAAATGAAATCCTCCAGTTTCAGGTTACCCTGCCCTGGTTTTCTACCAAATCTTTTCAAATCAACAGCCATTTCATCTCCATAAGCTAATAATAACACTTGCAAAGCTTGTGAATCAGCAAAAGGCTCTCCACAGCTGCAACTGTCAGCAGAACAGGAGCTAACACTGTGGACGGGTGGGTGTTGAAGAAGTTTGAGCCCTGGCCCGTGGTAAGTCTTAGGCAGCATTTGCTTTGCCAGACCCATCTCAGGCATCTGCTTCTGTTCTGGCCAGCTCCACCATGCTTGTGGTTGTCATTTGTGAGAGGAGTGAGCAGCATAAGACCAGGCTGCACAAGTAACTACCAAAGTCTTTACTTATCCTTTCTCTCTAAGGAGAGTCCTCTGGATGCCAGAAGAAGCCAGATAAATACTTTGTTTCTTCTACTACAACAGGAATCAGCTCTGAAAAAAATCTGCATTGGTGTCTGGCGGGAATATCTGGAGCATTGGAGCTTGGCCTGATGCTTCTCATTGAAATGAGCAGGAATTTTGTCACTTGCTTCTCTGGCCCAAGTTTGCTCCTGTGGCTGGCTAAGGAAAAGCGGGTTCTGCTGCAAGGGTATTTGCAATGGGAGTTGCCAGGTAGTGGGCAGGCTGCCTGCTGGGAAACACTTTGACCCGAGTCCCCTTATAGTCTTGATGTTCTTCCTTTTTCCCCCTTGTGTTTTGCCCAAGGGAACCTGCAGGTTTGCTGCTGACCAGCGGCAGTGCATGCAGCTGGAGGCCCAGGACTGAGGATGAACTGGAGAGATAAGCTATCTGTGAGCACAAATGCCTGTCTAGCCTTGTACATCTTGTAGGAAAAATAAGAATTTCTGAAAAGGATGACCCGCCAAGAGAGAGGCTGGGCAGTGCATGCCTTGTTTCTCACTCTCTTTCCATCAGCATCCACTGCTGAGTCCTTTTGGAGGCAGGCTACAGAAGGAAAGACCTATCAGACCCAGGATGGCAGTCCCTAGTGACAAAACTACAGTGATTTAAGAGCTTATGAACATGAGGTGCTTTAGACACTGTGCAAATAGAAGATCCTGCCTAGCAGCTAATCCCTGAGACCTTTTAATGACCAGGGCTCTTGTGGCATTCTTCTTGTGACTCCTGGGTACTCTGACATTCGTCCACATGGTGTGAGATTTGAAGCCCATACTCCACAAGCCAGTCTGCTTGTCAAGAAACAGTGGTTTGGGCAATTTTTCAATCCTCCAGCACAATTTGGGGCATAATTCTGATGGGCTCTAGTGAAACTCCCAGGCAGGTGAGGTGGCTGAGCCAGCAGAAGTGTTGCAAGGCACTGCTGAGTGCCGCTGCTGAAGCAAATGCTGTGAGCAGCCGGTGACTCAGGTCTCTGCTGTATTTCCTAATGAAAGTCTGAAGGATCTGGTGTCTTTATTAAATCACTACAGCTCAGCTCTCCACTGTTAGTATCTTCCCATGATTTTGTGTATCTTGGCATGGTTAGATAACTGATTTTTTGAGTGCTCAGATGAGAAAAAACACTGGTAGCAGACTCCCAGGAGGCAGCACCATGAGCTGAGTTAAAACTCCAGGGCTGTTCTTTGTTACGCTTGTAGTGAAAAGCTCAGGACCACTGCACCATCACCATATGGTGCTCCCTATTTCAGGATGAGCCTGACATGGATGAAAAATAAGAGCTGGAGTGGCTGAGCAAACAGGTCTGCAGCTGAGGAGAGTTTGTTTCCACCACGCTCTGTGGAATTTCTGTGAGTCCATCAGCTCACAGGATGCATTAATAAGTGTGCTGCAGCATTTCTACTAATTTAGCGTACTACACTCAGCACCTCCCTGAGAGCCTGTATGGAATGAGCTGCATCTACTGCAGCCAAGGGGAGCTGCATCCTCTTGCTTGCTACATTGCTGCTTTGGTGGTACCTTTTGTGTCTGAGAGGTTTAGAAGGACCTGAGCACCCAGAATTTAACACTATGACCCCACCATATGTGCTACTCTGTGAGCTCAGTCTTGACGGCTCCCTCTTTGGCCTGGGAGATTTTAGGTCAGGTATGTTGCTCTGCCCACAGCTGGTGCACCTGCCTCAAGGTCTAACTTGCTGCACTGCCTACTGCTTCTGCTTTTATTTGCACGAATGTTCAAAAGTGTCAGAGTGGCCAGACCTGATGGATTACCTGCCTGAAGTAGGTGGATGATTAGCTGAAGTGTTTTCTTGAGCATATAGATTCCTACTTGTGTTGTGATATTTTAATTGCTGAGTTCAGCCTGCAAACTGAATTGGTGAACTCTTGGTATTCTGTGTTCCTGAAGTGAAACTCCTTTGTCTGTACACTTCCCTCTCTCCTATATAAAAGAAAATAGGATTTTATGTTTTGAGTAAATAGAACATAAAGCGCAATCCAGAAGGTCACTTTAATGTGAGATTGCTTTATGCTGATTGGCAAGAATACACTTCTGTTTGTTATTCTTAGGTTTTGATGATATTCTCTTACTGTGAGAAATGAGCACTGCCAAGAAGAGCTGAAGACATGGCTTAGCTATGAAGGGGAAGTACAAAAGGCTGACAATGCAGGAAAAATACGCTGCAAAAAATTCACACAGGGGACTGATTCTCTTAAGCTGTGCGACTGCTGGGGTGCCCAAGGACTTGTGGTTTCCTTGAAAGGCACCCACACAGATTTCATTTCCCTGCAGTGCACGCTCATGACCCCATGGTATTTCTGGCAAGTGCCCATCACGCGCCTGCCAGCAGCTGCATGTGTGAAACACAACTATCAGATGCGCTGCCAGTCTGGGGAGCCTGAAGTTTTCCTGAGGCAGAAGCCTGAAGATATTGAGGTAATAGTCAGGAACCATCATCTCAGAAAACCATCTTAAACAGGGCTTGGATGCAGAGCTGGCATTTCTCTCCTCTCCCAAAGTCTCCAGATGCAATTGCAGGTGCTGATGGAGTAGCGAGCATTGCCTGGCACATGGTGCAGAGGGGGAATGGGAAGGGGATGTGGTGCTGCCACCGTGGAGGTAACGGCAGCAGAGCAGGTATCTCCTCTCCTCCTGCTGCTGCCAGAGAGGCGGGTAATTACCATATCCATTTTAGAAATGAAGAAACTAACGCAGAGTGCATAGGCGGAAGGGGAGAGTTTTAGGAATATGTGGGTGTCTGAGATGCAAATGCTTTGGGAAACACCACGTTGCACCTGATTTGCATTTGTAGGCAGCTACATACTTGTACTGATGTGACCCAGAGGGCTGTGTGTGAGGGTTCAGGGAACAGGGTGAGCTCCCCACGCTTCCTTGCTGGGGATCCCTCAATCCTTGTGGTGCCTGGGCCAGTCACTCCCCTTCTTTGGATCTGCTCCAAGGGTAAGTGTCCCTGGGTTCCCTCAAATGGCAGCAGTGATGGGATGGCTTGGGATGGGATGATGTTTCCCTCTTCACTCCACAAGGGCAGCCCACACTGGCAGCCCTTTTGATTCTCCCAGCTTCTCCTCCATGCTAACTTTTCTTTTTCAAGTAGAAATCTATTTCAAAACTCAGCAGATTTATTTTGCTTCAGGACCTACTGATTTTGCCTGCTTGGATATTGTCCCTACCCAGGCTGAATGCAATGCTGCTTATCACCTGTCAGGTGCTATTGATGTTCCTGGCAGCAGGCAGAGCTGATGCCTGCTGCTTGCCCCTCCCAGTCCCTGCAGGACTTTGGACACTCTTTTTTATGATGATGATGTAAGTGCTGAAAACTATCACCTGAGTTGAACTGCAAAAGGATGAGGGTGTTTACTTCAGTGGAAAAACAGATCATAATTATCCATAACAGAGTCAGCAACTGTATATGCAATCATTTCCTCCTGAAGACCTTGGTACACCTGAGAAGAGAAACTTTCTGGTTTCCCTGCAAATAAAAGAGTGTCATGGTGATTTATCATTAATGAACCACCCTGTTCCTAACCTTCATTTTCCAGTTTTCAGTATAGCTCTGGCATTATTTTTTCTAGAGAAACAGCCAGAGTCTACCTCATATTTTTGGGGGAACTTTGAAGGCCAACATTGTTAAACATCAAAAGCACTTCTTCAGCTGCAGCCAAAGGCTTTTTTTTTCCCTTTCTGACACAAATTGGTGGGTTTCCTAACTTTGTCATTGCTCTGAATCCACCTGCAGGCATCTGCTCAATTGTTTCTGTTAGAGCACAGTCCCGCCATTTTCCCAGAGGGCACCTAGACAAGCAGTATTGCCCTTTTGATGTGCTTTCCCACTTTCTTTTTCCATAGGAGCAAAGAAACAAAGGTCTTCACTCCCAGGGCTGGGACTTAGATTCATCTTCATGTGTCAGGAAATGCAAGGTTGCAAAATACTGGGGTTTTTTTCAAGAGTCTTTACCATAACAGTGATAAAAATATTTTAATTTACTTCCTTGTGCTGTGTGACCTCAGTTCAATATTTGAATGAGAGTATCCTTTCACCCATGGCTACTTGCATCAGTCCAAAATGCAATTCCTTTTTCTGCAAGTAATATTAAGATGATTTAAAACCAAACCAAGATGAAACAAAACCAGAAAGAAAACCTGAAAAAATAATTCCATTTTCCTTTTTGGGAAAAAAACCCTGTATAAAATGAGTGAGTGAACATGTGATGGAATAGCACAGCCTCTGTGTGGGATAGACCTCTGCCATGGGTGTGTAAGTACTGTGCAGAAGACGCCAGAGCAGTCAACACTGCTGTGAACACTGGATGGCACAAGCTTCCATATGGGAGCCTCAAACCAGCACAGGATGGAAAATAAAATGACGTCCTGGTGAAACTAGAAGTTGTCAAAGAGGCTGATCGTCAACCGGGCAGCAGGATCGATGGAGGAGCTCTTGAGAAGTGCGTGCTGCAACCTCTAATATTTCATCTCTTATCGGGTTTGAGTCGGTGTCTTTCATGGCACAGTTAATGTTGAGAGGCAAGCTGGTTTCAGCAATAATGTGTTTTGTTCCACTGACCTAGTTTTTGTTGAATGTCTTGTCTTGGATGTTTTGCTATTGCTAATATACGTTGCTACAGTGCCAAGAATATGCCAATTAGAAAACCAGTGTGGTCTTTTCACACCACTTTCCCCAGCTCTCTGCCGAGGATTCTCCAACCTTTAAAATCAAATTATAAGTATGCCTAAATACCTACTCCCTGGGGTGCTGGCTCTTTTGAAGACTACCTGTCCTGCAGGAACCAGTGTTTGTGCTCCATGGGTTTAGTGTCACGTGGGAGTGTCCAGGAGAGCTGGCATTTACCTCTTCATTCACTGCGGCTGGAATACGGAGGTGGCTGGGCAGGATGAACTGTGCCCTGGGAACAAATGAGGGAGCCTTGGATCAGAGTGGCCTTCACATCTCTCAGGTCTTCTGCAATGGGTTAGAGGCCATGGTGGGGCTGGAGGTGGCACAGTTGGGAATGGAAGCCCTGGCCATGGAGGAGGGGTGCTTCAAGTGCACATCCCTTCCTGGATGTTTTTTTTACCCCTCTGATATTTAGTTATATTTCTCTCCTGCATTTCACATCCATCATTTGTTCTTGCCTTTTTCTTTTTTGCTTTTAGTCTTGTTTGGAGCCTCTCTGCATGGACAGAGGGGCAGAGCTAGCATCTTCCCTCTTCCTCACTTAGGGCATGGGCCATACTTTTCCTTCACTTCCTGAGAGAATTCACTGCCAAGTAAAAGTGGGTGAAAACCCACACCCCGAGAGCAGTTATTTATAGCTGAGTATCGAACTGTCATAAATTTACTTGCTTTCAGGGCTGTCATTCAGTTCACGACAGAGCAGTGAACACATTCCTTGTGGGAGCTCTGCACCAGAAGACGTTGCAAGCCCCTTCTCAGGAGGAAAGACAAGCACAGGCTGAAACACCCAAGCTGCAGTCAGTGGCAGAACAGGGCTCCAGGAAGGATCATGCCTCATCAGTGGGTGTTGGCTTTCTAAGGCACCTAAAGTACCCTGCCAGAGTAATTAGTAGTGATCTGAATCAGACATCACTATGTACATGTCTGTCTACAGTGGTGACATGTTTCCTCATACATCTGCAGTCAACAGCATTTTTGAGGTGGACACACTCCCTAGCCTGCAGTAATCCCCTGCCTTGTGCTTATTGTCACTCTGCACAGGAGTGTTTGTCCCAGATAGATCCTCGTGTTGTCTCCATGTTGCTCTGGGATCCCAGGCTAGCTGGGAGCGTCACTGAAAAGTGAAGGACAAAGCTGGAGAGAAATGTGTTTAGCTGGGACAAGTCAGGCATTGCATCTACCAAAGAAAAGATGAGATTTTGATCCCACTGTGTTTGTGTTTTTAAGGAAAAAAAAGAAAAATGGGCAGTTTATTTGTTGCAATGTGTTCATTTCACTCTCAACTCCAGTAGCTAGGTAAACACTTCCCAGTAACTTGCCATAAGAAAAACCTGGAAAGTCATGGAAATAGTGTTGCTCTTTCACCAAAAGCATTAATAACATGCAGCATGGACCCTGCCTTTTCTCTGACTACTTCATAAAATGCTGTGGCATAGGTGTAGCAACAGTTGACCAGATCCAGACACCGCCTCTTGCTCTGAGCAGCCAGGCTGAGGTCATGTCTCAGTTAATTTCATTTTATTAATTTGTTTTTAAATTATTTACTTTCATAAAAGGCTTGTGATGGAAAAGGCTTACAATGGAAAGAGGGGGGAAATTCACTACTGCACTTTTGTTCCTGCTTCCTGCAGGAAGGGGCCACAAGGGGTGTGGGTGCCCTTTGCACCTTTGCAGTGCCAGCCAAAGACAGGATGTACATAAGAAAGGCAGAGCCCTACCAGCCTAGCAGGAGACAAAGGATGGGAGCTGTCCTTTCCTAGAAGGGAGCTGTGGAGACTCAGGCCCTGTGGAGCCAGCAGCTGGGGCAGGATGAGGGGTGTGGGTGAGAAGGAGGGAGATGCAGACCAGCGCTACCTGGTTGTGCTATTTCACTGTGACTGCTCGTGCAACTCTTCAGACCTACCTTTGTGTTTCATTTTCTAATCATCCCCCAAGATCTCAAGTAAACTTGCTTGTCTCATCCCAGCTAGGGCCAGCCCTCCCATCTATGCCCTCTGTGCCAGCCATGTTCTGTCTTCTTCCCCAGAAAGCTTCCTTCCCTCTGGCAGCCTGTGATGGCTGTCCACACCAGAAGTGCACCCTGATTCCAGCAGGTTACATTTCCCCAATTCAACCACATTGAATGAAATGTTGGCACCTGCACACAGTGATTTAGTTCAGCTTCCACTATTGTCACACTTCCAGGAATACTGTGGCTTTCATGGTGCTCCCAGGAGGTGCATGAATGTGTGCAAGATGTCCTGCAGAAGTTCCCAAGCTTTGGACTGTTGAATGGTTTGCTAGAAAGTGGAATATGACAATCCTGCCTTTGGGTAGGATGGGATCACATTCTCCCTTGCTTGTTCCCAGCATGGATTGTGTTTGCCTGCAGTGGTGGTAGACCAGATTTATTCACGTACCTCCTGTCTTGTGTTTCATTTGCTTTGGCAGCTCCCTAACTCCTGGTCATGCTGGATCGCCACTGCATGCCTGGCCACCTACATGACTGCCAGGACAGGACAGTGATAACCCACCTTGTCTCTTGAGGGTGGCTCAGATTACAGACAAAGAAAAAATATTGTCTGCTCCATTGGTCTCCAGGCCCAACACTTGTATGGGACACGTTACCTGCTAGGTACTCCCACATGACTCATGACCACAAAAATAATAAAAAACTAATGGGTAAGCTGGCCTACAAGGTATTACTTGTTTGCTGTTATTGTCCAGGGCTGCTGACTGCTGCTGAAGGATTTCTACTGTGTAATTATAGCCCAGCATTAGCAGCTCTGCCAGTCTGAACGGTGCTGCTGAGTGGTGTATGTGCTTATTGCTTCTATGAACGTGACTCCAGAAGATAATTACATGCACAGGAAGAAGACAAGATAGAAGCCTGATGGGGAGGATAAGGAGAACCTGCTTTGTGCCATCATAGGATTACATGCAAGAGTATAGTATTGTCTGAAGGGAGAACAGTCAAGATACCATCGGCTACTCCTGTTGCTACACCCAGAATTCATCAAGGGCTGAAGACAAAGAGACAGTTAATTATTCATGACATCTGCATAAAAGGGGAAGGCAGAAACACACAGAGGGCTATTTCATAATTTTTTAGCCTAGCGAGGCTTGTTGGCTCATATTAACCAGCTCTTCTTCTTTTAAATCTAATTTTGAAATTGGCCAACACACTATTCCCCTCTGGCATTGGTCAGGCCAGTGGTAAACTCAGTTTTCTGCTCTCCTTGCTTAATTGGTACCTGTGAACCCAGGGTTTATTTTGCCTGCTTGCTCCAGCTTGTCTCAGGCCTTAATTGCAAGGTGTCTGGGGGAGGGCTTGTGCTGTATAACGGGCCAGTGTCCTTCAAATGGCTCAGCTCTTCCCCTTGGAAGAAGCTGATTCATCGACACGGAAACATTTTGCACAAAGGTCTTCACCTCGTTTAAATTTCCAGTTAAAAGAGTGACTCATTCTGATATGGCCAAAAGTGTTTTCTCTTGTCTCATGTTGCAGTGTGGTGCATCAGACCTACCTGGCAAGCTGGGGGCTGTGCTTCCCCACAGGAAGTGCGGGATTGTGCCTGGGCATGGGCGGTGGCACAATCCTGTCTTGTATCTGACGCTGCATGAAACTCCTCTACCTTCTGCAAGGCTGGGAGCTGATGGGAACCGTGCTGAGCTTGTTCAGCTTGGGCCAGTCTCCTGCTCTTCTCAGAGGTCCACCTCAACCATGGCCTTCTCCTGAGAGATGTCATGTGGCCCTCAAGTACCCTTTCCATCATGTGAGCAGTGTCCATAGGCCAGTATTACATGTTGCCTGCATGTTTTCCTCTGCTCAGGAACAGCTCTCGCTTTGCCTTAGAGCATTTTGCAGTAAGACTGAAGTAACTCCATCCTAGCGAAGGAATGTCTGACTGTAAATTCCTTTCTCCGTCAATTACTTGTTCTGCTCCTGACTGTACCCCTTTTCTAGACCCATTTCCCAAGAGCACTTTCATTGCTGCATAACAGCAAGTTTTTAACGAGCACATTGTTGTTGGGATTCACAGAGCAGGCTTTGTGCTGCTTCTGAAGAAAGTACATTTGGTGGAGATTATTTTTCTGGAATAGTTTAATGGAGAGGAAACTGAATGTGTCCCCATAGTGGTTTTCTTTCAGGATGAAACTGCCAGAAGGGCAGGAGCCAAAGCCAGCCTGGCCCTTGCACCTGTGAGTGCTTCAAGAGGAGCTGGTGGCTGAGGTGGTCAAAGAGGCTGACCTGTTCACCAGGAGAGACAGTGGCTTGCAAATGATGCTCCCCTGTCCTGGTTCCAAAGAAATCAGCTTTGCTCTTCTCCCTGAACACCCAGGAAGGCTGTTGGTATACCACCACAGTACATGCTTTGCTTTTTAAGCAGTTCCAGCTACAGCCTCATGGATGGGAGGAGCTGAACATGGTGACAGACTGAGAGCATGGGGTGGCAAACCACATTATAAACTCAGCAGTAGTCATCAAAGTCTGCCAGTTTTCAGACAGGAACCAGCTTATTCCCATCTATATGTATCTACTGAGAAATCAGCTAGGGGAGAAAAAGTGAATTTTGAGTATGACGGACACCACAGCATGGAACTGGGCCAGGGATTCTTCCCTCCCAGGTCAGCCTGAGCAGAAATTATTGGGAACTGGACATTGCTGCAGGTGTGATGGCTTTTTGTTCTTGTTTCTAGTGTGCACGTTGGACACATCAATTAGGAGTCCAAGCAAGAAGAACCAGAGGGGAAGGACTAAGAAACACAACATCCTCCTCATCCTTGTTGGCATCCTGTTTGTCTGAGGCCTGAAAAAATGGCTAAAACCTCCTGCATACCAGATGAGTGGTTTGTTGACAAAATTGGAACAGGAGTCTTTATGATTAAGGGACCCAAAAGTCAGAAACATGTCACCTCCTATTTCAGGAAATCATGGGTTGAGCAGCTGAACTTATGTGAACTTTTCCTCAGCAGGGGATTTTGGCAGGAAAGTGTACTATTTATGTACTATTTAAAATTTGGTGAGTTACCAGTAGTTTGCTTCAAAAGGATCTATCCTGCCCTTAATTAATATCCTTAGAACTAAGACTTTTATTTTGTTTAGGTGAACAAATGTTGTGAAATGCCTTTGTGAATCAAATCTAATCAAGTCGGTATTCCCCAGCTGGAGCCTGGAAACCTGCCCAGAGTGCAGGGCAGAGGAGAGTGGTGTGATAGGCAAGGTGTGATGACAACCTGCCAGAGGAGAGCTGAAAAAAGGTGCAGCAGTGAACTGTCCCTAGCAGACAGTGATAATTCCATGCTTTTATTCTCTAAAATGATTGAACTCCAGGACACACTGGGTGTGTGAGTTTACTCCAGTGAGCCTGAGGCAGTTTCAATTATGCAACTGTTTGCTCAGCAGATGAGAGGCCCAGTTCTCTCTGATCTCGGTGATATTCAGAGAATAGACTCTTCTGTAGCATTCTCCAGATCCAGATGGGCATCTGCATGATGCCAGGTGTGGATGTGTTTTCCATTTTTCCAAGCCATGTTTTTGAAGGGGCTTGAAAATGAATATCTGAGGCCCCTGAAAACACTGAATAAACTGTTAGCATTCGAGGGACAGGGTGAGCAGAAAGAAGAGACATGTTCCTGGGTTTTCATTCTGGATGTGTGGGGATGAGGCACCTCCAGGGCTGAGGTAACACATGCCCATGGGTCCTGGGCAACACGTGCCAAGGACTCTTGGACACAGAGATACACAGCCCTGTCAGCCTCAGCACAGCAGCATCTGGAAGGAAGACTATTCTCCAGGGTCTCAGTGCATTCCCAAACCTTCCTCAAGTGATCTGCCACATCACAGATCTGGCAGTGACAATTCTGGTTGTCTCCCCAAAGCCAAAGACTTGCCTTTTAACCAGGTCACCTTGGAGAAAACCAGGGATATGATCTCTGCAGAAGTTTGTGTCTGTGGTGCAGCTCCACAGCAGTGTCATGTGCCAGCAGCATCTGCAAGCATCGGTGAGCTCCTCAGAGAGAGTGGCAGTCCTGGTGTGTGGCTCCCACAGGGCAGGCTGGCCACGCAGAGGGAGCCGCAGCTGCAAATTGGCATCTCAGAATGTGCTAATGTCTCTGCCGTACTGATCTGCACAGCTGGAGCGACCAGCTTGACTTGACATATGCTAATCCAAGGGGCAGCAAGGACTCTTCTTGTCCTGCCATGTCTCCTCATGGGAGTCTGTAGTGCTGGCAGTGCAGCGTCGTCCGGCACCAGCACTGACCACATGCTTATTAATGGGAACATTAGGAGAAATGTACCCAGCACGTCCGTTCTGCTGGGCATCATGGGGCTGGCAGCCTTCAGGGAGTGCTGTGGTTCACAAAGTGGAATGAGAGGACAGCATCAGCTCACCGCTCCTTCGCAGCAGACAAACAAGCAGGTGTGTCCCCTGGCTGAGCATTGTGCCCACAATGCTGTGCTGAGTGCAGGAGTCTCAGGTCTTTTAGGGAAGGCAGGGAGCCAGAGCCCTGCAGCACAGGAGCCTGGAGGATTACCACAGCCCTTCAGTATCAAATCCAAAGATCCTGACGTGACCCAGAGCAGAATGTAGGACAGCCTTGCATCAGGCCCAAAGTACACACCTGCCTTTTAAAAACAATCAGCAAGTTTGATTACAGCACGGCGTGGCAGCCTGAGTGGGGAGACAAACAACGTGCCTGGTACTTATTATCGGGACTGTAATTATGCCTGGAGGTCCCATGCTGCCTGCACCCCCGCGCGGGAAGGGTTGTACCAGACATGATAAAAGATCATCTCTGGCCTGAAGAAATTGGAATCTCATTTAAAACATCCCGGGAGGGCGAGCCAAATGGGGATGGTGTAAGGGACTAAGGTTGGGAAAAAGCGGGGTGAGTTTGATTACAGATAAGGCTGCTGCTTCCCGGAGGGTGTCGCGGAGCCGAGAGGGTTTGGGGGCACCTCTGCCGTGCCGCCATTGGGAATGGGCATGCGGGGCGTGGAGGCAAAACACGACAGCGTTATAGGCTTTGAGTCGAGGAGGAGAGAGGTGGGCTGCAGCTATATATATACATTTATATATATGCATATGCGTGTATGTATATCCAGTAGGAGAGGGAGGAGAAGGCTCATCCCCCAGTGGAGGATGGGGGCACGCACAGAGCCCTGTGCCAACAGCCGGGACCACGGCCCCCAGCGGAGCAGACGCTCCCGCCGCCGTGTCCCCGCCGTACTGGTGCCCGGGGCCCGGGGCCGGTGCCGGTGCTCGCCGCGCGGTGTCACTGCCGGCCCGGCGGCCGCGCAGCGCGGGGCTGCGGCCGGGCTGCGGGCTGGAGCCCTGGGAGCCGCCTGAGCCCTTCCTTCCCGGGGTGAGCCGCCTGACCCCCTTCCCTTCCCTCCCCGGCCCCGCATCCCCGCAAACACCGCGGATGATCCGAGAGAGCTCTCGGGAAGGGGCGCCCCGGAGGGCTGAGCACAGCCGGAGCCGGGAGCAGCCCTCTGTCCCGCCGGGCGCTGGCAGCAGGAGCCAGCGAGACCCAGCCCCAGGAGACAGCAGCCAGAAGTGACTAACCCGAGGCCGGGGCAAAGCCGGGCTGTGTGCCAGTGGTTGCGCTTTGATTTATTAGCAGGTTATTGATTTTCACCTCTGTCTGGGCGCCGGCTTTGGAGCAGCTCCCAGCTGGCTACCCTCCATATCCTGCCGCCTGCCAGCCCGCTGCACCTTTCCAGAGCGGGAGGCGCTGGAAAGCTGGAAAGCTCAGGCCTCGCTCTGCCCCTGGGGAAGGCACATCTGGCGTTCCTCGGGTTGCTTGCTGGTAATTATTGACACCGGACATCACAACTTTCTGGTAACAGATGGGTCTTCTGCACTACTACGAAAGTCTCCAGGGCACTTAGTGCTATTTTTGGCATATGCTGGACCCTCTTCTTTGGGTAGGGAGAGGCTGATTTCTGCAACCCCCAGGCTGATCACACTTTCCCCTCCATTTTATTCGGAAGAAGTGTTCTGCAGGCTGTAGATTTGGTGAGCTCTGTTCAGGAATTTAGCCACAGGAAGAAGGGAGGTCTCTCAATCCCCCAGCAATCTCTGTGAGTATGGTATTCACCCACTCACTGAAGAGAGTCAATTTCTCCTTCTTGCCAGAAGCCTGCAGAGCAGGGTTGCTGCAGATGAGTTTTTCTTCCTAACAAACAGACATATCTGAGCCACTAACCTTGCTCTCACAATGCACAAAGGGCAGCATTTAACCATGTTACATTTTCAAGCAATCTTAACTTAAATATCCTTTTGAGCAGATTTTAATAGCTTTCTCTGCTTCCTCTGGCTTCAAATTTGCTTTGATAATTGAAGAACCTAAATTTTCGTATGTTTCTTTATGATGCCTGAAATTTACTATAGAAATCCTTTTTCTCTTCCAGTTTGAACAAATTACCAGATCTAATATGAGATGACAGGCAAGAATTTTACACAGCAGGTTATACACCAAACAACAGTGTCTCTGCAGGCACCTGCCCTCTGAGACAACTCGTTCAGAGTAGTTTTGGAAGGAGAAGCCCCTTATTCCCTAGGCATACTTAATCTCCAGCACCCCTGTGCTGTTTTTGCATCTGTGCACAATTGTTCTGGCATGTGTTCAAAGCACTTTGTAAGCACTAGCACCCAGTGGGGCTGAGGGTGGTGGGCACTCAACCTGGTACTGGTGTGTTTGTTGCATGGTGGTGTGGTCAGCAACAGTCCCTCAGGCAGGCCAGGGAGCAAAACACATGAGGAGCCAACCTCTTCCCTTCCTTAAGCTTCCTACACTTGTCACTGGTTTTTTTTTGCCTTTTAGGGGTATTCTTCAGTTTACAGGTTCCCCCCCAGATACAGATGTCTCAGTGTGAGTGGTATGGCACAGTCTGCTATCATTGCTTCTGTGCAAGGTCTCATAGTTTTTTGTTCTCCTTGGTTGCCTTCACAAAATTATAGAATTCTATGACAGTCTTGCTTTTAGATTAAAAAAAAAAAATAAATTCTGGCACTCATCTTCCTAGAAAGAAGCCTCACAACAGAATTGGAGCACACCCAAGAGGCTCAAAATCAGAAGAGAAATTAAAATATCCTGAACTTGATTTTATGTTAAAGCTGGCAATTTTGAAAGCACATTTTAAGTGCAAGGATAGGGAATTAGTGGATTTTGATACATGTTTTGGTTTTGGAAATAACTGTCTCAGTGCAGGTGGAAATATTTGCTTCTACCACGTGTCTAATGCAGAACTGGTCTGTGCATAATGGTGGGAGCTGAGAGTTGCTGGGACCATTCTAATCTGATTCAGTTTTGGAGACTTCTGGACCCAGAGGTGCAAGCTGGCACTGTCCTGGTTGTGCATTATGCCACCAAAGCATTTCAAGCAAAGTTCCCTTCGCAAAGGTGGGTATTAACAAGCACCACTTCTTTTGGTGCTTTCCAGTGCCTCTCTTCACTGCCTCCTCTTCACCAGCTGTCAATTTGCCAGATGGCCTCTGAATGTAGCAGATGGATGTGATTTCCTTTCGTGACCATGGCAGCAACTCGCACCAGATCCTACTGACCACTCTTTTGGGTGGAGCAAAATTAGGTGGTGCTGGGTAGAGTCCTGTGAAGTGACAATGGTTTTGGGGGGGTTGAAGCTCTTCCTCCCAAAGCACAGCCTGAGGCCAGTGCCAGAGCCCCAGCACACAGGAGACTTTGTGCGGTCTGTGTCTCCAGCCAGCTTGGGCTGGAGAAAGGCTACCCCAAGCATGGGACCATCTGATCTCATGGCTGAGCTGGGCAAGAAGACACTTTCTGGAGGTGAGCACCTGGCAGGGATCCTCCTGTCCGAAGGGAAGCTCAGAGAAATTAGTGAACAGCAGGTTTCTGTAGTATGAAGGAATAATGCAGCATCTGGACAAAACATAAGCTATGCCGTCATTTTAGCTGCCTTAGTACCTATAGTCCTGCTTGCTTGAGGTGTTTAGGAGATGAACCAATTTCTGCACTCCCACAGACAAATTAAATGATGCTGTGTACAACAAATATTGTATAACAAGTTTATTAAAGGCTGGAGAAGGCTTGGGCTGCTATGAACAAAGATGTGGGCAGAGATGTGGATTGATTTGAATGCACCTACATGATATTTTTGTATATAGGGGTATTTAAAACCATCTTGACAATTGGCAAAGAGGCTTTAAGTTGTAAAAAGAAGTCAGACTGGATAGAAGGGAGCAATGTTTGCCTGTGAGGACAATTGAACCCTGGAGCAGGTTGCCCAGAGAAGCTATTTGCTGCATCCTTAGAAGTTTTCAAGATTCAGATGAGTAAAGCACTGAGCAAGCTGGTCTGGCCTCATTGCTGACCCTAATGTGAGCAGGAGGGTGGGCTGAGATCCCCTAAGGTGCCTTCCAGGCCTGAATTATTGCTGATCCTGTCTCCATTCCTGGGAGGATTGTCTCTGCCATGCAGCCATGGCTCAAGCGGTCTGTGTGCGCACACCCACGCGGACACGGCTCAGCCCTTCCCTCCCTCCCAGAGCAGCTGGCCTGTCGCTGGTGGCTGATGTCATCCCGTTTGCTTACTTAAGAGAGGCATCATTAGCGAGTAAGTAATTTATGTAATGCTGCTGCTAGCGCAAATGAACGTAGAACCGGGTTAAGCAGGCCCAGGGCAATGAGGGCACGCTGCATGGTGGGCTATGGATAAAATTGCTGCAGGAGGCCAGCGAGCCCGATTACGGGAGATCAGAGGATCGAGGAGGGCTGGGTCTGTTTCCACTTCACCACACCCTTCGAGGCAAAGCAGCAGTGGAAGAGGGTTTTTAGTTTGTTGCCATAAGGGAGCTCAGTAAATGCCTGTTGCCTGTCAGTGCCCTTTACCCAAAATGACCTGCTTTTGGTGATCAAATGCAGGCTCAGCTTATTAAAAAACAATTTATAAAATCAGCCACTGTTATAAGATCACTTTTTCTCTTTGTCTGTGCGATTTCTGAGTCAGTTTTGCCTTGTGAGACTGGACCAAACCCCAGAGCTACCGAGGCACCACAGCAGCTGAGGACTACAGCCGGGGGAGGTGATACATGGACCTCACAGCATCAGCAGAAGCTGCGCTGCAGACTTGAGGGAAAACTTTGAAGGCAAAACTCAGGAAAAGAGGGAAGGAACTTCTTGGAGACTGTTTGGGAAGTAGAGACACCCTGGTTGTTTTCTTCTCCCCCACTTGAGTGCTATTACTGCTTATGCTCCAGTGGCATAGAAGTAGTAGTAGTGCTCTTTTGGGGCAGAAATGGTGCACAAAAGAGTGCCACTGAGGAGGTATCTCAGACCAAACAGAAAAGAAGATAAAGGAAGGACAGCAGCTAGAGAGGGCTGGCCAGTGCACATGTTACCCTGTCTCCTGACTGTACCATAAAACTTACCTCTGGACATGTGAGTCAGACTCTGGATTCTCTGAAGAGCTGAGGGAATTTAGAGAGTAGACAGCTTATACCCATCATAGCTCAGGTCAGAGTCTAACCCTTCCCATCTCATGTAATTAAGCAGATGATGTTCCTGCCCAGTTTAGCCTGCACAACACTGTTTTGCTCATGTTACTATAAAAGGTCTTGTTTGGATTAGTACACAGGACTGGATGATCAGCAAGGAAAAGAAGTTAAAAGAAGCAAACACAAAGCCCTTTGGTAGTCAGGGTAATAATCATTGCTCATAGGCTCACTAAGAAGGATTTTGCTGCTGTGAAAGAATAAGTATTGTTGAACAACATCCTAAAAATTACCTTCTCTGTAAGGAGGGAGATCAAACCTTTGGAAGAGAGGAAAACAAAGTGGAACTGGTGAACCCCTTAAACATTATTGATTAACAGAACTCTGATATATTATTAGGAAAGCTGTCACCATATCTCAGGTGGCTGAGGGAAGGCAGGGAGACAGCTTCCAGCAGGGTTCAAGGCATCACGGTCTGTTCTCCTGCTGATCTGAGACCCCTTGGTGGGAATTTGGCAGCCGTGAGCACTTAGTGTGTGCCAGCTGCAGGCGTGGAAAGCCACCGGTGCCAGCTGCGAGTCAGAGGAGCACTGCTGGGCACCCAGCTGGGGTCGGGGTGGAGCATGCGGCGATGTGACATGCTGGTCCCTTCTGCCAAAGCAGGAGCACAGCAGGAGCCAAGCTGCGAGCCCTGCAAAGAGAATTTACAGCAGCGAAGCTGTGCCACGAGTGCGTGCGCTTCTGCACAGAGACCCTAATGGGATCGAAGGAAGCGATAATGGGAGAGGAACACCCTAGAACCACGTGAGCTCTCGGGCTTTCCCAGCAAAGGAGTGGCTGAAAGGGCTGTGGAGGCTTGTCTTCTGCATCCACCCCCACCCTATCCCTGCTGAGAGGCAGCTGGAGAGGAAAGAGGGAATTTTCATCCTGCCAGCGTCTGCCAAACACTGCATCTTTGCTATAATTTGGATTAAGGACAAAGGATCACCAGCTAACCTGGAAGATTCTTGTTCCCAGTGTAAATCACCCCATGATACCCACTGCACAAAGCTGGCTATTAACCTAAGCCTACACCTCAGCCTAATGTAGGCACACCCCTATCAGCAGTTTGGTTTGTGCATTTAATCACAAGTTCATGTACCACTGGGAACTGATGCGGGCACCTGATCCTTCTGGGCATTATTCCAAAGAATCTGGGAGCACATCTCTGTCCCTCAGGCTGGAGCCCACTGAGATGGAGATGAAGTAGCTCAGCCACCCTCTGTGGAGAGGATGGGCTTGGGTTCTGGGGAGGATCCCCCTTCTTGCACTCATCCTGGCTGATGGACACAGCCTGCACCCCCTCCCTAGGGCAGCCTGCCTGATTTGGGAATCCATCCCTGGGCACTGTCCTTGAGGCTGTCTGGCCAGGGAGAGCTGCTCTCTCCTTGGCTTGTCTTTTGGTACATTTTGGGGCATATCCAAGGACTGCACTCCAGTGTGTTTGGCCAGTCTGAGGGTGACAGAAATCATAGGGAATTTAAAAGTTAAATTATTTGTTACTACACAAACCTAAGTGCACAGTTACTGCTCTATGTATAGTTTTGAAGCAAAACTATTCTTATAATCACATGCATTAGCAATTAACAGTTTATAGATGGAAGTCTAGCTAAAGATATGCATGTTGCTGCTTGATTATAATGAAAAATTGCAAAAAGGAAAAAAAAAAAAGTAGTTTTCTTTGTTCTGCCTCTCTTATGTGAAGTAAGAACTTGGTTAAATCAGTTAACCACCATCCTACACTTCAGAATAATGCTGCTAAAAATGAAACATAGAATTAGCCTGTCAGTTTTCTGTCGCTCACTTGCAATTCAAGCTGTCCTTCTGCAAAGCTTTTAGTTTCCATTAAAATACCTTGCTGCAAATGCCTGGAGCTTTAGCACCAGCAGCAGTGATCAACCCCAAACTGGTCCAGTGCTCATCTCCTTCAAGCACACCCTGCCTCGCCAGGGCTGTCCTGCTCACCGCTTACTTGGGGCAAGTTTGCTAATCCTCCCTGAAAAGGCCCTCTTATAGCAAATCCTGTCAGGAGCACAGCCATGCTCTCCTGCCTGCATGCCCAAACTGTGCCCATGGGCACATGTCCAGCCCCTCCTGGCTATGCCAGGGAAGCTCATGGTTGCTCCATGGCCCTGGCATGGATTAGCAGGGCTGGCTGCCTGCCCAGCACAGCCCCCAACATTATGCACTGAGATGGCTGTGGGGCTTCCTGTTTTCTGCTGGTGTTGGGAAACAGGGTGCTGCCAGGTAGCTTTTGCTGGGAGCTTTGGGAGGCCACTGGGAACCTGCAGTGAGCCTCAGGAGTGAGCCAGAGAGGAGTACAGATGTAACCAAGAGCAATCTCCTGTCATTCACAGTAAGCCTATGGTGCTGGAATTCAGCTGGGCTTGGCTCAACTGGCACAAAGAGCAGCTCTGGCAAGAGCCCAGACATTTGCATGAGAGGGCCAGAATGAGAGAGACATGGGCCAGTGTTCTCAGCATGTGCTGTAAGGAGCCAGCTTACCCTGGGAAAAGCAAGAGCTGTAGGTCACATCTAACACAGGACCACACTTCCATGCCAGTGAGAGTCCCTCCAGAAACACGATACTGGAATTTCTGTCTCAGGCAAAGAGTCCTTGTCAGTTTTTGCAGGACATCATAGGTTTTGATTATGCCTTATCTAACAGATGGGAGGCAGTGCTATTTAGGTTGTAATACACATTCAGGTTTGTTTGGGCTATTTTTGTGCTGGAGGAAAATTTTTCTCTGCTGGATCATGAAGAGACCTGCTCTACTCCCATCTGTTTGAACAGGGAGTGTCTTTGATCAATTGGCCAGGCAAGCTGGCTAAAACTCCCTCTGAGATTCTGCTCCTTCAGTCCTGAGAACTTCTAAGTTTTATCTTTGAGCTGTTGGGATCAAACAGAGAATTTTTTAGCAGCCTGAGGAGAGTCTAGAGGTGAATTTGTTTCTAGTTTTATCTGGAAGACCCTGTGTGTGTGTCAGCTGGCACACAGCCATGCCCAAAGCCACCTGAAGCATTTTGCCCCATAGAAACTGTTAGGCTTTCAATTTTATGCCTTCAATCCATAAGCTGTCACTCTGATTTTTCAGGCAGTCACTCTGCGTAATGCTAATTTTAGGATTTCACCTAAAGTTTGTAACAAAGCTTGGCCTTGCTTTTCCTCCACAGGTTGAAATGTCTATATCACATCACTAGTGCCAAGAAACTTGTGCCAACTGAAACCAGTTTAAGCATGGTGCAGCCTCCATGCAGGCCTTGTATGCAAATTTCCGTGCCTGGTTGGAGCAGGCATAATCCAGTACTAACAGCAGTGACCATTCCTAAGGACAGACCTAAGGCACAGCTGATCAGTGTTTGCCACCACACCACACCAGCACCTGCCAGAGCAGTGCTCGAGGACACGACAGTATAAGCTGGTATGGACATGTTCAGGCACAGGAGGGGCCTGGTGATGGAATCTGAGTTGTTTCTAGCAGTTAAATAGCTAGTTACAGGCTCGAAGGTAACTGTGAGGCAGGGGTTTTGCCAGGGAGGGAAGCAGGCTATAAGAAAAAGGGACATCTTGGTCCTTAAAGATGCCTCATTCAGATTGAGCAGTAATAATTTTCAAATAGCTAAAAGCCTTCCCATGGTGCAGGGGGCACATGACCTTGCAGTAAAACTGCCTTGCTTCTGGCTATTCAGTCTATTCCTGTTCCTTTAAAAGCTGTTGTGTGCTTTGGTGCTGCTGATAGCGAGTGCTGATCAGGGCCAAATCCTTCTCCAGCTCTACACAGAGGCTCACTTTTGACCTGTAATATTTGGTGGGTCTTTTATTTTCAGCAGAAACTGTCAATCACGTTAAGAAATATGGAGGGCATATGCTACTCTTTTGGTTGCTGTCACCTCTAACCTGAGCTGCGTCAGGAAAGTTTGCTCACCCCTAGGCCCTGCCTGGTGGCTGCATAGGAAGAAATCTCAGTGCTCCTGGCAGTTCACCTCTGCTTTCAGAGATTGGCCCACACTTGGTCCCAAACACCTCTGGAGTGCAAAGAGCTTGACTCTTCTTTGCTTTGATAGCCTGTTTTCCTTTCAAAGGCTTCCGTGACTGCAGTTGAAAGGCATGGGTTTTAAAAATAACACCCCTCCCTGAAAAGAGAGTTTTAAACTTTCTCAGAGAGACTTAAAACTTCTTCTAGGGTCTCAGGAAGCAAAAGCAGCAGTGTTAGGAATGAATGAACAAATGAATGAATTGAAACATGCCTTTTCCACCACTGCAGCTCATCTGTGCTCAGAGCTGTTGTGCGTGGGACTTGCCCATCACAACCCTTTGGGGTGAGCGGTGACCCATTCCCCCATTGTGTTGTTTGCACCTCCACATCTGCCCATGTGCTTAGCATGGCACTCCAGTGAGAACAACAGGTTGTTTATTCAGTGAATACAACATTACCAGCGCCTCAAAAGGCTCTGGTAATCCACTTCAGGCAATGCCTGAGCAGATGCCTAATCTGAAACCTGCTGGTAAAATTACAGGAACACCAGTATTTGCAACTTTAAAGAAATTGGATAATCTTATAATAAGTTGAGCACCTTTTACTTCAGAGTCAGTAGGTTCCTCTTTTTAAGTTTTCTCATTGCACAATTATTAAGAACAGATTTCTGTGACTCTTACATTTCTTCCTCTTCAAGCTGGCTGCTAAGTATGTGTTTAAAAACCCAAGTGTGGGTCTGCAGGTCTGTGTGTGGCAGGGCAAGTGGAGTGAGAGCTGGTAATAGAGATCAGCAGGAGATCTCAATTTCCTGCTCTTTCCATCACCTTTAAAACAAGGTGCTCCACAGCCATGCAGTGCAATCTGCAGCTCTGAGACTGCACTCTATCTTTGTCATTTCAATTTCTTTCTTCTTTTGCTGACCTGAAGGACTAATCCTTTTTCTGTGCCTTGCTGTCAGTCAGTTCCTGCAGCACAGCTCCTGACTGCTGTCGTGCCTGAAACACAGTTTAATCAGTGACAGGAAGTCTTAGAATAAGTCAGCCCAAAACCTGAGAGGACAGCTCAGTGTATGTAAGCAGCTCCCAAAACAGTTGTGCATTGAATATTTGTGCATCTTCCACCTTCCCTGGACATATCCATCATTAAATCATCCCCAAACGTGCTAAGAGTGCAGACACACATGTGTTCACTGTGTTACAGAATGACTCATTACAGATTCCAGGACTCGGCGTGTCTCAGGCACAAGGTGAGCAACATGCTGGGCACCAGCTGCGCGCAGGCTGTCACCCCTCACGTCCCACGTCACTTGCTGTGCACTGGTTGACCTCTGCCAAAACGTTACCCCAGCAGTCACGACACATTTGGCTGTGTAAAGGGTGCCAGAGCCCTTAGCCAAGCAGGACCCTGTAGCATTGCCTGTGGTAAGTGCAGGCTGGGAGAAGTGGCCGGCTCCTTGGCTGCCAGAAAGGGTTAGGGTTTGCTAGGCTCAGAGGCCTACCTGCGTTTACAGGGCATAATCACCGCTGAGGAATCTGGGCCCTTAACGGGACAGATGGTCCTAATCCACTTCTTATTGGATGGCTGTGCACATCACAAGTAAGACTTACGGGGCTCTTATGGGCAATCAGCAGAGACCTCAAGGACTAAGTGTCAGAGGAAATGGAATGATTGCTGTCTCCGCAGCTGGTCCCTCCCACCAGGCTGGAGCAGATGGCAGGCGAGGAGCTCTCCGTATGGTACCTGTTCGGTCACTGGAAAGAAGGCCATTTCTCAGGACACTTACAGCTTCCATCAAGAATAAATAAACCACCCAGGGAGCTGAATAATAGCTTTAATAGCTATGAAATACTTTAAAGAATAAATGTGCAGGTAAATCCTGTCACAAAGCCATCTGAATCAGGATTCTGAAGCCCATGTGAAAGTTGACCGATATGTTTCTGTTGAAAACAGCATTCTTTGATGGTGTGATGATTTTGTTACAGTTGGTATCATAACTCAAAACTGCATTTATTTGTCTTTGTCAAGCACCAGTATGGTATGGAGGGAGGAAAAAAAAATCTGTAAGCTCAGTGAACATTCACTACAACAAAATCTTTCTTTCTTCTTTCCCTTGTACTATTGCCTCAGCCATTTTTGAGCTGCCCTTGCTACTTTTTATAGTGTCATAGTGCCCATGGGTGTCTATCTCCACCTTACAGCCTTCTTTTGCTGGTATACAATGAACATCAGTTCAATGCCAAAGATCAGGCCCCTGAAGCCAGTGTCATTTTTTGGCCCCTCTCTGTGTGCCTTTTCAAATCATCAGAAAGGCTTTTCAGTAGAGATAATGAATTATTCTGCAGAAGCCAGTTCAGTTTCTGGAACGCTGGACTCAGACATCACAGAACTAATCCTCTTGTAGCCCTATCACTGAAAACACATTAATGTTTCTTCCTTTAGGCTTCCTTGCATTTCAGCTGCTGGTCCAGGACCAGGTTCATTCTGGCTGAGCTGCGTTTTACGACTCATGACAAGCCACTTTTTGCAGAGATCATAATAATTCTAATCTTCTATCATTAAGCATCAGTAATGTGCTAGATAAATATTTGCAGTAGAAAAGAGACTTCCACTCCCTGTGGCTGTGTTGGGTTAAAATTTGACTTTCTGTTTTGAGCTCTTCTCCAGTCTAAAGTTTGAGTGCATGACAGGCACAGATGATTTGCTCAGATCAGGGCTGATTTGAGAGTAAGGAGAGGGTCCCAAGCCAGGTTCTGCTCTGATGCATGCATGAGTGAGGTTCCATGCTGGTGTGAACAGAGTGGGGTCAGCACAGCTTGGTGGTATACCTTACACTGAATATCCAGTCCTTCAGGGCAATAGTGACTGACCTTCAGCCACCAGAAATGTACTTCAGCAAAAGGAAAATATCTGAAACATTAGATCACCAGGTCTGCTGTTTGGCCTTCTAGAGTGGGACTCAATCTACCCTGCACACACATGTGCTCTTTTTCTCAACAGAGCACTAACTGCTGCTGCACTGTTTGCTTTAGTCTGTCCGCTCCTCCACAGTCACCACACCAGCAACAAGATGTGAAGTGGGCTTTTTCTCCACCTGCTCCTTCTGCACAGGGCAGTGCAGCCCTCTGTGAAATGGAGCAGCTTCCCTGTTGTGCAGGACCCACAACATACTGTGTGTTCCTGTCCCCCTTGCTGACAAGTGATTTTGTTTTAGCAATAAGCAGATGAAAGTGGAACAGGTTATTTGTTTTGCATTTGACTTTTCATCAGTAATTTTTCCAGGGGAATCGGTCCAGTTCTGCTACCTGCTGCTAAATAGGTCCTCAGAGAGGGCAGTGCCTGCGGCCTTCCCTCTTCAGGAGAGTAGCCTTGTCCATCAGGTTTCTGTTTTGCCTTCTTCTGGCAACTGAGGCTTGACTGCATGAAAGAAATAAGACAGCATTGAATCTTATGGAATATGTTATTTGGGATAATTGGGAAAAAGCAGTCTCAGAGCAGAATAAGAATATCCTTGCAGTAGGTGCTCTCAAATGACAGTCTCTTCCTCCCTGTAGGCAAGCTTTGAGCAGAGACCATTTCACAGTAATAGCAGTGCTCAGGAAAGAAAGGAGGCTTCCATTTTTAACTTATTCCTTTCCATGTTCACTTTCAGACATGGGCTGAGGAAGTAACTGGTGTGTTTTGGCACCAGCACCACTTGCAGGCTGTCAGCCCTTGGTAAGCAGAGCTGCAGTATCCACCTCCAAACAGGCAGAGCCATGGGAGAAGCTGTGCCCACTGCCTCCTCAAAGAAGCTCCATCCCCTCTGATGGACTGAGCTCCAGTCCTGGAATGTGGCTCAGTCACCTGCCCATCTCCATGTGTGGCTTTTCTCTCCAAACTACAAGCACTGGCAGTGGGGGGTGAAGAGAGTGATCCTCTCAGAGGCTGGAGCAGCAACAGTATTCACTTGATGCACTTCAATTTTTTTTCCTAAGTCCATGTAGACACCAAGTGAGTGTGATGGGACACACTAATTCTCTACAGAGAATTAGTCAAAAGCAATGTTGAACAGAGATGTTCAGTATTTTTTTTTCCTCACTTCCATGGGGGAATGGCTTGTCGTTTCTTGATATAAGGGGGTGGACAGCTTTTGCATAAGAAAATAACTTCTTGCTTCTACATTTTCTCTCTACACTGCTTCTGCTCTTGTTCACAGAGCTGCCTGATCACTCAGTCCTCACTTTTCCAGCAGTTTCAGTTCCTTTATTTGGACAAATAATCTCATTTATTAAATTGGTGTTTTCCACACTGGGCATAAGGTACCAAAATCCATAATGTTCTGGGGTTTTCTGCTAGGTAAGGGAAAAAAAGAAGCAAAATGCCTCAGAAAACTGAGCCTGCACATTCTGAATTTTCATGTTTTGACACTATTCATAGAAAAGAAACAAAATGCTCTGATACAATGGATGCAATTTTCCTGGCACATCTACTGGAAGGTAGATATAATGAAGAAGTCCATATAATTTCTTTTTTGTCCCTTCAATGAAGGGACAAAATGAAGTCCATATAATGAAGTCCATATAATTTCTTTTTTGTCCCTTCAAATTCATGCACATAACCCAGGTTCAAATCTTCCTCTCAATTAGCAAGTTCTAGCTTCAGCCTGGGAGGATGTGTGTCAAGTACTTTGGAGGCTCTGTGTATATATGTCCAAAATGGGTGTCCTGGGAGCTATGGTTGGCCCTGACTGCCTTTGTCCCAAAAAGAGGTAGCACTTAGGGGAACATATTTCTCTGCTTTTCTTGCAGTGCTGTGCATTAATGCCACTACTCAAGCTAAGAATAGAGAGTCTTCATCTTGATGGCTTTGAAACAGACCAGAACAGCAAATCTTACTAATGTGCAGGCCAGATCCTGCTCTCAGCTGCACAGACTTCTGTGGAACAATTTAGAAGTTAATGATGCACTGGGGACCCTGTGGTGTAGATCAAGAACCATAACAAAGAAATGTTTGTTGAAAAACCACTCTCTGAGCTCTCTCTGGTTCCTTTATCTCAGCAAGAGGTAATTTCAAATAAGGTCTCACAGGGATGTGCTGTGAGCCTGTCTCTACTGGATATTTTTACTGTTATGTCCAGTTGTGCTAACTGGAGAATGTATTTATATAATTTTTCTATGACTTCCTTGCCTGAAAGGACTGAAGGACTCACCTGGAGTGAAGGCCTGAGTTAAAGATGATTTGGACTAACAGGGAAAATGGCCCAGAATGAAATTCAGTGATGATGAAGGTGAAATTATATACTTAGGAATGTACAACTACCCAAGTGGCAAAAGTACTGTAAGATAAGAACAAAGAGTCACAGCAGGTCATGGGATAAATACAAGTCACAGGTATTCTACTGTGGCAGTTTTTCTCCCCATCTACTTGGTACAGGGTGAGGGCAAATCAGGTTAACCTGTGTGAAGGAGAACTTATGTTAGATGGGAAGAAAAATACTACCATGAAACTTGTAGCCAGTAACCAAGGGAGGCCACAGGATTCCTCCACACAGATGGAGAACTGTCAGGGAAGGCTTCATGCTGTGCTTCATGCTGTCCCAACACTGTTGGTGTTCCAGCACTGGGGTGACCTCCCAGCCCCTGCAGCATCAGCCACATTTGCCTTGCAGCTTCTCCAGCAAAGTCCTCTCCCCGTGTTTGGGCCAGCCAATGATCTGAGCTAAGGAGGGGGAGCACTGATGCGGTGGCACTGCTCACACTTCTGCTTTGAGAAAATAAGTTAAGAGGATTAGATTATTAAGAATTCATGTACATTTTGAACAGATCCCTCTCTGCAAAAAAAAAAAAAAAAAAACCAAAAAAACCAAAAAAAACCAAAAAAAACCCAAAAAAAAACCCAGATTAATTAAAAAAGTTGTCAAGTAACACAGAAGCCATATATTGTAAAGTCTATATAATCCAGACACTTGATTCCTAAAAAATGAAAACAGTATTTGAAATGACAGGTCAGGAGAATCTTGCTTTT
Source organism: Vidua macroura (assembly GCF_024509145.1). Taxonomy (NCBI): domain Eukaryota; kingdom Metazoa; phylum Chordata; class Aves; order Passeriformes; family Viduidae; genus Vidua; species Vidua macroura. The sequence continues at coordinate 26,523,233 of NC_071573.1, forward strand.
CTAAGTATCTGTTGGATTTCTTGTCCCCCTGCTTCTTCCACACAAAGGACCCTCTCCCCTGTCCACATATTCCTTCCTTGCTTCATTTGCTGTATTGGAAGAAGATAGAAACAGGGTGGTCAGAGAGACAGCAAAAAACAAAACCAAAACCAAAACCAAAACAAAAACCCAAACCAAAAGCAAACAAACAAAACCCTAAAACAAAACAAAAAACAAATAACAGGCTATAAGAAGAGGCAAAACTATTGGAAGAGGCAAAACTAAGTGTGACAGCACTGCAGTAAATAAGGAAACACCATTTAAATTGGACATTATCCATGCAGTTTGCATTTGAGCATAGCCAAATAGATTTTGGTAAGTGCAGCCGAGCTCTGCTCCATTTACATATCCCCCTTTTCCAAAAGGAGCAAAGGTAGTTACACTCAGGAGAGGAAAGGGGAGAAAACCAGATGGATTTAATGGTACGCTTTCTGTAATTTCTTTACTATTTTTGGTTTTACTCTCTGAGGGAGGCAGGGATTCAAAGCCTTTAAAGCAGCTGCCTAGCACTGGTGTATAAAAGCTGGGGAAATGCACACCTTGTGTGTGCAGAGGGGTGGCAAGGACCTGTGCAGAGTATTCATCATGCTGCTCCTTCACTTCCCATCAGACTAACCCTTAGAAACCCCTTCCTCTACATTTTGCACTGTGCTCATCATTTCCCTGTGTCCCTGAAAATGCCAAGCCATTATCAGGTTGCTCTCCTTTTGAAAATCTAGATGTTTTAAACTTCACTTTTCAGAAACAGTGGAAAAGTTGTCAGCCTCTGAGATCAGTTAACCTTTGGACAAATATACTTTCAATGGTGCACTGTTGTCTAGCAACTATACTATAAGCAGCCCTCCATTTGTCTCCTGTGGGTAATCACTGATTTCTTGGGGATTAAAGCTTAAGTAACACTCCAATCTAGGTGCATGTATCAGACCACAGCGTATTACAGCAGATTATGGCTCCCAGTATACAGCTTCCTTAACCATTTAGATTCACAACAGAAAACAGGCAGCTGCAATGATAGGAAAATGAGCACTAGCCTGTCAAGTAATTAGTGTTTTGAGTTAAGTTGTGGAACATTCCACTGGCAGGCCCAAAACAATTCCTGTCATATAGAAGGGTAGGGTGTCAGATAAGCATCGTATCGGAACATCTCATCTAGGCTGAGCCTAAGTTATTTCAGATATGTCTGGATAGCTCTCTTGATGCAGAGAACAGCCTCTGCATGATCTCCTGCATCTGCTGCCTCATGCCGCACGGATGGAATTTTATCTTCCAGTGGTGTGCAGCACCGTGCTTCAGAGACGTTCTACAGCTCACCGGTGGGCACTGAGGCTCGGGACTGATTGAACAGACTCTCTACGTGTTGTGAATACAATCTACTAGATGCATCTGCTTCTGTAGATCACCTTCTGCTTAAGAGACTGAACCGTGCTCTTGCTATATCACTGCATTTAACACCTTCCCCAGCGGAGCTCCCCTGCCTCGATTGCTGATAGTCCCAGTGTAATGCTAGGGAATGAATGAGTACTGTGGCCTGGGGCCTGCCTTCAGGAAAGGGCACTCGTTTGGTTGGAGTTAAATGAAATCGAAATAATTTCACTAAATAGATAAAAATTACAGGCTCTAGAGTTAGAATGAGTCTCAGCATTTTTGGGATTAGAGTTTCTAATGTTGACCTCCCACACTGAAAGAAATACATGTCTGTGCGTGGGTAATGCTACATATCTTTTGGAAAATGGGCGTTTAAAGGAATTATGTTCAAGACATTTAAGATTTACCTTAAGAATTCACATTTTAAAGAGAGCAAGTTTGATAAAATCTGGAAAAAACAAACGCTGGGCTTTCCCCACCTTCCCCTTGTGATGCTTTTTAAATGGCTTGTTAGGGACCCACAAGGAGCAACTCCAGTGCCTCCTTGTCCCTGCAACACTCAGGCTCTCCAGGCTTTAGACATGGAGTCAGGAGGCAGCAGAGGCCACACTCTCACTCAGCCTGACCAAAACACTGCGTGCAGGAAAGGGTAAATTGTTGTGCCTGCCCTCTGCTTTCCCAGCCCACCTGAGCCAGAGTCTCCTGCAGCTTCTGCAGCAGCAGATCCCTCCGTGGAGGCTCAGGAGGTGAAAGTAGATTGAAAGCAGGAAACAGTCTCACCAAAGGGAAAATCCTCTCCAGGGCCAAGCCAGTGGGAGGATTGCAGTATGCCAGCTTTTGCTCCCAGCTGTGCCAAGAGGTATTTGAGGCTTATGGCCAGTGTTGGAGTGCCCAGCAGGTCAGTGGAGCAGTGCAAGGAGCACCCCAAATGCTGGGTTGAAACTTACTTAGATGCAAGTGCTTCCCATGTGCTGTGTGGGTGACCCTGGAAAGAGTCCATGGATATAAATGATATCTCAGAAAATATGAGCTTAATTCAAATGCCCACAGGGTGCCCCTCTCTGAAACACCACCATTTCAGAAACTTTCATTCTTAAGCAGCTGTTGGCAACAAGGAAGGGCTGATCCTACTTCCCCCAACTGTGGAATGTAGGCTTTAAGGTTTCAGGATGCAATGACAGGGAGATTTTGTACCCTGCATCTTTTCCTAAGTGTTTAAAAGAAGCATCTGTTAGACGCAAGGAGGAGCACAGGCATACTCCAGAGCTCTTGGAGTGGGAGGAGTTGGCTTTCTCTGGGAGCCTCTACACAAACAGCGTGATCTCACTGGGACTTGTTGGGTTTTCAGTTCTTGCCTCCAGAGAATCTTACTACTGTTTTGTCCTTCACTTTCAAATCCCCAAAGCAGTTACTTAGGTGTCCTTGTCTTTTTTTCTTCCTGCCACTCTCTCCTGAAGGGGATGTATGTGTAAAAGTCAGTGTTTCTTGCACAACACATCCCATGAAGTTTTGGTGATACAATGAGGTTACACACTGAATGGAGCAATAATTAGATTCCCTCCATATTTATATTCAGGGAAATGATGGCATTATCATTACACTCCCCCTGCTTTTTAAAATTCCTTTCCAAATCAGCTTAAATCCCTCCTCCCTCTGCATTGATTTCAGTAGACTCTGGAACAAACTGAATCAGAGCATGGACAAATTCTTGGTCCTGTTGAATTTAATGGCAAAAACTCCTGTTGTACTGAATTTTGAACAGTGAAAAGTTCACTTTTGAATGAAAGAGGACAAATAATTTGGAGCCTCTTGGGGCTAATGAAAATCTGTCAATTGCTGTCAGCTGGATTTGCATCAGTGTAATATAAAATAATACATATTTTGGTAAGACAGAGACAAAACCCATTCAAATATGGTGTGAAAGTAGTTACATGTCTAGTACTAGAGAAATTTTCATCACATAATGAAAATTAATGTTTAAAAAATTATTACCTCTGCAAAGGTAGACCCATCATGCACTGTGTCAGCATTTGAGATGTGGTCATTTTAAAAACCAAGAACCTTGGCAATGCCCTTTGGAGATTAATGTTTGTTAACAGCGTACATTAGGAGTCAAGCAATCACAGAGAGTGCAATTAAGTGCATAATCACAGATATTTTTGACATCTGTCTACTTATAGGCTCCATGGCATTTTTTTGCATCTCTCCCCCTTGTGTCTTCAATTAATTTATCGTGACCATCTGTGTTGTATTTTTTGCTGCTCAGCTTGCCTTACTACATCTGTTTTTTGGCTGAGTATTTCATGACACTTCATCATTTTCACTCAGAGCTAAAAGAACAGAATTTGCATTTACTCAGTTTAGTTGCTTGGTTAAGATAATCAGCAATTAAACAGACCACTACACGACTACTGTTAAATGACTCCTAAGTGGTGAACAGAAAGGCAAGAAGGAAGCAGCAGCAGTTTAAAAACTGCAGCTCAGATTTTCTGGTACTGCACGGAGTTAAAAACATCAGGGGTTCTACATCTCCTCCAGTGCTCACTCTGCACAGAGAAGGGGACATGCCATGGCAGGAAAGGTGTTTGGTTATTGTGCTCTGGGTAGTCTCCATGAGTGTAACTGGTTTGGAGGTGCCCAGCTAACCACACTCACTGTATGGGGGTGGGGGATGCTCACACGAGGAGCAGTGCAAACCCAGCCTCCCTTCGCTGAGTGCAGTCTGTCAGGAGGAATCAGCAGTGAAAGCTGACTGCTCTGTGTGGGCAGTACAAGCAGCAGAGAAGAAACATTTGTAGGTTTTTATTTCCTAGTGCCACTGAGGTTAGAGGTATAGTGCTCCTCATAGGCAACTCATTCCGTCTTCCTACAGTGATGCAAACATTTTCTATTGCTTTCCTTTGAAATGTTTACCTCAGGGGCTCATCCACAGGAAATATTTGGCCATTATACAAATCTTTTCTCTGAGGTCACTGCTTATGCCTGATTTTCTGTCCTTAAATTTCTTCCTTTGCTCTAGTTAATACTAATTTTAAGCAATCTTTTCCCACTCCTGGCATTGTAACAACCCTGTGATTCTCTTTTCTATGGCTTCAGGATTCTAGGTTTTAATAATCCATAGCTATCATCTTCTCCTAAAAAAAGGGAGGGAGATTAAAAAAAAAAAAAAAAGGCATCAGAGCCTACTCAGATACATCAAGGGGCCAGTCACTCAGGAGCTTGTAGAAGGTGACAGTAGAAAGGCTGTTCACTTCAGTCACAGCTCTCTCTGCAATAACTCTATGGTAAGTTTATCCAAGAGTCCTGGACAAAGTACAGCCAGCTCTGAATAGTTCTGACTTTTCCTGAGAAAGACCTGTATACCATGCCCATCATCCAGCTGTGCTCTGGAACACCATATCTAAGCATCTGTCCTTTACTGACCCAGGACACTCCTTTCTGAGCTGATTGTTTCAACCTCCTGGGCCAGTGGTCCCTGACAGCGCACCTCCAGCACCAGAGACACCAAACCCAAGTGTTTCAGCCCTTTTGGGCACAGACAACAATCCAATGAGCCAGCCATAACATGTGGAGGGAGAAAGGGGGATGGGGAGAGGGGAGAGACAGAAATATGTGCTTGAAAAGACATGCTGGAAAAGACATTTATTCTTAAATGGGCTTCAGTCTTGCAAAGCCTGGGGACTGCTGCTGGAGACTGAATGAACTTTCTCTTGTTTTGCTCATGGCACATTTCTGTGTGGCTGGGCTAACTGGATTTGAAGTAAATAGCATGAAGGTCTTTCCAGTAAATGAAAAACTGTTTTGCTGAGGGAAAACAAACACTAAAAAAAACCCCAAAATAAACAAGGTATGTTACTCTGATTACTCTAAAAGTGGCACTTTTCTAAGCAAGACTGTAAATCTATGAAAAAGCAGGGTTCCCTCTGTGAGCCCCGTTATATTAACTAGCACACTTCAGCAACTCAGCCAAAGGCCAGCAGGCCAAATACAGCCCTACCATATTAAATTTGCTTTTTGTCAGTGATTGAGCAAGATTATTTGCCTGTGATTGGACCCATGCAGATAGCAGCAATATGATTGTTACTGTTTGGAGAAGACCATTCTCAGTGCCATTGTCCGAGGTCCATGACTTTGACACCAAAATATGAAGGCTCTGCAGGCAACACCTGCAGTGTCAGCAGTCTGCTCAGGTGAGTCAAGGCAGCATCTGACAAATGGTGAGAAATAGCAGGCCCATGTGCACTACACTACACACTGTTCAAATGCACTACAAATTGCAATATGCTGAAACCTGATTGTTATGGAGTGTCCTGGGAAATGTACCACCATCTATGTTACCAGAGCGTTGCTACCAAGCAACTGATGATCTGAGTGCTGACTGATCTGTAAGTCCTGTCTGTACAACAGCAAAAGAATCCTTGATTTCAACTGCTAAATAAGGTATGGGAGAGATGAATGATTTTTCAGGTGTGAGGCATATATATCTGCAAGGAAATGTTCCCAGAGATATTCCCTAGTCATAAGTGTCTCTGATTCATGACAAGAACTTCCAGGAATTCACAGCATTGAAAATATAACCTGGAAAATACACCTGAAAACTAAGCATTTTCAAGGGGGTTTTGTTCTGTATTAGTCAGAGCTGATGACTTTCAAATAGGTTTTAGTGTATGAAAATATAATGGTCTTTATTCATGTAAAATGACTTTTTACTTAAACTCAACAATCCCATTTAGAGCAGAACATACCCAGAATGCTATAAACCTCTACAAACTGGGCTGGCATTGAAGTTCAGGACAGACAAGTAATCTTCCATAGATAATTAGCAAAGAAAAATGCTTTTAATCTCTTTGTTAGTCCAGTTGTGGGTTTGATCTAATAATAAACTAAACCTTAACACATTCCCCCCCCCCCCCCATGCTCATACATTTTAATTTAAACTGCATTGGGCATCCTGTAATCTGTAATTTTTTTAGCTGGGCTATTTTGGTCTCTGTGTGTGCTGCACACACATACATGGTCTGAAACACCACTGTCTTATGCCTGTGTGAGTGCTGCATAAATACCAAGAACTTGGGCCATAATTTAGGGAAGCTTTTCAGTGGGGGCATGATTGACTTCACACACATGCTCAGGTTGCACGTATTGTTGAGTGTTTCACCTGTTCCTGTGCCGTCCTTACCCAAGGCAGTAGCTCTGCAACCCTCTGACACAGCCTGGCTCTCCTGGAATTTGCTGGGGGTTTGGCCAATGATACTGGGGATGGTTTTGCACATTTTTGCACTGTGGAAAGAGGCTGGATGAGGAACTGTGGGCTCACAGAGGACACTGTGGCTGTGTGTGATTGGGACCATCTAGTTCAGCTCCCTGCAATGAGCAGGGACATCTTCAGGTAGGTCAGGCTGCTCAGAGCACTGTCCAGCCTGCCCTTGAATGTTTCCAGGGACGGGACATCCACCTCCTCACCGGGCAAGGCGGGCCAGTGTTTCACCGCCCTAATTGTAAAAACCTTCCTCCTCTTCCTCTCTCCCATGCCCTTCCAACTCATGCCAACCCCTCATCTTTCTTCATCTCTCTAAACCCAGCGCAACCCTTTTGGCTTCTGTGGCTGAAGACTGTTCTGTTCCGTTCCCAAAGGACTTGGCGAGAAATGAATTAATAGAGCCAGTTTCCGCGCCGTTATTTGTCGGTGCAAATTCAGTCTACAGCCGTGAGTCCCCGCGGGGTCTGACGCCGCGCCGGTGCCGGTGCCGGTGCCGCTGGGATGCCCGGGCGGAGCCCACGGCCCTGGACCGAGCGGGCGTCTCGTGGTCGCTATGGGAACGGCGGCGGGCGGGGCGCGGGGGGCGGCGGCGGCTGCGGAGCGGCGGCTCCGCTCAACTTCGGCGGAGCGGCGGCGAGAGGCGCTGCCCCGGCTGGGCGCCGGCGGCGGGACGGCAGCGGGCACCGCGGTGAGGAAGAGCAGCGGGAGGAGGAGGAGGAGCTGGGGACACCGCCAGTGGCGGTGGCGGCGGGCGGGGTGCCCGGCGGGGCGGAGGTGGTGCCCGGCGGAGGGGACCGCTGTCTTTGCGGCGAAGAGCCCGGGGCTGGGGTGTCCCCGTTCCCCTGTGCCGGCGGGGCGGTCATCGCCCGGCCCGAGCGGCTCCCGGTAGGGCACGGCTGCGGCCGCCTCCGCTGGAACAGCCCCGAGGCGCCGAGCCGGGGGGCACGGCCGGGGGGCGACGGGAGCGAACCCCGCGGTGCCGCCTGCAGAAAGTCCCAGTGCCCTCAAATACCTGCATTTGTTCAAAGGGCCGGCTCAGCTGCAGGGTAGAAAACGCCACAAAGTTTTCGTGTTTTGGAGGGACTTTTAAACAGGCGCCGAAGTCTGGCTGAGCCGAGAGGTGCTGGCTCTTTGCCGGCAGGCTGTGTATGTGGAGGTAGTGGACCAAGCCCTAATCGCTCAAAAGCACTGCCGTAAGCCCAGCTGTTATATCTCGTCACCAGGGCTAATCCATACCCTAGTGTGGGTTTAAGCCTGCTGTGCCAGTTTAGAGGGCTTGACTTCAAGCCACGTCCTCCTCCTGGTACCCTCTCCGCTCGCCCTGGGTCCGTCTGTCCGCACGAGCAGCGGGATTGCTGGTGCCAAAGGTGAGGCGGGATGGGTGGGCAGGGAAGGGAAGGGAAGGGGGCCCGGGGCTCTCCGACAGCTCTTCCAGGCTGGGCTCGGGCACGACTGCCTGGATCATGGATAAGCACTGGGTAACTGGTTACGTAAGGACAGGCAATCGAGGAGGAAAATATGGTTTATGCTGCCTTATGCTTATACCATTTTAAAATTCTCTCTGATTCGACACCTGCCCTACTAGGTGTCTGCAGTGTGGAAGTTCAGTGTTTGTCAACCCCAGTGAGGTACCACGAAGGTCAGTCAGACAACTTCTGAATTATGGCAGTGTAACTAAGCATAGAACACACTGTGTTTCCTAGTGCTGATAGATTAATTAAAACCCATGTGAGGACAGCTCTATTCACCGTTCACAGAGACTGCTCTCTATGTGCCCGCAGGTGGGACATGCAGCTATTTCAGGGTGGAAAGCATGAGCTTTCCCAGAGCTGTGCCAATGCTGTGGGTGATCTCGATAAAGACAGGCTTAAGTTTTCAAGCTGGAAATTTAGCATTCTCTTTTGGTTGCTAATTTTAGAACAATGTATATTTTTAAGTAGGTCCTGTCACAATGATCAAACTAGTATTCTGCAGTACAAAGAAAACTCTGCAGTGAATCAAGGCAGGGTGGGACCTGGAGGACCTTCGGTCAATATTCTTTCTGGTAGATACTGTACCTAAGGTTCAGTCCTGAACAGAAATGTACAGGTGTCTGTTAATCTGCGTTCTCACCTTATGATGCAATGAGTTACTCCTGCTTTCCCAGAAGAATCAGTCCTCAGTCTGGATGGAGAATGCACATCTCACCTGCCTGTTTTCACAGCGCTTAGTCTGGTCTTCACCACAACATATGAATAAAAATACTTCAGAGGACCTGACGACAGGTGGAATATGCCTTTGGGTCAGAGTTTCAATCTCTTTATATAACTCTATATATGAGTATCTGCAGTGGATGACAGTATTAGAAACTCCAATCTGTGACATTACTGCCCCTTTAATAACATTGTGTGGTTAGTAGTGGAATAGAGAAAGATGAGCTGGGGATCTCTCAGAGTTTTAATTCTGAAAGCCTTCTGTATTGGAGCCTTCCATCAGATGCTATTACAGCTTTATTGCAGAATAATTTTTTCTGGTGGTTTGAATGATTTTAATAACAGAAAAGCTCTGGGTCTGTGCTATCTTCTGAACTCTCATTTACACAGCTGAATGAATGGTGAAGAATACTTTACATCCCTCTGTTGTGACTGGAAACCTGGCTTTGTAGTCTGCAGAGATCAAAGCAAGGTATAGAATTGAAGGTGTGTTTGATCCACCATGGCAAGATCTGAGCAATATATCGGAGTTTTAATAACAAGTCAGTCAAACAAAGCAATTCATTGTGCTTTAACTTCCTGTCTTCTGTAGGTTTAGGTAACAGTTTAGTGTAAGTTGTATGACACAGTGCTTTTATGGTTGCTAGTAGAAACATTGTTTCAAGCATAAGTGAGAAACTGGCATGAAAATAGTCCTGGTTTTCAACAAAGGGAACTCATTTGCTTTCATAAGTAGACAAACTGCAAAATACTGCTCTGCTTCATGAGCAGATTTGAGTAGAACCCACCCTTTTGCTTCTGCAGATAACACAAAGATTATCTTCTGTAGAGAGTGTGAGGCATTAGGAGAGCTCCAACCTATTGGGCCCTCCTTCACTCTTTCTTTAAGACTGGATTTTTGTCTGGAGTTAATCAACAGAACTCTCATTTATTTCAACGAGGCAAATGTGTTTTACTTTTGTGCAGCTTTGCTGTAGATCATGAAGCTGTACCTGTTAGATCAGCTACCTTTTCTCATCGTGTTTCGGTTAGTGACTGAAAACCATCTTTGTCATTCATACCTGAACTTGGGGCCCAGTTTGCTCTGAATTCTTGTTTCTTTACCCCTCTTGCAGTCAAAATGCAGATGTAAAATGCATCATATACACTAGTTTTCTAGAAGATTGAAACGCTAAGAATGTATTACAAACTACACAAATGCTGGGGAGATAAGAGCAGTACTTTTAGTTTATTCTCAATTTTAAAGGCTTTCATTAAAAAAAATCCCAAAACCTTGTGAGGACTACCAGCTGTAGAAAATGTGACATATTAATGTATATCATTACTGTTGTGGTATTTCCAGAAGGCCGCTCAACCTTTCCTTTGATAGAAATAGTACCACTTTTGTTTCTTTTCTGTCCTGCAGCACCTTTGGTTCGCTCTGAATACCCTCCTGTCACGTTTACCTAGCGGTGATTTTTAGTCATGCACCTTCACTAAAGGCTTAAGTGACTTGTAACTATCTGAGGCAATGACAGCAGACAAAGAGCCAGTCCCTTTCTATAGTGCTGACAGTGCCAAGCCTGTTGGAGAAAAGTGAATGCAGAAATGGGGCTGCGTGCTGAACAGCAGCACGGCTGTCATGCTTTTTTGGGAGCGCTTGTCACTCAGGAGCAGAGCTGGGCAGCAGCAGGAGCTGTCAGCTCGGGGCAGGCAGGTCGGACAGTGAGAGCAGCCGTGCTGGGGACACACAGGCATTGCCTGGCATGCAAGGGCGTGCTGGGTGCCACAGTGCCCTGTCACAGCTGGCTTTGCTCCTGGACACTGCTGTGAGGTGCTTTTGGCTGTCCTTAAACACCTGCAACCACGAAGACTTGACAGTAAGGTTGCCTTTAAAGCATTTGCTTCATCCCCTGCATTTCTGTTATTCAAAGCTCCTTGCTACTTGTAACAGGGATCATGTACCTGGAAACGTGTTAACCACTGTATTTTTCAATTTTTTTTTTTTTTTGTTGTGTCTATCACAACAGGGGAATCAGTGTGCTTACAAAGCAAAACACAGGTTTTCTGCTGTGGTCTATAAGCAGACTCTTGAACGTCCTCCAAAGTTCTCTCTATTCTGCAGGTCAGAATGAGGAATGCTGCTGCGATAATATCATGATCGCTTTTAAACTTCTTGATTGACAAGCTCTACCTACTGCTTTTTCAGCATTAAGTGCCTCATAGCATCTCAGGCTGAGGTTATAATAATTTCCACTGAAATTACAATCACGTGGCAAGTAGCTGTAAACACCTTAGCCTTCCATGTCACTGAACAAGAAAGGAGATTCCAGACAGATAGGCAGTAGAGTTCTTTGGGCACTGGTAAGGTAAAATTCTCTGTATGGAGAGAATAATGGCAAGTACCTTAAAAAAATCACAGAATATACTGAGTTGGAAGGGACAGACAAGGATCATTGAAGTTTAGCTCCTGTACCTGCACAGGACATCCTGAAGTGTCACACCATGTGCCCTAGAGAGTAGTCCAAATGGTTCTTCAATTCTGTCAGGCTGGTGCTGTGACAAATTCCTTGGGGAGCCTGTGCCAGTGCCCAAACACCCTCTGGGTGAAGAACCTTTTCCTGATATTTAACCTAAACCTGCCCTGACAACTTCAGGCCATTCCCTTGGGTCCTGTCACTGAGCACCATGGAGAAGATGTCAGTGCCTGCCCCGCTGCTTCTCCTCGTGAGAAAGGTGTAGACTGCAGTGAGGTCTCCCCTCAGTTTCCTCTTCTCCAGGCTGAACAGACCAGAAAGTGGTGGAGAAGAGAGAACAGGGATCCTTTTACAAAGCTATGGTGAACTATTTAAATAAAATTGAGAAGGTGTTGGCAGCAGTTTCTTAGTTAGAAGTTGCTAAGATTCTTTGGAACAAAATTAAAATATCTTCATCACAAGAGAAATAGATTCTGAGGTTCATCTTTGATGCTGTTGCTACTTAATGCTACTTCATGCAGATAGAGCCAGCAGCATAGCCATGACCACAATTTCTGCCTGAGCAGCTGGTTAAACATTGCATCAGTTAGCACAGAATTCAGAGATGGGTGTAGCCAAACCAATTTCAATCTACCTATGAGTTGCAGTCCAAGCAGGTATTTGATACCTTTTGGTATCTGAAGGACACTGGACTTTCCTGGACAATGTAATCCAAATCTTACTAAAGAAGTAAATAATTTAAAACAAATTTTAATGTGCTCTGCAGTTTGACATTATCTCTTTTCCCCGTGATTATGTGTCTTCTAAAAAGCACAATTATGGGGACAATTTGGAGATTGGACCCACTTTGGAAAAAAATTTCCTTGTTTGTTACCCTGTGATCTGGCACATGTGGAAAAAGGCTAAGTGGGTATCTAGCATGAGCAAATTCTGCTCTCTGACTGTAGCTATAAGGAACTACCACCCACAAGAAGGGAGGGAAGGCATTTCCCAGCTCCTTAGCCCAGTTTGTTGGCATGCTTTGACTGGATGATGATGGATTTCTTGGAAATCTGTCTACAGCTGAGTGACAGCCTTTCTATTGACATCACTGGATTATGGATTAGGCTTCTATCGTGTAACTCCTTTAAGGCTTCTCCTTCTGCTCCTACATAATCACCACACCCCTAAGATCCTTGAGAATCACACAGGATTGTCAGCAGCACTCCTGGGCTGTGAAGGCAAAGAAAAGCCACATGGGATTTGTGAAACAGAGGACATACCTCTACAGAGAGTCCTATTCTACTCTTATTTTTTTTTCAAAATGCACATTTCCCACCCTCTGCATACTCCTCTCCTACCCTGGAGGGCACTACAAGCTGGGGGCCAGGAAAAGGATCAATGGAATGAAATTTTTAATTCTCAGAAGTTGATTTTCTGTAGGCTAAACTGATTGATTGACTCATGGTTTACCAGAAAGCAGCCCTGCTGTAACAAGTCTTAGCAAGTGGTGATGCAGCCTGCAAGAGCCTGGAGGAGACTGTGTCTGTCAGGTTGTATGAACAGCCTCCAGCTGGCCAAAGACCAGCCAGAGAGCAGGCCAAGGAAACAGACTCCCTTTGCTGGTAAAAGGGCTAGAAGGGCTGAAACCCTGTCTAAAGAAGGTGAAAACACAGATAAGGCATGTGAATGTTGATATTTCTGATGATTCTTTGGTGAGTTCTCTGGAACAAGAAGAGGAAATCACATGGGGTAACATGGGACAAGACAAAAACATGGAAGATGAGGTGAAATTGTTCAGAACATGCCCTGAGAAAAGAATGGAGAAAGCTGCAAAGTACATGAGGAGAAAAACACGGGAATTGCTGACAGTGAAGAGAACAGTGTAAGAGTTTTGAAGAAGGGCAAAACTAACAGGAAACATTTGCATGAAAAACTTTCAGCAGGACTTACTAAAAGTTACTAAAATTTGAATCAACCCCTCAGAGACTGTGAGGGAGAGAGAGAGAGAGAGAGAGAAAGCCAGGTTTTCCAGACTTTAGCATAGCTAAGGTAAAGGTATGCTTAAAACTCTGTGAGGTGGTTGGTCAGACTTGCAACCAACAGTGTGAGGGGAAGGCTTGTCTTCTAGCAGAGGTGTAGGGTCAATGACACCAAAGTCTCAAAACCCAGGTCTGTTCATGGAGTGGAACTTACATAAACCCCTCGGAAATTTTGGTTGAATAACACCAGAGTAGTTAATCAACTGGATTGTGTCAGCTCCCAGGATAGCTCTTAGAAGGAATTAGAAAATGGACTATTTGGGCAACAGAAAGATCTGTATTCAGCTGGGGCAATGTCTCTTTTAAAAATAATTTTAATGTGAATGCTTGCAAACTCTAAATTTGTCCTTTTCCTCAATAAGAAGGTCAAGCTGTAACTTTTGCCTTTCTTTAGTTGTCCACATCTTGCCAGTCCTTTGAGTTTTTCCACATGGGAAAGCCATTTTGAGTCAGTTAATGATTAGCCTGCCTGTGAACTTTAAATTAAAACCATCAGCCACAATTAATGGAGCCCACAGTATCTTCTGCAGGCTGCTAAGAGCAGTAGTGGGAAGATTGGTGGCTTGTTGAGCCTGCCAAATAGAGATGGCCAGTTGCCAGCTCTCAAAAAGACGAGATGATGGATGAGAGAAGGGGAAGGAAACAATCTCATACAAACAGGACTCCCTTAGGAACAGCCAGCACAAGCTGCCAGTGTGCATGAAACACTTGCATGGGATTTTCTGTCATTTGAAAACAGGCCATTTCAACTGCAGGTGAGGTGCTTTCCTTCCTTTATAGTCTTCTCATCTGGAAGCAGATTCTTTTTATGGCAGTCAAGTGAAAGCCCCATATGAGAGGTATCCATGTTCCCACACCAAAAGCAATTCTGCCTTTACCAGAGCTTTTTGAAAGCTCTGGGACTGGGCAAAGCTCAGGTTCAGCAGGCCTTGGTATCAGCAGACAAGGTATCCAAAATATTTTTGGATATTCTCTGTTTATTCTCTGTAAAACTAGTGCTCGGTAAGATGGTTCTTAATGCAGAATGCCTTGCTTTGAGTGAGACCTGTAGAACTAAAAATCACATATGCAGTAAGAACAGCCCAGGATCATGAAAAATCCAAGTCTCCTTGCTCTCTTTCTCAGTCTGACCACTAAATTCCCTTCTTGCTCCTCTTCTAATGAAACAGCTGGTGATCTAGGAATAGCTGGAAGGGCACTCCTCAGCCTCACAGTTGTAATGCTTTATACTGATTTACCCCTAATGCCACTGAAGTCAGCAGAGTTAAACCAGAGTGAAACCAGGTCATAACCAGAATTAAAATACAGAAGGGCATGTTCACCTTCATCAGATAAAGGCACAAACAGAAATAATAATGGTACCCATAGCAGCTTATGAAAATTACTGTCATCACCGAAGCTGAAAAGAAACAGAAGACTTTAAATTATTTACAACAGCTTGTGGCCTGTTTCGCCCCTCACTTTTGTTAGGGATACACAAGGGGTGATCAAACCAAGGAAAGGATCTTCATCCCTAATGATGGGTGATGGTGAGTGGAGGCCATCGTGTAGCAAGATCCAGGTACCTGTTGGAGTGGCAGGAGCACGGACAGCTGTCAGTGCATCAGTTCCAGCCTGAGTCTGTTCCTGTGTCTTGGCTCAGTACGCCAGAGCTCTGCGTGCTGGTGTGGGAGCTGCTGGCTGGAGTCACCCTGGCAGTGGACACAAAGGAAAGGACTGGCTGCTCCTCCTCAGAACACAGGGATGAGGCAGGGGCAGGGGTACTTGGCAGCAGCTGCTGGCTGTGACTGCTGTCACAAGGATAATCACAGCTGATGCTCCAGGCACGGGCAGTCACTGCAGCCATCTATCCTGTACAAGCACTGCAAATCAGCCCAGATGTTCCCGTTTGCAGGAATGGGAGAAGATGTGCGGCCTCACACTCTGAGGTAGCTGCATCTGTGACCTGTGGAAGCTTTCAGCCCTTTTATGTCTGCCTTCTGAAGAAACTGGTATTGCTTGCTGGGAGAGGTAGGATATAGGACTAGAGAAACTAGTCCTTTGATGCAGTTTGGAAAACTTCCTGATTCTAGAAAAGTCTAAACATTAGAGCCTGAAATAATTTCAGATGTGGGACACTGTACAGACCATCCAGATTTTTGGAGCATTTTCCTTTAATGGTGTGGTATATTCACATAGTATGAACATTTTTGAAAGAGAACAGGCTACTTTAGGATGCGTGAATGATGCATGGAAGCATCTTTTCCTTGCAGTCACAGCAGAATCCTATTCCAGAGAGTCTGGGAGCTTGTGGCTCTCAGCTCTAGTGGGAGTACTGTGTAGTTATGAGCTTTTGGTGATTTTTATTGTCACTAAAGCCCCCAAGGTGGAAGCTTAAATGAAAAGCATATTTTTCTCCATTTCATGTGTGTCTGTGTCCCAATAGTGAGGGTTTGCTCAGGCCTGCAGAATCAGACTCTCTAATCCTTTGCCCTCGTGTTAACTTTTGACGCCATGTCCTGATTGGGCTGCTGCCAGGAGTAGCCTTTCTGTAATCCCAGCTGCAATCATTATTTGTGCCACCCCTGCTCCCCAGGGGCTCATGGAAGGGAGCAACAAGGCACGTAAGTGCACTGTGTGAAGAAACAGATGCTGTTTTTCTCCTGTTCAGCTCCCTAGTGCCTGTTTTGGATTCTATTGTGTTTAAATACAAGTACAATAGGTAATAAGTTTGTTCCATGCATTGTCCTCCTGAAAGGACAACACGAAGGGATTGGCTGGGCGAGGAGTTAATTCCATCTTTTTCTGAGTTGATTGATGCAATTTGTTCTGTCCTCTAAGTGCTGGGTAACTCCCCAGCAGTAGAAACCTCTCACTTAGAAGTAATAACAGTTTAAACCATGGTATGGTTCTGCTTCCCTTCAGAGCAGCCTCAGTTCCCTTGGCACTGGGGGTGGTGCTGAAGAAATGCTCCTGCAGCAAAGCAAACAATTGGACTTCAGCTTGTAGCCTCTGCTGCATGCAGCAACACATTTGCTAAATAATGGTTAAAGATCTGTCTGGCTTTGTAGCTCAGGCTCCTGTGAGTGCTGCCAAGGCAAGGGTGAGCTCTGCTGCTGACATTACAGCAGCAGCAGCAGCAAACTTACCCAGGTGTATTTGGTTTGTGTGGTAAGTGATGGGGGCTACAGCAGTGGCTCCTGTGCAACACTGCCAGAAACTTCCCCCATGTCTGATAAAACAAATGCCAGATGGCTCCAGCAAGGACCATGGCTGAGCCAAGGCTGAGCCCATCAGTCCAGCTGGTATCACCTCTGGGATAACAGGTCTAAGAAGGGAAAAAAATAGAAGAGCAATAGCTGCTGGGAGACAGAAGTGAGGATATGGGAGAGCAACAGCACTAAATACTCCAAGGTCAGAGCAGAAAGAGGGGCAGGAGGTGCCTCAGACAGTGGAGCAGAGATCCCCCTGCAGCCCATGGTGAAGGCCATGGTGAGGCAGCCGTGCCCCTGCAGCCCATGGAGGTTCAAGGGGATGCAGAGATCCACCTGCAGCCCATGGGGAATCCCATGCCAGAGCAGCTGGATGCCCAAATGAGGTTGTGACCCCATGGGAAGACCACAGTGGAAGAGGCTCCAGGAGGCAGGACCTCCTGGAGAGAGGAGCCCATGCTGGAGCAGGTTTGCTGGCAGGACCAGGGACCCACACTGGGCATCCTGTTCCTGAAGGACTGCACTCCTTGTGAGAGACCCAGGCTGGAGCAGTTCATGAGGAACTGCAGCCCATGGGAAGGACTGACACTGGAAAAGTTCATGGAGGACTGTCCCCATGGGAGGGACCCCACACTGGAGCAAAGGAAGGATGTGAGGAGTCCTCCCCCAGGGGAGGAAGGAGCTGCAGAAACAATGTGTAGTGAACTGACCACAACACCCATTCCCTATCCCCTGTACTGCAGGGTGGGAGGACGTAGGGGATTTGGGAGTAAAGCAGAGCCCAGGAAGAAGAAAAGAGTGGGGCAAGGTGTTTAAACATTTGGTTTTATTTCTCATTATCTAACTGTGATTTGATGAGTAATAAACTAATATACCCAAGTTGAGTTGTTTTACGCCTGACAGTAATTGCTGAGTGGTGTCTCTGTCCTTACTCAAACCATGAGCCTTTTAATACATTTTCTTTCTCCTGTCCAGCTGGGGAAGGGAGTGATAGAGCAGCTTTGGCAGGCACTTGGTGGGCATCAGCTTCAACCCACTGCACCAGGTCACTTAATCCTGCCTCCTCTCTAAGGATCACGTGGCTTGAATGTAGCACCCAGTAATCCTTTGACTCCATGTGTTGAGTTTTTACAGATAGGGTTGCTGCAAGGTCGTGCCCTCCCATGAGGGTTCAGCCAGGCGAGCCCAAGCCCCATGTGTGGGCAGGAGACTGCTTCCCCAGCCCAGCCTGGAGGAAGCAATGTATCCTTGTAACCTGACTTCAGGTGTAAGGACTGTGACTCATTTTAATTACATGCTGAGCGGAAGCTGAGGGAGACAGTGCCTCTTCACCTTCTGCCTCACCCTCTGAGCAAGCTGGCTGCTGCAAGTGAGATTTCTCAAGGTGCCCAGCACCAATTATTTCCAAGTGGTTATCCAGTAGCGATTTTAACAGACTGGAGGGGTGTGGAGGGAGGAATGTTCTCAGCTGAGGTGTGTTGATGATGGATGGCACTATTCTTTTTCTCTCCCTCTCTACCCTTAACCCACTCCCAGCAAAGACACACAGAGCATTATGTCACTGGCATCCTGGTTCAGGTGGAATGAGCCCCCAAACCGCATTTCCCAGAGGAACCCCACAGAAATGGTGGTTGAAACGCTCATGATGGAGCTGAGCTGGCAGATCAAGCAGGCAGAGAAGCAGCAGCGGGAGCGGGAGAACGAATACCGCAAGATCAAGACTGGCGTGGACTACGGCTGGCTGGTCAGCTACCCAAAGCAGAGCTACGATATCAGCCCTGGAGAACGGCTGCAGCTGGAAGACATGTGCACCAAAATACATCCTTCCTACTGTGGGCCTGTCATACTCAGGTACAGTAAAAGATGGGATGATAAAGAGCTTTCCTTTCCCCCTTTCCTCTTTATGATGTGTGAGGAGAGAGTGAGAGTTGCTAGGACCAACAGAACCAAAACTTGGCATCCTGTACCATGAGTCGTGCTAGGATAGTGTCCTCGTGAAAGAAGGGAAATCTAATGATTTAAGTCAGTTTAACACAACATCATTTGCCATTTCCCTCTGACATTGGCTTGAGTACTTTATGCTCCTGAGTAGCCAGAGCAGCTTTACCTTACCTGATGAGCAGGTACCATCTCAGTATTGTGACGGCTTTTTTTTTTTTTTTTTTTTTTTTTTTTTTCTTCAGACTTTAGAATCTTA
Source organism: Vidua macroura (assembly GCF_024509145.1). Taxonomy (NCBI): domain Eukaryota; kingdom Metazoa; phylum Chordata; class Aves; order Passeriformes; family Viduidae; genus Vidua; species Vidua macroura. The sequence goes on from NC_071573.1 coordinate 26,541,954, forward strand.
GAGAAACTGAGGTTTAAAGGGACCTCTAGAGGGATGTACTTCCACCTCCTACTTGGAGTAGGACCACCTTCAAAGTTAGATCATGCTGCTTAGGGCCTTGTCCTGTCCACTCTTGAATATTTCTGAGGGCAGAGGTTCCACAGCCTCTGAACAACCTCCTTTGGTGTTTCTCCCCACTCACTGGAGCCTTCATTCCTGGATTTAAGCTGTCCAGCAGGTCTATTGAGGCACTTGTCCCCAGTGTCCAAACTAGCCTAAAGGTGCTATTATTTTTTTCAGCCTGTGAGCCAGGTGTTCCCAGAGAATGTCTCCCTTCCCTCCCCTCCCTCTTCATCCTAGACATAGAGTCATGGGATGCAGGTGAGGATGAGTTGGTTTGAACAGCCAAGTGGTGCTTCTGACTTCTGCAGTATAGATGTACGCACAGCCTCTCTCGCTGTTGAGCCTTTCAAGTGCTACACTTGGGATTGCTGCCTGCCAGCTGAGTGACCTCCTGAGAAAATGCCTTTAGAAATTGATCTAAGCCTGCTGTAGCATCCAGACTAGAAGGGAAGTGTGTGGCTCTTTTCCTTTGGGGTGGCTGTTCTAAGATAAACTCTTGCACTTGGCACAGTGAACGCAAACTTGGCAAAGTGAGGAATAGTGACTCTGCAGTGCACCTTAGCCAAAGCAAAATTGTGAAATGGGCCTTTATAATCAACTTCCCCTGTTCCAACATGTTCTCCAGTTGGGATTAGAGTGAACACAGTCCTTACAGGACATACAAAAGAGGACTCTCAGCACCCTGCAGTCCCTCACGGCATATGCTGGCTCCTGTTTTCCCTTGAACAAATTAATCTATGGCCTCTGAATTGCAATTGTAAAAGTGCTGGAAATAGCTGGTCCTCTGTCTTACAGTGGATGTAGCCAGGAAAGAATGCCAAGATTACCTCTCTAGCCCTCATCTTCCCTGGGGCTGAACCTTGGAAGCAACCTGGCACATAGAGCCTTGGCTCTTGCAAAGGTTGTCATGATGGCAGAATTTGGGATCATTCAGTGACCAAGACCTCTCCAGTGAAAATTTGCTGGGAACAGCACCTGCCTTGTAGTTGTGTAACTCCAAGCTATGCTGTAAACAAGCCACTTCAAACCCTTGGGATTCAGAGCTATCTTTCCCATCCCCAGGGCCCCTGAGCAAGGCCTGTCTTGCTAACAGGTTATTTCCATGACAGCAGGCTTCAGTTGCTGGAGCAGAGAGGCCCCAAGGTTCATTCTCTTCAGGAAAGTATTAGGCTGAGCCATATACAACTTGCTGCTCTGCTATTTTTTGTTGTTTTTTTTTTAATTAAGACAGATTGTGCAAGATGTATGATTTCAGTGCAGCTTGTAACGATTGTTCACTGTTGTTCAGGATTCAGCATACTGATGGCAGTAGATAAATGTACTCAACATTAGTGGACTCTGTGTAGGCATGATTGAAAAAGGCTAAAACCATCCTCTTAAAACTCCTCTTACAAATAGGGTGCTGTCATTAATTGTATTACACTATGATTCGAGAAGTGGCATGTTTTACAGAGCTTGCATGGTTAGCAGAGTCACACTAAAACAAACCCTGAGGATTTCATAATCTTTGTTGGTTCAATTCTGTGACTGAGAAGGGACTATCAGAGCCACAAAAATGGTGGAACTGGATTGTGTCAAAGGTCTGGCTGATCTGATGAGCAGTCTGTATGTGACAGAGTGGCCAGTGGCATCGGTGTAAAGCAAAGAGGAAGGAAAAAAGACAAGGAAGAAAATCCAACAGGAAGGACAATTACACTTCATATATAGCATCCAACTTCCTGTGCCTTGTAACTGGGAGACTTTTGGAGCCACAAGTGGACCTTCTATCCATAACTGGCCATTGTGGCTTTTTCTTTCAGTTGTTTAGGTTGTGGAGGCCTTTCTCTTTTTGAACACATGTAAATGTATAACATTTTGGCGCCCTGTTTGGCAGAGTTCCGCTCCTGAACTACAACTCTGTTACAAAAATCTGTGTTTACCTTAAGTTAATGTGTCCTAATTTTATTTGATAATCCTTTCATCTTGTGTTGGAAATGTTAGGAGTTGACCCCTCTTTTTTTCTGCCTTCAAACTGAGAGCTCTGTCATTCAATGGAATTTTCATTGCTGATGAGGAAACAAAGAAAAAGAATGGGGCTTGCCATGTTAGGAGGTGAAAATATACAGGAGAAAGAAAAAAAAAAAAAAAAAGAAAGAGCCTGCAATTTAAATGAAAGACAGCCAAAATTGGATAAATTCTCTTTTCAGAAAGTGAGATAAGATGGAGATTTTAGTAACTTCCCCAAAATTCCACAAGATGAGTATAATAGGAATCCAATGAAACCTCCACATTTCCAGTGAAGTGCTTTAATAATAAGATCATTGCAGTGCTGATGTTTTCTCTCAAGTACTCTGTGACTTCCTAATACATAGCAGCTTTTAGAAAAATCTTCCACCAAAATAAAGTTTGTGAGCTTGCATTGGGAAATTCAAATGTAGAGCATGTACCCTACCAAAGTCCTTGGTTCTGACTGAAATAGTAAGCTTTATCCTTTCATTTTAGATATTTGAAGAGCTGAGGTCCTTTTTGAAGTCCTTTTTGCACTCAACAAGCACGTAATTCTTAAATAACACAAGTAGCTGGCATCTTGCAAGACTGCTGAGTTTGTTTTGTTTGTGTCATCCAAGGTCTCCTTCTTTGTGAGACTCTGAGTTCAGAGTCAAAGCCAGAACAAAACATTTTTATATGAGTTGTCAGGGATGTCACTTTGTTGTCTAAAGGTCTAAATGATTATCCAAATTGTTCTTTTCTGTGGGTATGGGCTCATTTACTGAGAGGCAAAGTTTCTCCAAATTTGTTTCTTTAGAAGTGGAAGAGGCTGGAAAGGAGCACTTCACAAATGAAAGGGTTTTTTTTTTCAGATCCAGATTGCCTATTTTGTATTTTGGGTCAATAGAAACTTCTCTTTGAGGCTCTTGGAATTCTGGAAGGATTCAAATACACTGCAAATAGCATCAGATATGTGGAGACTGATTCACCTCATGCAAATAAAGCCTTTGCATTCAGGAGAACTTAGCTTTAGGTTACTGGGTTAGAAATTGCTGCTAAAATTAAAATTAAATCCTGGAGCCAGCGAAGGAAATGATAGTGAGTTTGGTGAGGCCTGTAGTACCTAACTGCCGTGGTTAAACTGAATAAGTAGAATAGTATGTTGCCAGTAAAAAATGCTAGATTTTTCCCATCTTTACTCAGAGCTTTAACCCTAGTCAGAGCTAGTTAAAGTCTGTTTAATTTCTTTCAGTTTCAGCAAAAGTGAAACAGTTAGTTTCTGTCCTCCTGTGCCCAGAGGGAAACGAAAAACTCCCTAGTATGGAAATGTAAACCTGCATTTTGATGATCTGAGTTGTTATCAATATCACAGGCTAAGGACTGTAGTTTTATAAGGCTTGTGTATAGCTGAAGTGGCCTTCCTAGTAAGACTTAATGTAAGACATGACTAAAATCAGAAATGGGTTTATTTACAATTACAAGCTTAAGTTTGAGGTGATGTGACATGAGTGTTGCAATTAGTGTGAATGCTGTAATTCTTTGGGAGTCAAGGAGCCTTCTCTAGCAAAGCTGTTCATAGTTTTACCCTATAACCAGAATTCCTGCTCAAAATATAGATTCAGGAGTCAGCAGGTAATTATTAGCATTAAGCAACCCCATGTTTTCTTTGACTGACTAAATCTACTTAGAGCTCCCCATTCAGACGGGCACTCAGGAATACCCTGAACTATAAGCATATTGTTTAAATCCATGTACTTTTATTGGATTTAACAGGTCTTTAAAGTTCAGGCTGTACTTAGGGAACCTACTGAATGGGGGACCTGCAGAATAACACAGGCAGGTGATAGTGCTTTAAAAAGCAGTGCCAGTATGAGCCAAGCACAGCAGGATTCTTGAAATCTGCCCTATAAAGCAATGAAAGGGTCACAACTTAAAGAACAAATTTGTTTGAACTGTGATTCAAACACTGCCTGGACTGGGGAATGTGCTCATCCCTGTGTATGCCTATTCATCCTCCCCAGATCTGTGCTGGTTCAAGGTGAGGTTTTGTCACATCTCAGACTGTGTGACGTGCATGATTTATTCCAGGAGAGCTACCAGCAGTTCCGTAGCTTGAACCACAAATAAGATAGAGAGGTCTGCTTTTGTGATGAGTAAGGAAACCCTGTTGAGGTGTTTCTGGATGTGGTTGTGCAGTTGCCTAGTTTGAAACTATCCCATGCAAAAGAGTAAGGGTGTTAAGCTCTGCTGGAAGACAGCTGAGCCTTGTGCAATTTTGTGTTCTTAACCCCACTGAGCAGCTTTATGTGGAGTTTGTTTCCCAAGATACAAGGCTATAGTCCTTGATTCCAGTGGTTTTCTGGTTTTATATACTGGGTGTTCTATGTAGAGAGCAGACTGCTGGAGCATCGAGCACATCAACTGGTGTTCACTGATACCTAAGGAAGATGGCTTTGGTTATATGTAGGTACCTGCAGCAAAAACATCTCTTTTTTTTCTGATACACAGACTGGTTTAGCTGGAGCTCAGCCCTGATAACTTGTCCATCTTTTCTGTTGAGAAATATTTGTGATGTGCACTCCTTTAGGACTTCCTATATGAGCTTGGGCCTTACACAAATGTGCTGATACTGAAGTTAGGTGGGCATTAATAAAGGGCTGAAGTTAGTTCATCCTGTTAGGGGAGAGAAAAGGATCCCCTTTCCCTTCTCCATCAGAATCAGGGTGACTTTCCATTGTGCGACTGGCAGACAGTCTTTTGGATTGCTTTGTTTCTTAGACCTGCTCAAATCCTTATGAAGTAGTTTTGGTGTTGGTCCTGAAAAGTTAGAGGTAAATCTTAACAGCAGAGTTGACAAAATTAAGCTAAGAAGAGTGCAAACAGTCAGATAGCTGTGCAGATGGAAAGTTACCCTGATTCCAGAAAACTATTTCAGCTGGATTGGTTGGGAGTGTTATCAGCAACACAGGGCATTAGCATTAGAGCTCTCTGCTCAGGGGGTATATTTGCTGTCATTTCATCCATTTCCCCTCTCATACCCACAGCCAGGCACTGGCCCAGTAATAGCCTGATACGTGCTGCTCCCTGCTCTGGAGCCACAATCCAGCAGTATGACACACAGCCTCTGAAAGTGGAGGCAGTGATCAGGCCTTTTGGGTGCACAATTGCCAATACAAAAGAAGAGGACGTAATTATATATATATAAAAATATGATAGCACCTCTCTTTAAAACACACATTGAGATAAAATAACAGAATGACTCATTTTAGTTCACCTCTGCAGTGGAAATCCTTTGAAGCTGCTTTCCCTGGTATAATAATAAGAATGTTGTGAAGACTTGAGTTTCTATGGACTTACCTGTCTATGCTTCAAAGAGGATAAAGGGAAAAATGTACTTATTGTGAAAACTGTATTTTGGGCTGTTTGATAATGCGACTGAAGTGCCTCCTCAGAAGGCAGAAAGGAAGTTTGCGATGTCCAACAAATCCCAGTTCCTGCTGTTGTCTGCTAACCCTCAGCAAGAGATAATCTCTTCCCCTTCCAGGCTCTGCACAATTCAGTTTGGCATCACTGTGTCAGTACTTAAATAACCAGCATGAACTACTGCACCTCAGAGGTTTTTTGCACCCAAATGTCCAAAGTTTTGAGGTTTTGGTGAGGGGGCAGAGGAGGGAGATAAAGAATTCATCCAAAACAGCTGAAACAGTTAAGGAACATTTTGGTGACTTCGGAAGGTTTTGTGTCAAACTGCTCTGGCTTGACGCTGGAAGGGACCGGTGCTTCTGCTGACACCAAGTTCCCTCAGCAAGCAACACTGGTGTCTCCACAACTGTACCTGTAGCTGCTAGTACTTGCTGGGGGAGAAATATCTGGGATACAGCAGGGTGTCAAGATGTGTGGCCAATTTCAGGCCTCCACAGTCGGAGTCAAAGTACATAAACATACAAAAAGTCTTTCTGCTTTTTCTTTGGCTTGCTTTCTGTCCTTATTATCTTGGGTATCCTTTGGCACACCATTAAGCAATGCAATTCTATATGTGCTAAACTCCTTCTTATATTTCTAGGACTTTTCAAAAACCCAAGAGGCAACATCTTATTCTATCAGTTTCTGCTGTATTGGGCTCATTTAAATACATTCCTACTGTTTTCCATCCTTGTTCAGTTCTGTTGGAGGAAAATATCAAAATGCTTACCTTATACACTTCAGCTTCCCTGCAGTACAAATACCTAGATTTTAGTGAAGTACTAGTTTAGCTCTGTGTTTGCTTGCAGGTATAATTTTACCTTAAGAACCGATTATTTATTAGAAGAGTAGCCATATTACCATCTGTCACAAATGTGTATATTGCAGAACAATCAGAATATCTACGTGACCAAAGGGTGAGCCTTGGGAGTGGCTCCCACACTCTCCAGGTTGGGGACAATTCACCCAACAAGGTCAGGAATGGCATGATCTCTTCATTGCCCAGCCTGTGGCCCATTCAGTGGTTTCAAGAAAACTATTCTGCCCTGCATCTTATCTTCCTCACCTGCAAAATAAACAGTGGTGATTCTTCACTTCTTTGGTATTAAGCTAGGGTAATAAAATTTTAAAAAAAACTCCATTCAGAGCTCTTTGCTGAGAAGGCACTGAAGTAATTCAGAGTTATCTACTTAGATACAGCATTGTGCTGCCAACCAAGATGTTTTAAGCTGAGCCAGTCCATTATGTTACAGAAATTCATAGGAAGATGAAACACTATGGAAAATTAAATACTGAAAGACTACCAAACAAAGTAACTGGATTTTCCTTTGTCTAGAGGTCATTGGGTATCAGGAACAAGAATGGAAAACAGGGGAAGTCATGTGGGGCTTTCCCTGGTCTACCTTGAGCTTCTGGTAAGCTGCAGTTCAGGGACTACCTTGAGCAATGATGTGCATTTGGACAATCACGTTTAATCAGCAGTGATGGGTACAATTTCCACAAACTTATCCAATAAATTTTGTTTCTTAAGCTATTGATAGCATTGAGTTCTGGTTTAATAGGCGTTGTGTGAAAACAGCACTTCCTTCTGTTTCAAACTTGCCTTCTAGCTTTGTTTGGTTTTCCCTATTATTTCTTGTGCTTATAAGAAACAGTGATTCATCTCTTCCTTACATTCCCTGGTTTGCTTGTGATTTTAGAGACCTTGGGCATATCCTCATAGCCCCTCCTTGTTGTTGTTCCCTTCTGTCCAGGGAGTCCCATTTAGCAGGAAAGTGCAAGTTCCAAGCCTAGCACAGCGATTTGGCAGCAATCTGGAATTTGATGTTTTTAATCAAAGCTGTGCCTTGACTGTGCTTCCAGGTTCAGGCAAGTGGTTGCGGAGTACGAACCAGAAGCGCAGGAAGTATCCCGGCTCTTCCGCTCCGTCCTGCAGGAAGCTGCTGAGAAGATCAAAGAGGAGGAAGAGGCCAAGAAGCTTGCAAGGCAATGGAACACAAAGAACAGAACCAGCCTCTCCTTAACAACATTTAAATCTCGGTCCAGGATTTCCCCATTCATCAGTGACATCAAGACCATCTCTGAGGATGTGGAACGGGGCACTCAGCCCAACAGGAGGGTTTGGAGCATGCCAGAATTTCGGAATACCAAGGATTTCTAACTCTGTACTGAATAAGGTTTTTAGATACTGATCTTTCAAAAGCCCACTTAACCCATTTTTAACTCTACTGTTTCTTTTTTCCATCTCTCTTTTCCTGCCTGTCTCTGTCTTGGAAGCTGTGTCTGTAGTAACTGCTGCTGATGCCTGCAGTCTGTGACACCATTTATTACCAAACATGATAGCCTTTCCTTTAACTCAGTAGCTATTCAGTAACTTTAAGGACAAGGCTCACTTATTATCTCATTTTTATTACTGCTTTCTTGTGGAAAATGAATTAGTTTTGCTATGTCTGTCTTCTCCCTTTCCCCTCCAGCCTGGATGTAGTTATCTATAAAAACTTTTGGCTCAAGCTACTGAGAGCTGCTGGCTTCACCAATCTTGCTGAAAGCAAGACAGCCACTTAAATGAGTGAAGCTTGCAGGATCAGGCTTGTGAGCTAAAGCTAGTATCTGATTTGGAACTGAACTTCCTTTTCCAAATAATAGCCTTCCTCAGTGCTACAACAAACTTCACAGGTAACCTCAGCACTGCTCTTGATCCGCTTTTTTGCTGACAGTTCACAATCCAACCTGAGTAGAAACAGACCCAAGGTTTTTGAGATTAAACACCAATCATGTTCCACAACCACCAGTTTATGCATGTTCAAGTTTCTTGGGTACTTTCTCTTTTATGCAGGCAGAACCCCCAGAACTCTGCACCTGCAGAGTAGATAGAAATTTATCAACCTGCTGTGTAGATACACAGGTGGATACATCAGTGATGTGTCAAGTGCTGTTCTGGGGCCTCAGTGCTCTGTGTTGCTGAGCTAAGCGCTCCACCTTACACCCCAGAAATAAATCAGAAATCACCCTACACCCCAGAAATTAATGTTTATGGCCAAGCCTGAAAGAGGGCTAAAGTAGTGTATCCATGTAAAGGGAAGGGTGAAGGGACTCAGCATTCATCTCCAGGGCTCTCTGTACAGTGACAACAGTTGAGATCATGTGAACTTTTTGCTGCTGTGACAGAAGTGCTTTGGCAGATGAAGGTTCTTCTGAGACCTTGAAGAGACAGGAAAATGCCACAAAGGAAAAGCTGCTAAGGCCCTAACTCAGCATCAGCAGGGAGAACTCTCACAACAGCAGGGCACTCTGTGAAAGTCAAGTGCCCTGCAGAGAACCCAAGGACTAGGATGCTTTGTGGTGACCAACAGAAGCTGGGGAACGAAGAGAGGGATTTGCTTGGATGACCGACTTTTGGGGAATCATCTCAGTGGGGTATAGCCTCCTGGAGGACCCTGTAGCTTTTTTGTTCTTTTGTCCGTTTCCAGCTATTTTTCCCTGAGGATCTTTGCAACAGCATGTGGGTTCTACAGCCAAGATTCAAACCCTTTGAAGCTGTGCCAACTCTGGGCAGAATTCCAGCACACGAAATCTATCCTAGACTAGAAATGTGCAGCTTCTTCCAGAGATGGAGGCAGCATAAAACAAAGATCAAGATCAACCCCCTAAGAGCTCTCTGAGACTGGGATTCTGACTCTTCCACTCTCCCCTCTGCGCTATGTAAGATTGAAGACAAGGCTTTCTTACTAGCACAGGCTGCAGTCTCTGTCCTTTGGTAAACATTGCTGCCAGCAACCCTCCTAGGGACAGAGAGCAGCTCACTTTTAATCAAAAAGTCAGGGCTTCCAAATATGGCATCCAGTTTGGGACAGGCTATTCCAAGTTTAGGTCAATGAGGGAGAGTTTAAAGCCTTCTGACAATGAGCTTAGTGTTTTTCAGCCATATGTCCTTGTGAAGTAATGTGACTGTGTATCTGAAGTAAAAACCAAGGCTAGACATACTCAGCATAACCTTAGGATCTCTAACAAGAGGTCGCCACAGTTAGCAGAAACAATTCTTGTTTGGAAAAGAGTCAGCCATATTTTTTTTACATATTTGCAAGCCATTGTACGGTACTGAAGACTGAGAGGAGTTCATGAATTTCATGCTGCAGCTCTGTATTCATTTTATTTGCACTTTTGTTCTGTTTGACACCTTCAGTATTGACCACATGGATGCGATGTTTGATGGACTGCTGGGAGACACAGGACCTTCTGACACACTGCCACAAAGCTCTTTGTTACAGCACAGTGTCAGTAGCATGCTCACTCTTTCTTAAGGAGAATCAGCAGTAAGTACCTTCCCTGCAGCAATATACTAAGCCAAGGAAATCACTGACGGTGTTCACACTATCACAGTAGCCTGTGATTGTGCTGTGTCCTTCATTAACAACTTCCAGCTGGCAGACACCATTCTCATGCAGCCAAGGAGACAGATCTGACCTTTGGTCAAAGCCCTGCATGTTATGGAGGCCAGGCTGTGGCAGTGCTTGTGACAGCTGTTTTGCCTCAACTTACCTATCATTTATAATTCCACAATAAAACATAATCCCAACTCTTGAACAGTATCACTCTCCGTGTACCACTTCTGGAAGTTACACTGGTTTCATAGTAGGAGCTGATGGTAGAGGGATATTCAGATACCAAGCTATGAGAGATCTATTCTTACTCCACGCTATCTAGTATTCTTACAGGGGTAGAAGTAGTACCCTGCTTACCTGCAGCCAGCTGCTTGGAGTCTGACTGTGAGCTCCTGCATTGTGTATGCAGTAGCAGGTACTGAAGCAGAGCTGGGAGGTGATCAGGGTGCACGACTGCTGCACTGCTTCTGGTGCTCATTTTTCTTAGAAATGCTGTACACTGAACCTTAAATGATCCTTTGGTCTCAGCATGCAGCAACAACTATGCACTCATGTTTGCCTTGTCCTAATTCCACATTTGGCATGGCTAAATTAGTGTCAGTTCAAATGAGGAGCAGGAAACTCCTGACTCTCCCCACCTACTGTGCTATGGTCCATGGCACTGGGCACACACAGCAGGCTAACCAGATTGTTTCTGTCTAAAGCAAACCCGAATGATCCATTGCAGGTGGCTCATAAACCATAAATCTTGACTAATGGTGGTCTGAAACAAACTCTCATGAAACTTGTATAGTGTGAAGATCAGGTCCTCATTGATAACTGTCTGACTCCACAGCTCTGCTCCTCCTGAGCTGCACTACTTGCTAGTGTAGAAAAAAACCCCAAAAAGATCTTGATGAGACCCTCTCATCTGTTCTTAGCACTTCCTGAGAGCTCATCCTGTGTGTTAAGGAGAATGAAACGTTAACTATCAGCACATCATCACTAACAAGCAGAAATGAACCAACAAGAATCATTCTAAATCTTCAAACATTCTTTCAGAACTCAGCAAGGATTTTGGTATCAGCTCAGAGCATCACTGTTGCCCCGTTGCTGACAGTGTTGTGCTGTTCAAAGGACATTGTCACACCCAGGAAAAAGCAGTCCTAGACTTACTATACCTGCTAATAAGTAATGGCAGCAGCTCAGCCACACTGCTCAGCTTCCAGGGGCTGGCACTCCTTAGAGCCACTACTCTCCTGAGGGAGGCTGTGCAGCCCTGCTCCTGTGGCTTCTAGAGATGAGCCTGGGCACAGGCTGTGTCAGCCAGAAAGGATGTGCAGGCAGGAGCTGAGGTTCCTCACCCACAGGAGCACAGAGTTCAGGCAGCTGTCATGCCATGGGGAACTGGAATAAGCTCTGAGGGAAATACCTGACTGCTGACACTGCACTGTTTATACATTTCAACACGGAACCTTGGAGAATTAAAGCAAAGCTGTGGAATATAAACCAATTTATTTGTACTTGTTGTCTTTAATTAAAGGTCTCCTGAAATATAATCTGTCTATATCTAGCCAAACACAACAGCTGTTCCAATGCCCTACTGTGTATGTATCAAAGCAGGAAGGCATGAATCAAAGGTAAAGGCACTTGATCTAAACAAAAAAACCTCCATCCTCTCTCTACAGGCTACACATGCAACTGCCCACCTTCTATCTTGCTACCTCTACAATCAGATCTCAAGATATAAGGTGATAAATAAGCAGGATTAAGCAATTGCAAAGGTCTGAAGTTCTCTGAAGCTGCATGGTCTGCAGATACAACCTTGAATTGAAGTCTTCATCAGCATCAGCGTGCTTCTGAGCACGTCTTACATTAACCAGTATTACCACAAAATGAGATGATATGAGAGACAAAATGGGTGTTTTGTCTTCAGATACTTTTGAGTCACTCTGTTGATTCCATACATGATCCTGTGTACTGGAACACTTTAATATCAGCAGATGGCCCGAGATGGCTCAGGACTCCCTGTGCTAAGCATCATATATACAAAGCATGCATGTTTTAAACAAAAGGGAACAATTTTTTCCCCACGTGAGGTATTGCTGAAGCATGAATTGCATTGCTTAGCACATTCTGCACATCAGACAGATGAGTGGTTCCAAAAGGGGACTGTGTGAGTACAGGGGGTTAGTAAACCACAGTGCTCTAGACACACCCAATAGCACAGAGGTACTGCTTGCCAGAAGCTGTGGACAAGCAAATCTGTGTTGTTGCTTACACGACTTCCCCCAGACGGTGCTATAGGCCTCTCCAGAAGGAAAACTACAGTCTGACTGAATGGCCACTCTGATATTCCTGTGTCCTGCTGCACCTCCCTGCTAAAGGATATGGCACTGTAGTTTTGCCCAAGAAGCATTCTTAGAAGAACTGGACTGCATCAGTCACAGCTTCCTTGGTTGTGCCCTGCAATAGAGGAAGGGCTATTAGACCTCCTTCAGTTCCACCCACCTGTGCCAGGCAGAGACATCATAATTTCAGTGCCTGCCTTTCCCTGGTACTGCTGTCTGTGTGTGGACTGCTGGCACAAGAGACCTCTTGTTCCCTCTGCATGGTCAGACAAGCCATGTGTCAAGCTGGCTTACATCAGGAAAATGCTCTGCTGGCCCTGAGTGCTGGGTCTTTGGCCCAGGTCTCTCAATGACTACCAGGTATTTTCTGTGCATTTCCTGCACAAAGATATTCTCAGACAAAGGCAAAATCCTCACAGATGAGATCTTAAAAAACACAACAGAAAGGTGAGAAAGAGGCCTACAAGAACACACTGTATGCACTGTCACTCGACACTTCATAATATTATAAATTGTTAGGGTCCTGGCTAGGACTATCCTACAGATTATAGCATCTTACCTCTATATTTTAGGCACAGACACATCCTGCCTTTACCAAATAAATGTAATCTAACCCAGGAGCAGAGACACCAAAGTGAGGAAAAGAGCTTCTGTGTTTTTGACATCAGAGTATCTGCTCTCAGAATGTAATTACTATTACATCTGTTTAGTGTTCACAGTGCTGTATCCTCAGAGGCCTCTATCAGGTCACAGTCCATCTGCAGTACTTTTCCAACCTGATTCTTTTGAGTGTCAAGTGGCTTAAAGCAACAGATTGCACTTCATTTGGCCTGAAGACTATTTAAATAACCAGATGTGTTATGAAGCAGTGACACTGAGATACTTCTTACATTGTAGAGTTTTCTTTCTGTATTCTGGCACCGGTATTTAGGAGATGGAGAAGAGTTGAGTGCAGTTTGTGGAGAACTCAGCAGGCCCAGGTAGGGTGGTGCACCTTCCAGGCCCCTGCTGGCTCTCAGCAACCTGCTCCTGTTGAATTCAGCTGCTGAGAAGTTAAAGGGCTTCCTTCTGCCTTTGGCACACAGGCACCAGCAGAAGACACTATTGTCTGTCTTCAGCACAGCCAAGGGCAAGAAAGGAACAAAGACTGGATTAAATTCATAGAACTGCAGTAACACATGTTCCCATAAACAACCATAATTAGGAATTTGCGAGCTAATTATAGGGTTTCAGAATAAGAAAGTGCAAAGCCAATGTCCAAAGGTTTAAAAAAAAAAAAAAAAATTTCTGTGACATTCCACCTGGACAGCATTGCCACCTACCGGCAGATACTCCAGCACCGACCAACCAGGGAACAGGCAGCAGCTTCCTAAGCAGGCCTCTGGGGACAAACGCAGATTCCTCACTCTCACAGCACTGTTCTATCACCCCTAGAGCAGCTCACGAGTGGAGAGCAAAGCGAACACAAGAGATGGTAGCCCTGGTGTTCAGTGCCTGAGAGGAAGATGGCACCAGTGGCCAGCACGCTGCCATGGGAGCAGCTGCCATCATGAACACGGTGCCTCTCAGGCTGGGTGGTAATGATGTTCTTCAGGCTGCCTCAAAGGGCCCTCAAGAGGCTTCCTTAGACCCCTCAGCACCGTGTCCTGCTCGTCCCTCAGACAACACTACATCAGTCATGCTCCTGAAGCACAATTTAAGACTGAAATTGAACAGGCAGGGAGAAAAAAACACCTGTTGCCAACAGGCAAATAAATCTCAATCTCTGCACTGGACAGTAGTTTTGATGATTAATTTTATCCAGAGATGGAACTAGGTAGATGGATGCTTGCCAATAATTTTAAGAAGCAGGTCCTCAAAAACTCATCACCCTACAGCTTGAAATATAACCAAGTGCAAACTGGAGAATTCTCAAGTGTGCCCAGGACTTCATTCCTTCAGAAAAACCCACTATGACATAAAATCCAGCCATTCCACAGAGTCCTCAAATGACAGTGGAGGTCCCGATCTTGAGTGTTGAACCAGAAATTTGGAAACTTGTTTCTAAATACACACAGCAAAGACCAAGAGGAGGGTGTTTAACACATGAAAGGACATCAGAGCTCCACCAGCCATCAAGGCCCTTGCCCACACCAGGAAAGGTTCAGCAGGTGACCCCAGGGCAAGTCACTTCAGCCTCTCCAACCTCTGCTCTTCCCCTGTGTGTAGAGCTCGCTCAGTTTTTCCTGCTGCAGAGGATGACTGGGAATGATACATTCCTGCAGCATGAAACCCCAAGTAATCCAAAACAGCACAACCTGCCCAAGTTTAACCATACTGAATATTGAATATTGAACTGTTACCAAAATGGTAACCCTGCTCAGCTCTGCAGGATGAGACACCTTAGTTCCATGGAGCAAGGTACTTCCAAGTCAAAGTGGCATTTATCAATATTTCCTCAGCTCTTCATCTCTGCTACGTTTTTGTGGGGGCAAAAGAGTGAAGTTCAAGCCAACTCTAAAGGAAATGAATAACAAAGGATTGCACTGCCCACAAGAACTGGCTGGGATAGAATCTTTTAAACAGTGCCAAGGAAGATGGGCATGGCAGCAGCAGCTCAGAGAATGTATCCTTCATCTTCTTCCCATGACAGTGACTTCTGCTTCTGAAAATTCTGCTGCTAAAAAAAATTCAGTTGAGTTGAGTTCTGCACGATTCTCAGAATGGAAAATGGTGCAGAACAGAGAAGGTGAGTGTCATAGGGAAGACTGTCACACATACACACTCTCACCCAAAAGGCAGGTTTCACATCTAAAAGACTTCCATTATTCAGTATCTTAGGAAGAACCTCAACTTGCCCAGGCAGGTAAGCTTCTGCAGGCCCTGCCTCATCGGCTGACCTCTGCCTCACTCCATGACTTCTGACGGCAGCAGTCTCCCTCCACCCCTGCCTCACCTTTTCCACTGCTCTGTTGTTCCAGCCTTCACCCTTGCCCACAACATGCACTTCTTGGTAGACCTGACAGCAAGTCTATCAGCCATGTGTGCATCAGGCTAACATCCCACGCTGCTTCACAGTTCCCTCATGCAAATTTCTCAACCCGATTTTCACCCCACTCTTACTGCTATAACCTTCTCATCTGGTTCAGTCTGTGGTGCACCTGCCACAACAGGGATCTGAAGCAGTATTAAGAAGCCAAGCTTTAGCCAAAGGGTCAGTGAAATGAACTGCTTCCCTGAGGGTGCAAGGCATGGAACATTATTCTAGCTATTCTCCCTGTGCTCACTAGGGAGGACTGGTCCCAACAGCAGATACTCAGTCCCAAGGACATGCACAGGGTCTCAGTGCTTGTGGGGAAATATGGAGAAGGGAAGGCTGGAACATGACTCAAGCCTCTTTAGAAACCTGAGAATCTACACGGAGATGGGTAGAACAGAAAAGGAGGCTTACAAAAGCAGCAACTGTTGGGAAGTTTCAGAGTGCACTTGTAACTGACTGGGCAGGAGAAAATAAAGCAGAATCACTGCCCCAAAGTTTAAGCAGTTTGGCTTTGTAGAAGAAATGATAGCTTAGAAGTAAATGCTGGCACAGAAATATTTTAAAGCATCACCAAAGCACACCCAGCATGTCAAGAAAAATAAACAGAACATTTCTCTGTCCTGAACACACACCGAAAAAAGGTTTGTTTTGTAAGAAGAAATAGTTTGACTTCTTTGTACCATGAGAGACAACTATCAAAACCCTAAAGGAAGAAGAGTCCACATCATATTACTAAAGGCCCTTTGCCTTTTCTCTGCTAATGCGGAACAGGGCAGGAGTTTTTATGATCTTGACCAAGGCAACAAAAAACAAATTATTTAAATTAAGTATGAACATTCCAACCAATGCAGTTCTTTACAATCGTGATCTCTGCGTTTCCCATTGCTATTTTCTTTCCTTCTTCCAAAATTCTACTCCCTACTCCGCACCAAGTTTTCCAAAATTACGCTATCTTTACATAAAATATAACCTAGGGAATGGGAAGGATGCTGTCTTCTAAGAGTGTGTTTGGGATTAACCTTGTTATGCAAAGTCCAGAGACAAAAGCTGCTTATCTGGGCAAGACGCTTTGACATCACTAGCTAGAAAAATACCAAAGTAGCATAAATCAAAGCATAATCCCCATGATAAATAAAAGGGGTTTTCTTGTTTGGTTGGTTTTTCCCCCCAGTGACATTTCAGATCAGTTATTTAAAAAAAAAAACAACCTTTCAATTGTTGGATTAAGAGTCAAAGAAACTCCATTTCTTACCTATGTTTTTGCAAGTTTTATGTTCATAAGGATGTATGGAGTTTCTCTGTTGGATCACGGTTTTAGTCTCTAAAGAATTACATCTCTGCAACAACTACAAAATGCTTCACAACAGAAGAAAACTAGGGAAAGGAGAGGATTCTAGCATCTTCAGAAGGTTTCACAGACCAAAACAGTTATTATCCCTTGAGCAATGGTACAAATCTTCAGGTTTACTTCAAAACACCGTAGCAGACACAGACACAGTTTTCCATTTGCTCTTTAATGAACTCCCCCCACTCTGACTGCTGTACCCTTAATGTTTCTGTCAAAGTCAACTCCCCTTGAGTCCTTCCTTCAGGCATTCCTGAACCGTAGCTCCTGAGGAGCACCTGCTTCACGAGTGATTCGGGTGAACTCCACAGCAGGGTTATGTTCAGAGGGGCCTGCTGGGTAACCAAGAGTCAAGGTGTGGAAGGAAGAGTGCAGGCACTGAGCAAATTACCACAGCTGGCACACCCACCCACACCCAGCTGTGCTGGGCTCCTGCTGCCTGTCCAGACCTGTCTCATCTCACAGTGGACTGTCAGCAGACCCATGAAGTCACTGTCACTGCCTGTCTCAACACCATTCCACAGCTGTTTCTCCATCAGACTAAGGTATGTCGATGGTATGTGCCTTGCTGCACTTCAAAGAGAGAAAGATCTGATACATGGCTCACAGGATCAGAAAAGCAGGCCACAACTCCAGAGCTTTCAGTCTAGGAACTGCAACTCCTGATTTGGGGGGGGGTGGTGGGGCAGTGGGTGTAAACAATCTGTTATGAATTGAACAACTGATTCAGATAAACAAATAAAACCAGAGTCCTTTCCTGCTTCTATTTTAGGATAAAAATAATTTGCTACCATTACTGCTCTAGAGTATTTTGCTGTTACACTTTCTAATGAGAGAGAGCAATAAACTGTCCAGAGAAACGTCACATCTCAAATTCTGAAAGAAAATAACATATTAGTGAATGAACTTTAAAAAAAAATAATTTATGTAAAAGGATGTTCTATTTACAAAGGTCAGTTTACTCTTTATGATATGCATAACCACTACCAGAAAAAATATACATAAAAGAAACACCTCATCTTTCAAATAAACATTTACAAATACTCTGCTTAAACTACTAGAAAAATTAAGACATTTGAAATGAAGAGTGCATTCTGCATGCAGTTAAGATAGAAATTACATTGCTGGACTTCAGTGTGTCATTTTTTATCACTGTGAACAACACACACTTAGGCTTTTCTGAAACACCACAACTTGGTTATTACCTTAGGATCTCAACAGGAGGACATGGATCTCCATTAACAAGTTATTAGCTACTCTGTGTTTTGCCATTAAGAAAGGACATCCCAATTTTCTTCTCAGTAGGAGGGTCTGGTCTTGTCCAACTTGGTGTCCTTTTCCCTGAGTTTCTCTTTAGTGTTCTGCTAGGATGATTGTTGGCTTGGTACATCTACCAGTCCTTGGTGAGGACTCTTCCCGTTACAAGGCAGAGTTCAGAAATTCCAGGAGCTGGGCACGGTTCCGGTCTCTCTGTAGAGCAGAAAAGCAGAGGCAGTGGTTGAACAGACCTGTACTCAGGAGCAAGGCCACAGATCCCTGTTTTCTGTGGGGTTTCCACATCCCAAAGCAAGCACCATTGACACAGCTGGATCTAACCAGCTACCAGTGAGGCATGGGTGCCCAGGGGAAGTGCCAGGCAATGGCTACTGGGGAGACAAGCTGTCACTATTCCATGAGACATTTCCTAAGTGGCTCCCTAAGGAGGCTCCACTGGGTTGTCATCGTGCAGCTCACAGCTTGCCCAAGAGGGAACTCACAAGCACAACAGATGCTCCTCTCTGGTGGCTGAGGCAACTTTCACTGTACTCACAGCAAGTCCTGGGCTTTGGGAAGTATCTTTTTTTCCCTGTGCATATACAGCAGCTTATGCAGCATAACAGAACCCTGAATTTGGGTTCTCTCTTCACGTAAGAGATGACCCAACCAGTCAATTCCAGCGTTTTTTATAAAAAATCATTGAATCTTTAAATATTGTAAATAATGGAATTCAGCAAGACCACAGGCACCAATCTAAAAAAGGACCTACATCAAATATTTGACATCAAATATCATAACAAGCAGGCTACTGGAACAAACCTAGCAAACGTTCAGCATAATTTAACACACACTTTGGTGTCACAGAGAGAAGATAATGTCTTTTCAGTCAAATTTAACTTAGAATGCTCAGGACTGCTTTGGTAGCTGTAGAATGAATGACTAGGGCTGAACCTGAATCTGCCAAGGATACCTCAAAGAAGTAACACTTCCTGACCAGTACCAGAGCCCTCTGCAGGTCACCCTAAGGTGATGAAGAGTGAAGGTATTAAGTGCTGAGTCCAAACATCCATAGCAACAGCACACAACACTATGCACGGTATTTATTTCCCTGAGTATCTCAGCAAAAATATTTGACTGCTCTGAGAAAATGCAGGAGCATGTGGTCCTAATAATACAACTGAGTTTTTAAAAATTCCTCTCTAAATAAAGGCTAGTCTTGCATGTGTTAGAAAAACACAGTGAAGTAGCAATTACCACAAGCGATCACAAGAGACTGAAAGAAGATGAGTACAATTACCACTAGTGTAAGAGAAAGCTACAAATTGGCTAATGATTACAGGCTGAAATTCTAAGGACCTGCACAAGCATCCTTTGGTTTATCTGCTCATGACTGAACATTCCAAGCCCCTTCCTAACATAAAGCCTGCCAAAAGAATGAATTAAAATTTCTCAGAGGGCTCACAGCCACACTAAAAGCTACACTCAGTTTACAACTCTTAACTGCAAGACCCACTCTTCTACAAAAACTACTACTAGAAAAAATATTAAAAGATCCAGTATTATTTCTTAGGAACATTTAGACTAATTAACTCCTACCTCTATATCTTCCTTAGTCTTTTTTATTTTCATCTTAATTTTCTTTCCAGTTATCATGCTGTAGTTTTCATTCTTCTTTTTGTTTTTGAAGAACTGAAATGAGATCACATGTTAAGAAGACATAAGTTTTGTTCTGTACAAATCTTATGTAAAATAACAGACAATAATCTTTTGTACTTCCTTACTGTCCACAACAAGAGAAAGGTTTCAACTGGTTGATGACCAAACTGGTGATCTTATAAACAATTTTATGATGGGATGGATTAAGTATGTAGGTGAGAAATAAAACAGGGCTTCACACTCAGACCAGCATACCTTCGAAAGCTGGACAGGTCCTGTTTTCTCTTTCCTTTTCTTTTTTTCCTTCTTTTTCTTCATTTTGTTCTCCTTTTTCCTTTTCTACAAGAATAAGACATACACCCTTATGCTTACAGACTAACAAGGGCAAAAACCCCCAAACCCACAAGGATCCCTCAAGACCACTCAAGTGAAGACAGCCACGACTGCTTGCCCTTACCACTGCTGGACAAGTAGTTGAAAGTAACACACCAGAGTTAGCAACCCTTGGGACTCTGAGGAACAGAAAAGGTCTGATTCCCCATACTCTTTTAAAGTAACCTCAATATAAATCACTGAACATGGAATAGAAAAATTACAACAGCAAGAATTTACCATTCACTTCTCTCACCAACTATAAATAATTTCTTCTGGCAAATTCTATGAAGTTATCAAGATTCCCCACTTCTCTTTTCTTCAGGGACTACTCTAAACTCCAGCTAGACCAGCAATGATTGGCAAAAGTAACTTTTAAATGCTTTCTCTTTTTGTATAAAGTCAGGTACCCATTTATCAGTTCAGCTACCACAACCCTAAAAGCATGATTTAGATTTACAAAGCCACAGAAAAAAACAATGTCTTACATGACATTTAAGGTTATTGAAATATAAATAACTGTTTTGTTTATTAACTACTTATTTCTCTTTGTAAACTTTTACCTTTTTATTATGTTTTTCCTTTTTCTTTTTCTTTGACTTAGATTTAGGAGAATCTGAAATTAAGGAAAGAAATAAACAATAAAATCAAGTCCTGTAAGTTTACCATTCTGAAAAAGGTATTTGTTTTACAGATAAGACAGAAAAATATGAAACATATGAAGAAAGTGCTATAGTTTCAGATATATATATATCTATATATATATATATATATATGTTGAACTAACCCTGAGAAAGAGAACACATTAAGTTACTGCCACTTACTGGACTAACATGGAAACTGAAAATACCTGATTTACTGATTCCGCGGATGTGCTGGCTTCACCCAAGTTCTCAAAGATAAATGCTTGAAATGTTAAGTCCAAAGTAGGGCTAAATCAAACCCACAACTCTGGCCTAGATAGATTGGTGAAGTAGAAAAAGATCTGTGTTTTGAAAATGCAACAAATTGAGGGGCTTAAATATTGTTACCAAGTAACAAGGGCAGTTTTTCTTTAGAAATACTTCAAATTAACACAAGAACATTGCAAACTGTGTGTGAAGTGGCACCTTTACACACAACAGGAAAGGGTTATGAGAGAGACACTGAACAAGCAGCACTGGTATTCTGCACTGTCACTTTGTGTTGGTTTCACCACTTTTAAAACAAGCTTCCAGTTTTGATTGCTCTCAGGAGTGCAATCATAACTGGAAACCATCATGTGCATGTGGAGGTAGCTTACCTCTACTACTACTGGAAGAAGATGACCTTGATGATGAGCGTGATGAGGAAGAAGAAGTGGATGTACTGCTCGAAGACGATGTGGATGAAACAGATGAGGATCTGCTTCTGCTGCGCTTTCGTTTCCTTTTTTCTTTTCCTTAGGGCAATACAAGGCAACAGTGACAAGCCTGCTAGTAACTGTGGCCTACAGAAATGACTCTCAGTAGAACAGAAACACAATAAACCCCTGTTTAGAGGGGTTGGTTGTGTTTTTCCCTGCTCTTCCAGTGTGCCATGGTCTATTGCCATCACCAAGCAAGCCAACCCAATAAGTGACACAGAGGGTGACACACAAACAAACCACAGAACAGCAACAGATCACAGCACCTACCTCGGGCCTTCAGCCCTTCTTCTGATGTTGCACACAGCGTCTTACTTTTTTCATCCTTCCTGTTATCCATATCTAGTCAGAGGCAAAAGGACATTCAGTAATATCATTTCCAAAAGACTTTGGAGGGGGGGAAGTTCAGAAACAGAGGAAACGAGCCAGCACGCCTGAGGGCAGCGCCATAGAACCACAAGGTGGGACAGGTTGGAAGGGACCACAGAGGGTCACCTGGTCCAACCTCCCCGCTCCTGCACGGTCGTCCCGGGGCACACGGCACAGGACCGCATTCCCCTCCCATGACACTGCACCACACTGCGGGGGGAAAGCACGTTCCGGCTCATCCCCTTGCACCAGGAACCGGAGGCCAGACCCGCTCTAGGGTGCCGCTGGCGCAGACGCCGGCGGGGGGGGGGGTTTACCCACACCTACGTGTCGGGCTGTCTCTGGATCACGGATCCCGCCCACGGCCCTCAGCGGCCGGAGGGCCCCCCCTCCCAGGGCCCAGCCCGGCCCACCCTTCCCCGGCCGCCCCAGGGCCCCCGACCCACCCGCGCTGCGGCCGCGGCCGCCCCGGCTCCGCCGCCGCTCGGTCGGCGCCGCCCGCGACCCGGAAGGGCTGGGGCCGCCCGCCGCCGCTTCCTGCCCTCCCTGAGGGCTCCCAGGCACAGGGACGGAGCGCGGCCCCCGCTCCGCCTGCCGACACGCCGGACTTTGCCCTGCCGGGGCCCCTTCCCCACTGCACAATACCGCCGTAGTCGTGGGATACTGGAACAGTTCCTGTTCCTGCTCCGAACCGAAACAAATCCAACCCCTGCTGAGCCCAAACCCGCCCCACCACCAGTTATCACCGCAGTGCATCCTCACACCTCGAGGACATCAATCTGATCTAGCTTAGGATTTACTGAACTTGCAAGTGCAGCTGCTCTGCGAGATCCAAGTACAAACCAAAATACCCATGAAGCACATTGATTCCTAATCTTAAGCAGTGTTGGGTTTTTTTTTTTTGTTGTTGTTTTTTAATTAGTGTAAACAAATACCCAGTACTCCACATCCTTAAAAGTCTGCTTCAGTCCAGGCAAAAGGAATATAGGCCACAGTCCCTCCAGAAGGATGATAAAATTATTTATTCTTACATTAGATTATGTACACAGTAAAGACATTCAGCTAGAAAAATGCCTCTATTGTAGTAAGAGATATTCAAACAACTACAAACTATCAATAAATACATTAGAAACGTGCAGTATGCTGATGTAGAAATACCCTATACTCTTTTGGTTACTTACCCAGTACAATATTATTGAAAAGTTTTTTGGTATTCTTCATGCAACATCAAAATTCTTCCTGACAGTTCATGCTATACATTTTTTTTTCTTTATTAAGAATGGGATGAAATTAAAAACCCTGTTTACAAGCAGTTAAAAAAAATCACTGAAAATTTTAACATAAATCTCTTAATTTTTGTACTAAAAAGAAAAAATTCAAAGAAGGTTGTCTTTAAAAAAAAATTAATCTTCTTAACTAATTCTTTATAAAACAGGCAGTATATTCAAAAGGGATGTTTCCATCATCCAGGATGAATTTGTGCTTCAGATTTTTAAAAGGAATATTGATGGCAAAAACCTAAACCCAACCAGTAGGTAGAGGAGAGATTGCAGTAGGAACTGCCTAAAACCCAACATGCTTCCAAAATCTGTCTAGAAAAACACTAAACACTTATCCACGTCACTATGCCATCACCTACTCTAACAATTAGAAATGGAGTTTTAATAATACTTAGCTCTCTTCATGCTCAAACTTCTTCACAACATTTAAATAACCCTAACGCTTCTGCAAGTATTATTATCCCCATTTTACATTTGGGGTGGTAGAGGCAGAGAGGGCTGGGAGTTTCCCAGGATCCAGACCACACACATCCTATTCATCTTGCCTCCCTTGCTTGTCCGAGTTCTTTATCACTTCCTGTATTTAACACTCAGTGTACTGGAGAGCCCCAGGACACAGGATGGTACGTTCCCATCAGTTGTTAGTGATTATTATGCAAGTTGTGTGTCACTTTGAAAGCTACATGACAAATATGAAAGTAATCAGCGACATGAAATCCAGGCTCAGGGTTGATGTCACAAATGGCACACCACTGACAAAACAAGCCTGCTCTTTTTGTAACCAAGTGTTATGCCTAATTCATTCTGTTTTACAGCTGAAATGACTCTTGAGATCAATGGTGGTGGTACACAAGAATAAAATTTGTTCCTCACAATCTGTCCCAGGAACACGGAAAGCCCCTATGGTGGCTCAGTACATCTTGACATTATAAAACAAAAAGGACTTCTAGATCAAAACAAAGATTCTGCATGTGCTAACCCATCATGAGGTACAGATTACTAAGGTCTCTTCCCCTCCACCCCTGAGTTAGAAAATACATGTGTCTGAACTATGTCCTGAAAACATGTGGGAAAGTGTCTAGCAATAAGACTGCAGATACAAAATGAAGTATTTTGCCTTCATCTTGGTATCAGTCCTTGAATTTTTTAGATTCTTATCAACATCCCTCATGGGAAGGGCATTTTTCATTTTACCACATTTGCACTCCTGAATTTTCTATCTTACGCCTTGCAGTCTGTGCCCTGTTTTGATTTTTATCCTGCCTAGTTTACTCTTACTCTAAAACCAGCTTAGTTTCTTGCTGTCTCTTGATAAGCTTTGGAGCAATGGATAATGCTGTGGTGTTTCCCTACCTGACCAGTGAGAGATAAGAGATGCAAAATTCCGCCACTTTTAATAACAAAATCACTGAGTATGCAAAATTACATTACTCTTACAGGCACCCAAAGGGCATTAAAAAGGCACATGTGTTCTGTGTCACTTGTTCCTCAGTGCCTGACCTTGATGGTTTTAGTGTGTCTCCAATAAACCCTGTACAATGCACACATTCCTTTGCAATATGGAAGGAACTTGGAATAAAAATTAAGATCTCCAGACATCACAGTCAGCAGCTGTGTCATCCTTTAACAAACACTAAAGCTGCACTGATTGTCAAAATTGGGTTCTTACAGCAACCTCACTCCCTAATCTATTTCCCCCCTTCTTCCCCAAACTTCTAGGAGAGAGGAAAATTGCATGTTACATAAATGAGCTATTCCCCAAGCTCTTCCTGCCTTTTGTAGAGCTGGTAAGGACAGAAAATATCTCATTTGCACAGATGTGGAAGAAAAAAAACAGGAGTTTTGCCCCTCTTCCAGCAGTGCAGCCAGGAGCTGGCAAGCTGGCCGAGTGCCCTGCCTCTGGCCATGTCCTGAGAGGTGAACAGCACCTGCAGCTTTTAGCTTCAGATGGGGACTGTGAATGTTTACCACCAATGGAAACCAGTCCCAAGGCACTAGGCAGGAGTGGAAAGGACATAAGAAAGCTGTTATGACCTGGGGTATTCTGTACAGCTGAAACAACGGGCTAAAAAAGTAGGAGGCATTGGCCCCTTCCTCTGGGCTTTCTGGAAAAATACAATTAAAACAAATAAAAAAGATGCAAAATACTTGGCAAATGTTCTCCCTGCTTCAAAAATCCAGGAGATGGAGGGATCAAGACACATTGATTCAAATTTGCTAATGTTGAAATGTTTCCATTGAAGACAGATGAAATGCACTTGCATGTTTGGGCATGGCTTCACTTCTGTGTGAGGGAGAGGAGCCCACAGGCCTGCCTGGGCTCCTGGGAATTTACTGGAGGTGGTTCATCTCCAAATGCCAGTCTGGTGATGGGAGCCAAGCATTCCCCCCATCGTGGACTGAACCAAACTGGATTGAATGCATGTTTGCACCAACCTGGACTTCTAGCTGCCTTAAAAATGCAGTCTTGAAAAAAAGGATAGAAAAGGAAAGGCTGATGCTTTGGCAATTCATTATCTGTCCTGTAGGCCAAAGCCATGAAACAGTCTCAGTAGCTTGACTGGTGGCAATTTGCTATTGCATGGCTGGTGCTCACCACAAAAGCAGTTCCTCATGCTTACAGCAGTCACACTGACCGGGCACGCTTATCACAATTCCTCCAAATCAGTTAGATCCACGACCACTTTCAAAAAGAGAGTGTCATCTCTGATGTAGGTGTTCTTTGTGCTCTCCAGGACAGTGTGCGGCACGAAGCGCGGACAGCCGGAGGCGATATTCATTTCTCCATCCGGCCTTTTGAAACTGCTGCTGTTGGGGTCAGCTCTAAAGACGTCCACAATGTGATTTTTTTTCCCACTTTGGTCCAAAAGCATAAGTGTAACCTTCTGCTTGAAAGGCCACAGCAGTAGTGAGTCAAACTCGCCCCTCATGACCACGAAGTAGAGGGAGATGTGCGTTCCCTTTCCCGAGCCGTCCCCGTTCAGGTAGGCTCTGGCACACAACCTGTACCCACAGCGGCTGGTGTAGAAGGGCTGGCTGGCTATGGACAGCACACGGCCTTCCACTGCCTCTCTTTTCTTCTTCTGGTAGTCTGTGATTTTCCAGATTAATTTCCCATTGTAGCACGTGCCTTCCAAAAGCTTAAATCGTTCTTCGTTCTTATTGAGCTGTGCTTTGTGAATATTGATCTGCAGATCATGTTTGCTGGACTGATCTTCCAAAACAACTGAGAGAAGAGGAAAAAAAAAAATAGGAAAAAAAAAGAGAGAGAGACTTGGTACAATAAAATTGTCAGAGCCCTGGATAAAATGAGCACCCCAGAGTCAAGCTGGCAAAACTGATCTACCCAAGCCTGAGTACAGGCTATGAACTACAGCTGTTAACTTTTTAAAACTGTAATTGCAGCTGGTAGTTGAATAAGAAAAGTGTCAACTATAAATCGTGAATGCCTGAATAGCAGCACAGCCTCCATCACAGTGCAGGAGCCAAACCAAGGCCAGCTCTGTGGCCCTGCAGTGCCACTGGAATTCTGTGTAGTAGGGATAGGTGGGAGAACACCATCACAGTTTGGTCTCAGAATGCAAGAATAAAGCACTTTCTAGTAGCACCAGAGCCTCTACTTAGCCACCAGTAAATCAGCAACCCTCCCCACCTGTGCAGGGAAGTGCCAACCTACCCAAGCGCTGGTCGTATGTCTCCATCAGGGCAATCTTCTGTTTCACATTTTCAATTGTGTCAAACAGGGGCTGCAGGTCTAATTTACTTTGCTGCTGGTTTGCCATCTGTGTTAGCTGTTTCACTTGTGATTCCAGGCGTGCAGACTTATCCAGGTGACTGGCCAGAGCCTTCTCAGTCCATGCCATTGGAAGAGGGTGGGAAGTAGAGGCAGGAGATATCCATAAAACCAGATATTTGCTTTGAATTAAGATACTGAAGTCTTTAGCATGTCAGCAGTATCAACATATGATGCATTCAGAGTGCTTTGCTGGCTTCGGAGCTTATCCCAGTGCTCCTTCATGATTAATTCAGCACATTTACAGACTGAGAAGCCATCCCTCATTCAGAACCCATCCACACTGCACCACTTCATTCAATTCATTATTCAAATTTACACCTGCACATTTGCCCTGGGCATCTGACCATGAGAATTTGTACAGTGCTTTTTGCCCAGATCATGTATCCAAACTTCTGTATCAATTAAAATGAAAAGACAATACCATATTGTAAAAAAATGAGAAGGTCTTGGGGAGATTTGTTATTGCTGTGCTATGAATGGCAACTATTACTGGAGAAACATATTTCAGGATGCAAAAAAGCAATTGGTAAAAAAAGTAAAATCAGTGTCTCACCTGAGTGCTTACCATCAAGTTGTTGTTGTTACCAAACAGTTGTGTATACTGTCTGAATTCTTTCTCACACTTCTTAATGGCATCTGCTAGCTGCTGGATTTTGATCTCTTTACATTCCAGGCTCTTATACAGGTCAGATATCTACAGATGGGAAAAATCAGAGTATAAATGCTAAGGAACACCAAAATATACAATGAAGAAATTATAACGTATCTGACTATATAAGAGGCACTGGAAAAGTTAACAATGCAAATCCTCCAAGTGAGCTAGATAGAGCACTCCTTAATTCACTGTTTGTGAATAAGCACTGGCAAGAACTGAATAGATCTGTGTGGCTCCAGGCGCAAAGAGGCTGCTATCTCTCATTCCCATAATGATCCATTCAGCTCTATAGTGGGATAATACATACTTACATGCACAGGTGCATGTCTGTTTCTGTGTGTATGTATATGCATTTTCTTCCTCTAGTGAGGTCTAACCAGCAGAAGAGATGAGTCAGTGAGGGATACACACTTCAAAACCAAGTTTTAGCAGTTGGGACTGTTATTTCTTGCATAAACAAGCAAAGAGTAATCCATCAGCTTGGATCTACTCAGTTAACAGGACTGGGCCTACAGCCAGTGTCTCCTGTTGGGAGGCAAAGAAGTGATCTTGAGCAGAGCCAGGTGCTTGCAACTGGCTCTGCTGTCCTCCATGCTGCCTCCACACAGAGCAGGTGACCTGGGCAGCTAAAGGCTGCTTTTTGGAGCAAACTGGCCAGTCAATGAAACTTTAAAATACTTTATCTCTAAACCTCATATCCAGTGTAAAGCAGAGACTGAAAGCAAATGAGGTGAGCAATAGCAAGGAACCTCCCACTGTGCCTGGTGGAGAATATAAGTGCCTGAGCACAGAGAGGTTTCCCTGTAATTGACTGACTTCACTAGAAGAGCTTATTCTGTCTTCTGAGGTGTGAAAAACCATAAAAACAGTCTTCTAAAATGTACCTGTTCTAAACCAGGCAACAAATGTAGAATCTCATATCATCCACTAACCAGTCAAGAACTGCTGAAGAGTGCTCATTAAATATAACTTACCTGCTCTTCCAACCGGGAGTTCTTGTCTAAAATCTGCAGCATGTGTTCCCTCAGGGCACTGTTTTCATGTTCAGCAAGTTTCCCTCTTTTAACCTTAGTGAGGCAGAGGGGGGGAAGTGAAAGAATAAAATAATAAGATAAGCAGATTTTTGAAGCTGTTGGTAAAAAATGTTTTGATGCAAACATTATGCCTTGAAAGTGAGGGAAGGACAGTCCTGATTCTCTAGTATTTCAGCTTAGCCAGCAGAACTGGTTGTGAAAGGATATAAATTAGTTATTTTAATTATTCTGATTGGTCTGGGAGACAAAGTCCAGTCCTGGTACAGACAAAGATCTGTAAAACAGTACCTTTACATGACAGCCGTACTGCTTGTATGGACAGTCCACTTCTGCCTCGGGACACACGGCATGGTGCTTTTCAATCTGCATGTATTAATGAAGCAGTTTGTGATTAAATAAATACTTAGTAATTTGAAGCACTAATAAAACCTAAATGCCTGCAAAAAGGGTGAATAAAGGCCATTGTCATGACACCACCAATCACTTTACCAGGAAAATGAGTATTCAGAATCAATAAGCAAGCCGGGTATTTTTCCATGCTGCAAAACAGCAGTGGCTTGCAGTGACAGAATAATCCACTTATAAGATGGGAGATATATCCCTTTTAGGATTGAACAAAGGAAACTCTTAGAGCAATGAAATTTTATTGGCACGGGCCAATGGGGTCTGCAGCATAGCTTTCCGTTTTCATAAATTCATCTGATCTGCTGAATCACAGTATCTGAAAAAAATAATAGTACCTCTTTTTTCAGAATTATTTGTGAACAGTTTTGGAGACAAGGCACAGGATAATCAGGACAGTCATTTTTCTCATGATTCTGAAGAAGAAGAAAACAGAACAAGGCAATGGCTTTCATTTTTGTAAAGTAGTATATACAGAGGAAACTATGCAAAAAATAACCCAAACATAAAAATGCAAGCCACATATCACTTTGTTGCTCATAAGAGAGCATAATTAATTGGTTATGATTTAAAGTGCATTCATTATACTTTCTCCTTCAGCTACTCAGCCTAATTCTTTTTCAGGAGTTAAGTGCCATTGCAATGTTGGAAACTTTTCACTCAGCAATATCAAGGGGAAACAGGTGCTACGGATTCCTGGAAATGCTTCATAATCTTACCTCTATGTTAATTAACACTACATATGTATTACAGTACTGGCACCTCTCTTCTCGGAATTTACAGTGCTGCCTCAAGTGCTCCTTCAGGTCTTTGCGAAGAACTTGATCCTGACATCCATCATTAGTGCATTGCATGCATTCAAACAAACACTGCTGCAGATGCTCCTGCAACACACAGCAGCAGATTAAATGCCAAATGGCCAGTGTGACCTGGCACATTTCCTCAAATCAACAATCACCTCAGCATTCAGAATATGAATGAATACTGCGATTTACAAAGGCTACATAAAGCAAATGGTTCTTATTAAAAAAAACCAAAAAAACCTAAGGCAAAGGTGGAACAAGCTAAAAGCTGTAATATATGCTACTTACAGAGTATAGCTGTCATAATCTTTGTACTTACAACCATGTTGCTACAATAATTCTGAAGACAATCACGGGAATTTAGCTGATCATAAATACACAGAGCTGTCATGAAAATCAAAGGCTTCAAAATTTGATCAAGCAAACCAACCTGATATCGTCCCAGAATTACTTTTGAACTGCAGTCAGGAAAGTTTTTGCAGAACACATGCAAGTTGAGAACTTCTCTTTTACAGCAGTTGTCTTTGAATACCTGTAAAGGGAGCAAACCAGCCTTAATATGCAGCCACATGGGATGTTATAAATAATATAAAAGAACAAAACATCACTACAGATCTTCTAGGTGTTCAAGTGTAGACACCATAATTGTGAGTATGACTCTTGGTAATTCATATTGAAAATTTGTATTGAAACTATAAATTTAACCATTTATGACATTTCTAGTAAGCATAGGGTTCCCCCCCTCCCCACATAATTATTTCAGAGATGCTGATCCATCCCACAACCAGCAGGACTAGTAGCACAGGAGCTGTATAACCACTGCCAGAGCCTGCCTGTATCTAAAAGAAAGCAGCTGGAGCTAACAGGCTCTGAAAACCAAACCAGCTCTGTGCATGCTCCGCTCTGTTCAAGCAGTGCCTTTGGGATGGGGGCAATGCTGAGATATCCTTTCTGTCACCTCTGAGAAGCAGCACCATTCTCAGCTGCGTATGCAGAAACAAATGAAGCCCCCAGAGCAAACTCTCAGTCTTATTTAGAGATCTTCCCACATTGTTGTCATCAAAATTTGCAAGAAGTAGAAGATGGCAAATGAAAAACAAAAATCCTGTGCACAGTCTGATTATAATTTCCTATCAGGATGAGGAGAGAGAGGAAGGAGACATTTCATTTCCCTGGAAAATTTCTGTCAGGACCAGTATATAGTATACTTTTAAGCTTTAAAATATAAATAAGGACAAATGAATCCATTATAAAACAAAACAACCAAAATCAACAATAGCTTGCAAAATAAAAACTATGAACTTCTCTTTTCCTCTGAAAGTTACCCAAAAGTAAATTAGGTCTTCAGGGTTAATGAGAGCTAATGGAGACAATCAAGAAAGCAAATTATAGCCAAGGAGGATTCAAAGCTTTGTGAAATTCTTCAACACTTTACTGGAAATACAGAGGACTAAAATGAAATAACTTTAGAACATGAGGTATAAAATGAAGCTTAAGCTAGACAGCCATAATCCCTTTCTGGGAGAGCATCACTGAGTACACTGCTTCCTTTAGCATTATTTCAGAGACAAAAAAAATGCTCAGCCCTGAGGACTAAAAGCCACCTTGTTGTCATCTATCTTTCCTTTCCCATGTAAATGCTGACTGCTGAAATAGAGCTATAGCCACTTACCTCATGCATTTTTATTGTTTCTTTGTCGACAGGACAGGTGGGTGCTGCATTTAACTCTCTAGATTAAAAGAAGAGTCATGTTAACCCACAGGAAATTCAATTTATTTTATGAAATTGGGCTGTGCTATAATCTCTGACAGAAGTCAGCAGTAGATAGCATAAAAACAACAACAAAAAGTCCTTTAAAAACACTTTCATCTGGCAACTACACAGCCAAATTCTGCCCACAGCTCAAAGAGGGCATAAAGCAGCAACCGTGAATACGTAACAGAAAGCAGAGTCTCTCCTAAGAGTGTTCAATGGCAAAAACCACAAGATGTTTTTTAATTAAGAGAACGTTGTCACTTTCTGACCATCTGCAGATCACAAATGTCGTATCTCAAAAAATCTCATTGTGTGCTTTAAATTCAGCCTTTAAATTCACTACTAGAAGCAGTGCCCTCCTTTGTTACACCAGTAAAAGGAGATCTAATGGCTTCCTTCTTAAAAAGCATAGAAATTGTGTAAAACCCAGGAAAACAGTCATAGGCAGTGCAAAAGGAGTCAACCCAGAGACAAAGCAGCAAACATGAAGCATCTAAAGTTCACAAAAGGTAATTAGTGACATCCATCCACACAAAGAGACTCCTCTGCGACCTTTCCAGGTGAAATTCTGCCCTCAAGTACACCAGAGTCCATAATGTATTCCCAGACAGGTCTGGGGGGTAATCTCTTTTGTTCCAAGAAAGAGGGATGCCAGCAGCCTTGTGATCTGACTGCAGCATCAGGTAATATTAACATCAGTTTATAATTCTGCTAAATTCAGAGGAATTATACAGAAGCAAATGAACACAGCCTAATCTAACCACCAGCACCAACAGCGTGAGACATCAAGGCAGCAAATTCCTCAGAAGAGCACCATGGCAGACAGACAGACCACAGCAGCATCTCACACAGCACTATCAGCTTACATCAACAGTTTCTTTATGCTGACTTCCCTGCGGCTCACCAACACTGGGTAAGGTCTTTAGAGACACCTTTAAAACACTGAGCATGCAGTCACTGGGTTCAACAGAGCCCTTCCACTGACTCCTTCAGCCTCTCCCTGGGTCAGTAACATTATCATGGCACTCACTGCTGATGTATAGAAGACGTGGGCTGCTTTTTTTAGGAAAGGGAACAAGGGGAGCTTGTGGACACGGGAGGAGTCTGCTCTCACCTCAGAGCAAGAATGCACTGCTGGCAGAAGCGGTGCCCGCATCCCGTCTGGTGGGGGTTGCGCAGGACCAGGTGGCAGTAGGCGCACTTGTACCGCTCCTCCAGGCTTTCCACAAACTTGTAGTCGGTGTCGGGCTCAAAGTCCAGGGAGCTGGTGCTGGAGGAGTTCTGGCGCGTGAAGATGCCCGAGAGAGCAGCGGGTTCGTCACAGGCCATGGGAGCTGCACTGGGAAGCGAAGCAGACACAGCGAGAAGCTCTTCAAACACTCCCTGGCAGCCACTCTGCCTCGGCTACCGCTTGCAGCAGGCTGCTGCTGGCAGGAGGGCTCTCATCTGCAGGGGGGAGACAGGTGTCAGAGGGAGACGTGGCGCCAGCTATGGAAGAACAATATAACACTCACAGAACCACAAAACAAAGATCACGCTACAAGCATCAAAGCACACTTATTTGGAAAAAAGCTTCACAATCTGAGAATTATTCCACAGAATTGAGATTTTTATGGTTTGTTTGGTTTTTGATTTTTTTTTTTTTTTTATTTTTTTATTTTCTTGCAGCAGTTCTTAGTCTTAAAAAAATACAAGCATCTCAGATACAGCTGGGGAAAGCAGAGGCAAAGTCTTGGCCTTAATGTTCACCAGCAAAGTCTCCACTTAAAGCAGAGCCCACCCATATGAATTTACAAGATCATTGCACTGGTTCAAGCAGGAGATGGCTTCGTGGTTCCCAGCAAGGAGCATACAAAAAAAGAAGCCAGCAGGGGGATTTTACCTTCCGTTTCGGTGTTACAGGAGTTGAAGCCTCTTAACTTGACATCTTTCATTTTCCCATTGATCATTCATTTCTAGCAGTAAACTCTTATTTTACTTAATTATGTGCAAGTTTTTGGCTATGTTAATTCTGTGTGAAAGAAGTGGTGGGAAAAAAGAGAAAGAAAACCAGGGTTGCAGTCAGAAGTGTGATGTTTTCCTTTCAACCTACCATAACTCATACACAGCACAGGAATGCAACGTTAATTTTCCAGTAGGAAAAACCATCAACATTTGTTCCAAGCCTTAAGCCACAAACCTTGAGATTTGCCACCAGTCTCTCAACCTTGAAGTTTTTATTTTTTTGCAAGTAGCTCAAGCCCTAGAGTCACTCTGGTTGGCATTTCTTGCAGCTTTGCACTCAGATGATGTTTTCCCTACAGGACTGTACAAAAGTACAATGCACCTGAGCTCCCAGATCCTCATTTCCTAAGGGAAGTGTTCAGTTTTACAGCTGTGCTGTGGAATGCCATTTCTTCCCTGTGTGCACCACCCACACTGTCAGTCACTGGAGCCACTCTTACTGGCATTAGCACCTGTCTGAGAGCTCTCACTCATCTCCAGTAAGGTCACCGAGGGCATTTGCTGCTTTTGGAGGGAAGCAGGGCCAGCACATGACCATTAACAACCTTGTGTCTGGCATGAAACAGTGTGCCCAGTGCTGACACTGCCCTCCCTCCCTGCTGCAGTGGCCTCCTGGCCCACAAAAGCAGCAATTAGTGAGCTGCCACAGAGTACCTTGGGCTTCAGAGAGCAACATCCATTTTCCTTTCTACTTTAACAATCCGTACTGGGCGAGGAAATCCTGCAGACAGATAATGTGATTCAAAAACACACCAAAGCACTTAAGCAATTAAAATGTATTCCACAGCCAACATTTAAGTGCTCCTGTAACTCAGCACCCTTGTTAGTGACTGTACATAGTATTCACCTCCCCAGCTTGTGAGAGTCTCCCTGCCTTTCACCAGGCTGAATGTCTGACATACTCCAGCACAAGTGAGCATCTAATATTGGTAGCCCTCAGGAATATGAACCATAATCATATTCCAGCCATTAAAGACTTATTATTCCAACAGGAGTTTGCAAATTACCCTGTTTGGTCCCTCCAAATGAACAGCCTCCTGCTTCAAACCAGACAGGGCTATCAATTTACTTCTTTCATTTTTAAACAGTTGATCTTTCCTTCCCTGAAAATGGGGTTCCCAGTTCCCTGACACCTAATAAGAAGCAATTCTCCTTTCCTCATGTCAACCAGAGATGACAAAATGCAGCCTGAGGGATTACCAGTCTCCTGTCTGGGCTGCCTCGATAGCAGATGCCAACAGCAGAGTGTTCCTGCTGCTTCTAAAGCAGATGGAGAGCTGTCACCATTAACTTCCAGAGCATGGACCACACACAGGACGAGCTGCCTAAGAACTCACTCTGCCATCGGTCGGTGACAACCCTGAAACAAATTTCCTTGCTCTCTCTTATTACTGCTCTCTCTCCCATTTACTTGGCATGCAATTTCCCCAGTCCTATCATGCTCCA
The DNA here is from genome assembly GCF_024509145.1 of Vidua macroura. Classification (NCBI taxonomy): domain Eukaryota; kingdom Metazoa; phylum Chordata; class Aves; order Passeriformes; family Viduidae; genus Vidua; species Vidua macroura. The sequence goes on from NC_071573.1 coordinate 26,576,776, forward strand.
GCACTTACCTCATCTGATGGTATGGTTTAGCAAGCTAATGCCACACTGTGTAAAAACACACTAAAATAAAACCAACAACAACAACAATTCTATGTTTTACCCATTTTGCCTTTAGGGATCTTCCTTAACTCCAGAAACTCCAGCTGGGGTAACATATTTTAGGCAAAAAAGTTATGGGACACATTAAAAAGAAACAGTCAGCAGCCCAAAATTCATCAAGAAACTCCTCCAGAGTTCTCACTGCTCATTAAATCAACCAAAATCATTCCCATTTCTTTCTGCAAGGAGCCACTCTTGTTGTGATACAACACCTTCCAGCTCTCTTGCTGAAATGAGAGCCTGTATCTCTTTAAACACCTTCATAATGCACCCAACCCAGATCCCATTCCTAAAAATGGAGACCCTTGGCATCTCCATGAAAGCACCTCCTCCAACTCAGCCTCACCCAGGACAGCATTGCACAGCTGAGGGCACCTCAGGACACAGGAAAGAGCCTGGTGAAAGGGGAGGCTGCCTGCTCAGAGGGCAGAGCGGAAACCTCAGAAGATGAGGAGTTCAGCGCTGCTGCCAGCCTTGCAGGACCTTTGCTGCAGGGCTTGCAGCTGTTCTGCTGGAAGAAATGGGCTGCTCCATGAGGGGGCCTGTGGATGGCAGTGCTTTGCTCAAGCTGGAGAGATGCCTGTGTGAATCAGCTGGGGAGACTCAGAGGATCTGAGAAACAGCAGCCCCGTGCCAGCCAGCACTCGGTGGGATGCGATCCAAACCAGCCCAGGCAGCGTGTAATTCCCATCCCAGCACTCACCAGTGACTCAGGGCGGCTTGCAGCAGCTTTGCTCCCGCTTCTGCCTTCCAGCGCATGGGCTCTCTGAACTGAAACCAAAGGGAAACCGTCAGTGGAAAAAGTGCTCTTGGGTGACAGTGAGAGCAGCCCAGGGTATCTGAATCAATTTCCTGCTTACACTGAAGCCTGGCCAGCGTAGGTAGGGGCTGAGGTAGCTTTCACTTCTGTCTGCTCACAGCTTCCAGCAAGGGGAAGCTGTCCTGCATTTGTGCATGCTACAATTTTTCAGCACACGTGTGAACTGTGACACTGGTTTAAAATAGCAGAGAGCGGCAGGCTCGTGCTGCATAATGATGCCCTTGTGGCAGACACAGTGCACGCTCTAAAGGGATTTTCACTGCAACTGCACTGCAACAGCACACACACAAAACCCCCAATCTAAAGAGACTGAAAATCTACACATTAAGAAAAAAAAAAAAAAAAAAAAAAGGATTCCCCTATACTGAAATAAATAGAATTAATTCTGCCCACACATAAAAAAGTGGTATGAATCACTAGAAGCTAAGCCCCAGTCCTATAAACAGCTACCAATGAGTGGGAGCTCAAAGGCAGTGCAGTACAAAGAGCTCCCAGCTGCACCTTCCCACCACTTCAGCATCCTAGCCCTGCCTGCACCACGAGCTGCACAGGCTAAATGCTTCTGGAACATCTCTTTCTATGCAGCTGCCTTAACCTCACTGGAAATAATCCAAGTGGGAGAATTTTCATAACAAAAAAAAACTTTATAAATTGGGAGCTATCCTGTTTTAACTACCACCACACCAAACTGAGCCCAAACATTTTCCAGTAAAATGCTCCACACTTAGAATTGCTTCTTGTTCAGAAATTGAGCAGAACATAATAATAAGGAGAAAAATCAGCATGGGCATGACTTACTAGAATATAAAATTCCATCAACATTTTAAACCCATGTTAAAATAGCTCCCCTCCAGCACTGCTGTTCTCTATCTACAGCACCAACAGTCAGAATGACAGAGGCTGTGTGGAACCTTGATCACATTGAACTACTGTGGACAGATTAACTTCTTCTAGCCACAAAGACATATTTTCTGCACACAGGAAAAAACATTCCTTATGATGTGGTTGCTTTTTTTAAAGAGAACATATTTTTCCTGTTTTCTCTCATATGAAGCCAATCATTACCCCATGAGCTATGAGTGCACCATTACAGCCAAAACTTCCAGGACAACAGAACCAGGCACAGGCACTGGGTGCTACCCTGTCTCAGACTGAGAAGGGAAAATATCCAAGTTGTTATCACAGATTTGATCACTACACATGGACAAGAAGACAGGATCCCTGGGCCTGCTACCCAGCAAATGGGGCTGAGAGCCCAGCTTCTCTCAGGTTCACTGCATGAGGGGACGGTGATGCTCAGCCAGCCCCCAGGACTGGGGTATTCCCAGTAAAAAGCACCTTCCTCACTTACCAGCTTCCATGTCATACATTCAACAGAGCACAGAAAAAAAGGTTATGCACCTACCTTTCTGTAGCTCTAGTTCAGCTGTGTTGCTTTACCCTAAGACACTTGGTAGGGACAAGTCTTAGAAGATGCCCTGTCCCTCCCTCTAAAATTATCTACCTTTTATGGTAGATCAGAACTGTCTTAGGCACAGTGGGAAAAGTTTTGTCAAATTTGGAGGTCTAAGATCAAGTCATTTCATTGGGAGGTAACAGGCAGAAACAGGATGGAGGGGAACATATCTTGCATTTAAAAAAAAAACCTCTTCCAAGCTACCTTATAAACTATTAAATTTATAAACAGATTAGCTGCCTCCAGTACTTTTGAATTAAAATAACAAAGTTGTATGATTTACTACTCTAAGGCCCTCCAAAACCCCATTATTCTGGGGACAAGAAATATATGCTCCAACTCAACACACAGAAGAGCAAACAGTTTGTAAAAGAATGACCAAAAGTATCTATACAGTTTGAGATACATATTTAAGATATAGCAAGTTATATGCAGTCATGTGGGAACAGGAGATGATGACATCTGACATCACTGGGGATCATCCTTGTCCCTTCCAGCCCAGGAAGACTTAGAACATTTTGACTGCTGACAACAAAACACACTTGCAGAGTCCCTGTCTGGGAGAAGGACCCTTCTGCATCATGGCTGCAGCACAGAGGCTGAGGAGGGAAAGGATTCCCTGTTGCACCAACACAGACCCACTGCTACCACTCAGGGCTCACTCCCACTTCACCTGGCAGCAAGTGAACCTCAGGACCTGCTCTGCTCTTGTCCTAATCACTTAAAAGCTGCAGGGCAGTGACCAGCAGATACCCAGGAGAGAGTATTTCTAACAGCAACAATTTCCTACTGGATATGTGCCTGAGCCCCCCCAGGGGATGTTGCTGCAGAAGTCAGCAGAATAAACATTTTCTTTTGTATATAGACACCACTATGCTATTGAAGTTCCAACTGTAATATTACCTCATCCTCAAGGCACAGTAAAACCTTACTAAGCAAGCATCAGTTTGTTCATCTCCATAGGCAAATTTTCACTAAGCAGAGTAAGACAGTAGGGTTTCCTTTGCATAGAGGTACAGTCAAGCGTTACAATAAATTCCCATAAGACTAGACTGCATCGGGGTTTTAAGACACAGGTTACAACACAGCATTAAAAAAAAAAAAAATTAAAAATACACTCTTACAATTAATGAAGTGTGTCTGGTGTTAAAGCAGCTTTGATTTTACAGCCAGTTTACTTATTTGCTACATCTACCGTTTTCCCTGGATGTTCTAAAAATAATTAATTCATTTTGCATTATCAAGAAATCTGTTTCTAACCAACACAATATTGTTATGCCTTAAAATAACCTCATTCACAGCTGGAAAATAACCTTGTTGCCATCACTTCTGCGGCAATCTCTGAATGATTTATCACCTTCCCAAGCACCAACAGAAATCTCAGTAAGAAAGCTCTGCCTCTCACCCTTACAACAGCACGACACCACTTTGCCTGTTCAGGGGGTGAACTTGTTCCCAGCGATGTTTTTGGGTCTGCAGCCTAACCCCAACCCCTGTGTGCCAAGCCCCTGAATAGCCCTTCAGAAGTGAAAAATAATTCTGGCAAAGTGAAGCTCCTGCCAGCATTAACAAGACACATTTTGGTAAAACCATACCTGGAAACTGTAGCTGGTCCTCAATGGGGAGAAAATGAGAGAGAGACAGAGAGACAGAGCGTACCAGCGTGAGCTTTGTGGTTAACATAGCAGTACAAGTATTTTAAAACAGCAAGGGAGTGGAAATCCCCCAGAGTAGCTTTGAAAAGATCATGCATGAAAATGTTTTAGAAATGTTAGGATACAAGGCAAGCCACTGAAAAGTATTTTGCCTTACTGCAATGTAGGGACTGCAAACTTACCATCTGGAGCAACATGAGGTTACCAAGGACGTTTCTCCCAGTTGGAATCCAAGATACAAAGTATATTTCACCTTCCACAAAACTGGTGAGTGATGTGATCAAAGAAGAAGTACAAGGGCAGCAGGAAACACACAAGGACATAAGAAACACCCAGGTCCAATCCTGTGAAGCCCCCTACGGTAGCCTCGGCAAAGCCGGGTGAACCCATCCATTGCAGGAAGTGAAGTGGCAGCTCACAGAGGAAGCAGCACTGGCTCGGTCACATCAGCTCATGCCACAGGCTGCACAGGCATGAGACATTCAAACAGAACTCTCAAACAGAAACAAAATCCATTTTAAGAAAATAAACATTTTATTTGGTTTTGTAATAACTTAAGTGGCCATAAACCCTAATGGTTTTGTAGTCTCAACTTAATTGTGCACGCAGGATTCTTGGCAGCCTCTCTCCCCAGTCCAAAGTGTGCTGCCCTCAAGGCAGTGTTTTAGGCTCCATCTCTACCCCCACTCTTTCTTTATCCTCCTCTGCCCTCTTCTTTTGCTTTCTGGTCTCTTGTTTTAATTTTTTTCCCTTCCTTTCCTATAGTAGCCTATTATATTTTCTCTGAAAGCAGTAATTTTAAAGTCTCCTGTTATTTAAAATACTAATTTTCCAAAGAAAGTGTCTATTCTCTTTTGTACTTAATGCAACATATACCCTCTTTCACCTTTTCCCTTTAACTGAGCTTTCTCCCAAAGCATTTCTAACCTATTTCAATTTCCATCTCCCCTCCCAGGAGGTATCTCAACCTACGGCATGTTTTCCTGAACCTTCCATGAAGCTCTAGTACAAAGACAAATCATTGCATCATGAAGTCAGTGGCAAAGGGAAAGGCATGCTGCTTCTTTATGGGTTCAATTAAATTGATTTGAGTTGCATTTCTCAGCACAGCCTAAGCTCCCTTCTACAGTCAAGCTTTTTAACCCAGAAGGTGTCCTTTCATCCCTGACATGAGCACCTGTCCTCAGGTTGCTTCCTGGTCAGGCTGTAGACTGCACACAGGCTGACACCAGAACAGCACAACAGCTGGTACACAGACTTTCCCTGAGCATGCCAGCTCTGAGGGAAGGGCACATCCAGCTGGATTTCTCGGGAGGAGGCAGTGCTGCAGAAACTGTAGTGCCCTGCAAGCACAGCTCCAGGAAGCACCATCTGCTTCTGGGAAGCTTTGGGGAAAACCCCAAATGGAGAAGTTGAGTGGGAGCAGGATCTTAATTTTAAACAGTTTGACTCTGCAGATGAGTAAAGAACGGCAGGCCAATGTTATTGCTCGTGAGCAGCCCTTGACCTCCTCCAGCACCAAGCACAGTGCTGAAACCCTAACCAAGTTTCAAGCAAACTCAGGGGGATGAACTCAAGTGAAAAGACAGACAGCAGCAGCATTTAGGAAAAAGAATGAAGGAAGAGACAGAAAAACAAAATAAAGAAACAGAAGTTACTGAAAAAAAATAATAGTAAGGGACAGAAAGCAAGACAACTAACAGGATTTAATTTTTTATTTTTTAGTGTACTGAAGCCAAAGTGAGTCATCACTTTTCTAAACAAATTATTGGCCATTACAAATTTTGCAGAACTAGGTCTTTGGGGCTTCCAAATTCACATCTCTTTCTCTGCCCTATAGGGACACACTATTCAGGACTTCAGCTGATTTGACCACTCTGTTGGTTTGGCCATGAATATCTGTTTAAGGCACAAGAGATTCTTGGTTTAATTTTCCACGCCCAGACCCTTTGACTCAGTCTTAATAAAGAACTTTATCAGCCTCTATACAGAAATCTATGAATCAACCCAATGGTTATTCATCTGAATTACTAGGATGAGCTCAATTTTTTTTTAAACACATACATGTGTTTGATGACATATAGACACACATTTTTCGAGCCACAGCTGTCACTGAAAATGCAACTGCTAATGTAAAAACCCAGTACTCTCAGGGACCCCATGAACATGCTGTTGGGAAAGTGGTGACAGCAAAGATTGTCACCATTTTCTTTTCTTAAAAAGAAAAAAAATCAACAGGAAAAAGGATGTGTTCTTAAAAAGCCCTTCCCATGAGGATAGGCTGGAGATGTACAGAGGCAAGAACCAGGAGCAGTGCTCTCCCACGGCCCCTTCTCCAAATGCAGTGGGCAGTGGAAATCTGTGCTGCTCTGTCTGAGCATGCTGCCACAGCCAGGCAGCCACAGCATTTTTTGTTTCTTTCATAGAGCCACATTCCAGTTTCAAGCACATAGATATAGCAGACAAAACTGTGAACCATATGACTTAGCACAGGTCAGACCATTTCATGTCTCACAGCATCTACTTCAGAAAAACTGCTTTGCACATGGGTCCTAACCTTGAGGTTTGGTTAGTCACTAGGTGGTTTTCCATAATAATAGTAAGTAACTTTTATATTTTGATATAACCTTCTACAAAGTAAGTTCACAGCAATATACAGAATCCCTGTATGCAAACATATATTACACACGAAGACCTGCTTTATCAGTCCCACTCCCAGAGACAAACATGCTTAACTACAGAGCACTCTGGGCAATCCCATATCAAAATCACTGTGGTTTAGGTGCAAACAGTTTCTCACACACTTGTGTATTTGTTGCAATATCGAGCAGGGGAAACTGGAAATTTTTGTAACATTTTTATTAACAATACAGCATGACTCAAGTTTCCTCACTTTCCCGAGCCCAGCCGCACACCAGGGTAAAGAGGTTAGCTTCTTTCCTGGGCTGAGGGAAGACAGTGGAACAACTACACGTTTGCAGCCCAAACGTGCTGGCACTGATAAGGGACTGATGACTAACAATGTGATCATTAACCCTTCGCAGTTATTGGCAAGAAACTTGGACAGAAAAGCCCCAGAAAGCAAAAGAAGAGGCTCTGAAATCCTCACCTCAGGGCACAGACCCAAGGGCACTGTGGCTGTAAGGCTGGGTCCTGCAGCAGCACCCTCAGGCTGCCACGCTGCTCAGGGCAGGGAATGCTCCCAAGAACGGAATGTCTGCGAGACAACAGAAACTGCCTGAATCCCTGCAGCCACCCGCAACTGCCTCCACAGGATCGGGAGACCAAGAAAACTACGACTCACACGGGCTCCCTGAAAAATCAGAGAAAGGAGTATCTCTCCCTAGCCAGATGATTCCTGATGGTGAATTATGTCTATTTATGCAAAATCAAAGGGTCAGACAAAGAGCTGAAGAAGAGAGAGGGCTATAGGGTAACTTGAAGGTGGGCACAAATAAAGTCCAGGAGATGAAGCACCTTACAAGTTTGCACTTGCCCAGTGAAGGGATTTTGCAAAGTGACCCAAGCAATATGAGGCACAGAATGAAGAGCTCCTGACCTGTCCCACAGCTTTGACAGTTGTGTAAGAACTGCCCCTGACTTAAGAGAGCCTGTGTGGTGAAATAAAGAACTGTCTGGTTTCTTCCTTCTGCACTTACCTGAATTCTTTCTGTCCAAGTCTACAAGAGCAGCTTTCTAGCTTTAAAATCTTGTCCCCTCCTGGCTGTGATTCCTTACCATCTCAAAATTCTATAAATACCCTGAGAGCACCACAAGCTTTTCTTTCTTCCTTCATGGTGTTACTCTGAACCTTATCTTTCAGCAGCTTACAACTCTTCACTTTCTAACCCTAAAGTTTCCCGGGAGGTACTCACAGATGTGCCCTATCACTGCAGGCCATCTTGCTGTGCAGGCTGGACTCTCAGCCTCTCCTCTGATATCTGGGCTGTGGATGATGACCAGCCCAGAGGTAGCACAATGACACCAAGCTTCCCCCACAGCCCATCTGACATAACCAGACCCTGTTCCACTCAGCTCCATAACCTTCATCTCCCTTTCAAACTTTAAGTGTTAGATCTTCACAATACCTCACCAACTTCTCCTGCTTCATGTATGACACAGTATTTCTTGTCTACTAACACAAACAAAACTGTCATCCATCACCATCATCCTCTGGTTTTCTTCAAATCAACGGTTTAGGTTGGAAGGGACCTTAAATATCATCTCGTTCCAACCACCTGGCCATAGGCAGGGACACCTTCCACCAGGTTGTTCAAAGCCCCATCCAGGATGGCCTTGAACACTTCCAGGAATGAGGAAAACACTCATTTCCAAACACTTACTTCTCCTGAAATGTAATACTTTACTAATTTATCCACCCTGTGTGCTGCCACAGGGATCATTTTTCTATGCTAGAGCTACAAGCACATCACCTCTCACTGTCCCTCCACTTTCCCACTGCACCAAAACCTCTTCACTTTCAAAGCCCGTTCTGGTCTCCCTCCACTTGCCTCTGTATTGCCTCCAATGATATAAAGGTTCCTCTCTGTTCAAGCAATGATAACAGGCTCCACTGCCTCCCTGTCATGTATTTGAGCAAGTGTGTGCTTGGAGGGCATTTTTTTTTTTCTTGAGAGATATTAGCAGGCTGTTCTACTTCAAATCTCTCCTCCAAGATCTCCTTTACCAAGCAGCTGGGAACAACTGGCTTCTGAATATCAAGGTGATCCAGAGGGTCCCACTGTCTCCTATTGCTCCCGCACGCAGGCAGGTCCCTCCCTCCTGACTTGAAACTATGAACTCCCTTCAGCCAAGGGCTGCAGTTCTGCCTTCCGCTCACAAAGAGGGGTCCTCAACCACAGCAAACGCTTCTCTACACAACAGAAATAAAATAAGGTAATCAAAGCTAACAGCAAAGGAAGTTGTCCTGGGTGGTTTTAAGCTGAGTGCAACACATCACCACCACACCTCAAGCTTAGCTCAAAAGCAACAATACAACACAGTCCTCAGAGAAAAGATGATGATGTGAAAAACCAGCCAGGCCCAGGCTAATGCACAACAGCATTCCAGACCACCCCAATTTCACCTTCATCACTAAACTCGCCTGCTCTGTGTGCAATCAGCAAGGGAGTTTAAAAATACAACTGTTCCCGCTGCCAGCCTGGAGATGTGCCTGACCTGAATACACCCAGCTATTTTTAGCACATCACTGCACTCCTTTCAGCCATCCCGTATTTATAAAACGGAAGTTATGAGGAAAGTTGTTCTTGGCTGGCACCGGGAAGGCACAGCCAAGTTAACAATAGGCAAAGCAATTCAAGAAGTGCCAACAATAGGAGCTCTTCATTTTTCCTTCTAAATATGAAGTGTTGAAAACGTTTGGTTAAAGCCTGCTGCCTCAAGATGCTCCCAGAGTGCTGTTAATCAAGGAAAATCAGAAGACCCCCTGCACAAGCACAGAGGGGGGATTCCCTCCCCCCAGCAACATTCAGCTGACACCAGCGGGGATGCTTGTTACCGGTCCCTGCAGTCTGAAAAGATCAAAGCTGCGAAGACATTCTTCATTCATCGAGCAGTCCCGGCTTTGTCTCCTACCCAACCCAAAAAATTTCGGCCCTGCGTCAACCTCTGGGGCGGGCACCGGGCCTGCCTTTCCCTCCGGCATCCCTGGGGGGCGGCGGCCGTGGCGCATCCCGGGCAGGGCTGGGCTGAGGCCGGCTCCACGGGGGAACCTCCGCGCCAGGGGCGAGGGCTCCGCCGCACCTCGCACAACTCCCGGGCGGCAACTTCGCCTTTGCGACCCGACCCTAAGCGGAGAAGAGCAGCCCCGCGCAGACTTCTCTGCACCGCGGCGCTGGCAGAGGCACTTCAGCGAGGTGTCGCCCCCCGCCAGCCCGGCCAGCCCCCAGTGCTGCCGCCCGCGGGCCCGGCCCCGCTCACCGACGCGCCCCGTCCCCTGTCCCGGCGCCGGCGGGTTCCTGCCCGCGGCCCGCCCGCGCCGCCGCACCTGTGCCGGCGCTCGCCGCGCTCCGAGCCGGGCCCGGGGCCGCCGCTGCCGGCGGGGCGCGGGCGGTGCGGGGCCGGCCCGGCTGCGCGGGCGCGGCTCCGTGCGCGGCCCCGGCGGGCGGGGGGCGCGGCGAGGACGCGCTACTGCCGCCGCCCACGACTGCCGGCGCCGCCACCCCCCGCGGGCGGGAGCCGCTTTCGGTTTCATGGCAACCCCCGGGCGGGGAGACCCCGGCGGCGGCACCGCCCCTCTCCGGGCAACGCCGGCGCTCCCGGGCTGGGGGAGGGAGCAGCGGCGTCCCCCCGCCTCCTTAGGGACGGCAGCGCCGGGACCCGCGGCTGGGGAAGGCTCCCCGGCAGCCCATCCTCACCCGCCGGCGGCCCCGGGCTCAGCACGCCGCCCCGCAGCGTCCCGAACGCCCGGTGAGGTGCGGTAAGGTCGGCAGAGCCGTGCCCTGCAGGCCAGGGAGTTTTCCAGGAGCGGGTAACGAGGAGCGGCGGCGGCGCTCGGACACGGCACTCGCTGCCGCCCTCCGCCTGCCTGCAGGGAGGGCAGGTAGCTGCTCTTTCATTATTTACACCTGCGGGACTGAAAGAGCGAAACAAAGCCCATGCTAAATAGGTAAAGGACGCGGACATGCCACATGCCTGTTATTACTTGCTATTATTATATTACTGTTACGTGCCAGGACTACTGGCTAATGACCCGAGACGTTCCGAAGGGTTCCTTACAAAGGCAGGCAACGCCGCCCTCCTCCAGCCAACAGTACTGATGCGAGGGCTTTGCTGCCCGTTCCACATCACCTGCTGCTGCACTTTGTTCTGTCTTTCACATTAAACCACTTCTAGGAAAACCAGACTCTAAGGAACATTCCATCCTAGCACACGCACAAAAGCCCTAAGGCTAACAAAAAAAGAAAGAAACAACTGGGTCGCCTTATCTGGATTGCCTTCAAAGGAGCTCTAATACCAATACTAATAAAATGGTTTCAGAGAGATTCTTCTTTTGCTAAAATGACTCAGAATTGTCACTCCCGAGGGAGTCAGTCCATAGTGCATTGAGTCTGGGAACCCAGCAAAGACATTACTACAACAGACACTTTTAAAAACACTCCCTCTTGCAAAAATTAGGTTGGTTTTATTTTTTATTAGTTTTTAGGAATATCCTGATTAGTCTGGGTACTACTTGCTGGAAGTTCACAGGAAGATCCGTCAGAACAACAGGCATTATGTTTCCATAATTAAATATTTATAAGTTTAAATGAATAGTTTAGAGATGGGATCAGGTTCCCAAGCTGGTCATTGGCTGCACTATCCTCCCAGTGCCAAACATAACTCCTCAGAACAGTGCTTTGTGGGGTTGAAGATTCATCAATAAAATCATCAGATATCAGGGTGCAGGCATTAGTTTAAAATCCCTCTTCACTTAAGGCTCAGTGAGTATAACAGGATGCCTGGTCTCCCTTAAGACAAAGTTGCATCCTTGAAACTGCAGTAGAGATCACAATCCCTGAATCTCAGTGCTTCCTTTTGAGCCAATCCAAGGGAAAACTGCCAAGTCAGTAACAGCAATGAGGATTTATTGTGCTGCTAGAATTCTTTCAGTGTACAAAACTGCACTGAAAAAGAGCTTTAAGATTAAAGAATTAGACAGAACTAAAAAGTAGCAGCCTTTATTAGTGGTGAAAATGAAGTAATTATTTTCCAAAGTTGTATTTCAGAATTGATTTTGAGGATGTCTGTTCTTACAAAAGGGGGCACCTGCTAATTAAATAGTCCAGATACTGTTGCCTGTATATTCTGCTTCTCCTCCCTACATGACTGTACATTTTTGACACCTAATTCATCAGCAATAGACTATGAGTAGTGTTAGAGTTCACGTTTGCCTTTATATCTCATATACAACTGCCTAGGATCTTAAAGCAGATGTCTATCCCATCAATGCCTGGTTTTAACTCACTCTGAGAAAGGCAAACTCTTGAGGTTTGGCTACCTCAGCCTCAGGAAAAGCTGGAGGTTCACCACGTTTAGCAGGATGACTGAGCTGTATTCAGTGCTGTTTACAGTGTAACATTGCTGACTTCTCTGTAACTTCCCTTGCAATATGAAACACATCTCCAAGCACACTATTTCATGATGTTTGGCTTTGCTTTTTTGCCTGACAACCACATTTCTGCCTGGCCTCAGCTGTAAATTCAGTCTATTCCTTTCTTTTGCTATAGTCACAACAGTTCTAGTAACCTTCATCCCAAACTATTCCTTAAACTCTGCAATTTGTCTCTATCCATACACAAACTCCCATATCTGTAAGCTACTGGTTTGTGTTCTGTTCTTCATGCATTGTGAGGTTTCCAGAGTAAAGAAAAATCCCAACACTCTAAGGATGAAAAAAAAAAAACAAAACTCTAAGGACAAAAGTACCTATTTCCTTTTGCTCAGGAGCAACAAATTAAAGTGCTTTACTATGATGTGCAATGTTTAGTGATTGTTTTATTAAATGCAGAAATACCTGCTCAACTTCGTACCCATTCTGATTTAAAGTGCAACAATTAAATCTGATAGTTCTTGTACATCCATATTTTTCAAGTGTTGTTTCTTGAATACATGTTGTTCCGATTATGCCTTGCATTTGTAAAATGTAATTTTTTAGTACCATTTTGCTTTATTAACTAAAATAAACTGTACAAAAAGCTGTAGAGTTACATTAGCTTTGAACAATGTAGGATACATGTTCTCTGCCAAACGTTAGTGTGCAAACATTGTACATTTTTTAAAGTGACAAAATGAAGCCAACCTTGAAGTCAGAGTTCATTACTACATTACAAAAGAGGAGACTAGATATGGCAAAAGAAATTTCCCACTGAAATCAACACCATTTATAATTTTATTTCTAATTCTTAAAAAAATATAAATGAATTTAGAAGAGAATCACAGTATAAGGGCCCTAACATGTTAGACCATTACAAGGTACATAAAAATAGAAGACACAGATTTCTTTGAAACTTTAATCCTTTGATTAAGCAGCAAGCATATCACTCTCCAGGCAAACACTGCTTAAAACAAACCCTACCCCCCAAAACAGGACGTGCAAACTGTATGCACATATTCTGCAAAGCACACAATAAAGACATTTTGCTATGTACATACTTATTTAGTACTACAAATGCTAGGAGTTCCCTACTGTGTGCTACAGTGTAGGTAAATTATGAAATACTACCCTACCTATCTCTGACCCTCCCTCCCCCCTTCAAATACAGCACCTTTGCCCAGTTATAGAATATTTAAACAAGATTAAACGGAATTACAATGTACTGAACAGTTTCATAGCAGTTGGTGGTGGCCAACTGTACTGTAACACCCAACATTCTGCATACTGAAGTCTATCAACAAGAGACAAGACAAAAATTAGCAGATGTACAATACACACACCTGGGAGACTCGATGCTTAAAAGTAAAAAAAAAAAAAAAAAAAAAAGAAAAAACAAGAAAAAAAAATACTGAAGATGAATCTTATCAGTGCTAACAATTATACTGTAAAAATGTACCATCGTGGTTTTGTATTGATTTTAAAGACCAGAGAGCAGCCAGATTTGTGTGCAGCTGGTGAGGGCACACTAAAGACTCGTGACTCCCAGAACACAAGTTTCCATGACCACTAATTCCTTGGTGCTTGTTTTGAAATTCTGCTTTACTTAGACAGGGGGTCGCCTGATGCTCACATAGTGGCTAAGCACCTACTCTGATGCAAAAGAAAATTTTTAAGAAAGACCTTTTGTACAACATCTCGGCACATCAGTGAAAGCTCTTCAGAAAGAAAAATCTCTCAAGTTTGATCTGAGAATATTTTAAAATTAAGAACTAAAACATAAAGGTCAACACTTCAACTGAAATTCAGGTTACAACTATCAAACTTTAATACTACATTTTCAAATGAAATAGAATCTGATAGTACAAGAACTTCCCTTTGCACATTATAAAAAGACCTTATTTAGCTGCTAAACTGATCATTAGACCACCTAATTTATCTGTGAAAAAAACCTAGGGAGAGCACATTCCATTTGCATAAAAAGTCTCATTTTAGTCAAGGGCAAATCTAGTTGAAAACAAAATGGAGTTAAAAAGACTTTTAGACACCATTTCAGCTATAAGCAAAAAAACCTTTCAAAATAGTATGACAGTCAACATGAATATTATTACATAATCAAGAATGCATTATTTTTCAATAGCTTAATTCAGATCACACAGTTTCAAACAGTGCTACTCATATTTGGAGCCTGGTTTACTTGGAGGTTAGAGGCATCTGTTTTTACAAAAAAAAACCAAAACAAACAAAAAAAAAAAACCCTCAAAAAAACACCCCACCCCAAAACACTGCTACGCATCAATCAAGGTTTCAGATGAGAATGCAGTGAAATGAGTTTCTTTCAAACTCCTATAATCTGGAAGCAATACTAATATCTATATGCAGGTTTTACTGAGTCAATAAAATAAACAAACACCTTTGTTCTTCCCCCAGTACCATCTACTCATGTAATCAACTTTGCCAGAAATATAGCAGGAGCCAAGAGATAATCACTTAAAAGTAAGACTGGGTTGGCAGCAGGTAACTACTCCCATGATACTCTACCAGCACCACCAGCCTCTACACTTCCCTCATTAATACTCAAGCAAGGTATCAGTGATCTAACATACACGAACTGCAGTCATTCTCAGAGGAATGTAATTCTACTGTACTTACATTAGAAGAATTAGTGGAATAACGCATTAAATTAATAATTCTTGCTAGATGGTTGCTGTCCTGTCATCCCCCTGGGTGGTGGAAGCTGCTGTCACTCTATCCTGCCCAGCCCACAAGACAAAACTGCAGCAAGAAACTGGACTCCTGCTTCCAGTTAAATTCTATGAGTAGAACACACATCAAATTTGATAAATTTGGTACAATAGCTCACCAAGTCTTCAGAATACTCTGAAAGATGACTTAATAAGCCAGTACCTTTTAAAACAAGCTAAGATCTTCTGGGAAAACATGAAGAGAAGACCTACATTTTACAAGTGTGTGAAATGCTTCTACTGTTATCTAATCAGGGTCAAACATTCTGAACCCAAAACCATTATTTTCTTTCACTAAAAGGTAAAAAAAATATTTAAAAAAATCACACACACAAAAAATCCCAACACTACATTTACGTCTCCTACGATATTATCTATTTCTAGATTTGCCAGACTACTTTCCTGTAATTAGATGCTTGACTATAAAGAACTGTAATAAAATAAATAGAGTAAAAATCAGTTAAACAAAATCTTGGTGTGTTGAACATTTATTCATTTAAGAAATTAGCTTCCTTCAACAGTTACTCATACAGAGGAGGGCTGCACTGTAGGCATTGTTCTACTGTACAAGTCTTCAGCATAAAAATATTTTTATACAGGTGGTCATTGACGTTGTTCTGTTTCTAGTTCTTAGCTTGCTCCTCTGGAAAACTGGTCTGATACCTGTGAAGGCTTGCTCTTTTCTCCCCTTCATTATTTGGAAAAAAAAAAGTACATTGATACAAATTTTCAAACGTGGGAGTTAGCATAATTCTGCTTTTATTTCTTCAGTGCAGAGTGGACTGAGATTCTGTCTGAATTCCAATGAGCGAGGGCGGCTGCTGGCCACTGCCCGCGGTCAGCACGGGCCGGGGGTTGAGGCGAGGAGGCATGGAATTAGCTGGGCGGATGAGCGGGGGGGGAGGCTGGTTTAGGGTCGGCCGCGGCTGGATGAAGCGCGCCTGCTGCTGGAGCGGTGGGGGCTGGCGGTGCAGGGCAGGAGCAGCGGGAAGTGCTGGACGAAGTAACGGGGGCGGCTGATTTAGAGTTGCCATGGGAGCGGCAGGTGCTGGAGCAGATGCGTGTGCTGGAGGTGAAGGGCCTAAACACTGAGTGGCCGGAGTGCTTTGTGCCTGCACAAAGGACAAAGACAAGACTGTGTGAACGGGTGTCCCGGCCAGGACGTGACGCGGTTGGGCTGCCACTGGCCACTACACAGGAAACAGCATTTAAAAAAATAAAACCAAAGAACTGAGAAGTTACTGAAAAGAAATCACCAACCAAAACATTATAGACAGCAGAACTAAAAATATTTACAAAGCAAGTCTTCTTCTAGAACAAGAAGTGTATTTTAACACTAAAACAGTAACATGATCGTCACTATCAAAGGTGCAGTCCTGCTCCCAGCTGGTTAACGACATTGGCTGAAGTTCTATGCAAGCTCATCATCATTCTTTAGAATGCGGTTTGCCACTCCACACCAGTTAACCTTATATATTATCACTAAATAAAATGCTGTTCCTCAACCCATGCTTACTTATTTCTGGTACACAAAACACACCTCATCTTCTTCATCAGTGCTCTTTCCTGATGGCACATTAGAAGTATTTTTTGTGTCCTCCCCTAAAGCAGAAGCATCACCATTAGAAGCCAGGGTTCCTTGTTCCGCTTCCCATTCCTGCAATACCTCCTCTAAGTTAAACCGACGCCTGTAGTTTACAAAGAAGTTCTTCACTTGGCCAACAGTCTTGTTGCCAATTACATCTGCAATAGCTTGAAAATCTTTACCATATTTTCGGACACCTGGAAGGCAAAGTAAATAACATAGCTGTGAAGAATCAGTCAGACACAGCTACGTGTGATGTATTTATAGAGAGAATCTATGGGACCTGCAAACCGAGGACTCGCTAATTAGGAGAACTTCTCAATTAGGAGAAGGCCTCAATTTCCATTAAAAACAAAGTAATTTTTAATAGCACAGCTATCAACATACAAATCAAGAACTTTATTAAAAAGTCATTACCCATTCTTCTTAAAATATCCTGGCTTACTCACCAAGCCTCTCAACCTAAAACCACAGAGATTTGGCCTCTGACAACCACAGTGAATCTTTCAGTGTGCTCACAGTAAGGGCAGAAGCCCAAGACCGGCTCAAGAGGGGAGGAAGGGTGACTGAGCATGTGTGAATGGCTGTAAACAGAATAAAATGCTGGAAATATCAAATGACAAACACTGATAGCTCCTACAGGTTCCTTCCACACCAGCTGCACACAGATGGCTCTTTCCCACAGCCAGCGGGGCAGGAGTGGCAGAGGGCAGAACAGGGGGCACAGTTCTGTAATCACAATATACTGCTCATTCCTGCACTTGTGACATGCTCTACTCAGGCTACACAGAGTAACTGCCAAGTGTTCACCTCACAAAGCCTGCTTGAAGCTTTCATTCATCATTCAAACTGGGTAGAAAAATCTGGGGGTTTGGGACAACCACCTTGGAGACTGTAAATATATTTAAGCTACTAGTGTCTGCTTATAAGATGGCTCAGCACAAGCCTGCAGGATTAAATCCCCTACTGATAAGCAGTATGACAGGTGATCTTTGCCTTGTTCTTTTCATTAACTTTTGCACTGACAGCAGTAGTCACTTTTGTTTATGAGCACTTTGAAAGAAAACCCCAATACACATTTTAAATACTTTTAAAACTACATTTGCATATAACACAAAAAACTAGAGTGCAACACGCCATAGTTTTTAACTTAAAATTTGAATTATAATAAAAATTATATTTATTTTGTTATATTTAGAGTATATGTCTAGTTCTTCCCCTCTCCTGCTTAAGAAAAAAAATCCTCAACTTCTCCCACCTCCTAGAACACAGCTTTTAGCTGCACAAAGTATATTTTTATTTACAAGTGTCAAAAAGTTTGGAGACTTGAAGAAATAAACCAATTTTATTCCAGAGCGAGTAAACAGAACATTTTTTTTGCCGTCAAGTTATGCATGAGCAGATTACAATTTGACTTCTCCTGTGAAGCTCCTGATAGTTAAACTCATTCGGAACATATTACAGTTCTTAGAGGACAGGCACTCTTTCTCATTACAGGAAAAGAAATTTATGCCTGATTTCATGCCTCACTTCAGAAAATGAAGCAAAATGTTCAGAAAGTGAGAGTTGTTTCAAATCTGAAAGCTATGTTCCTTTTCAACTTAATTGGGAAGAGTGTGACCTTCAGTTTGTTCTGCTCCTTTCTACTTTCCTTGTTATTAGGCACTTCTGATGTGGTAATGTACACACTGTTCAATTTAAAAGAAAAGTTCACCTCCAGGATAGTAACAAATTCTGCAGCTGAAGCTGATGTTTCAGCTGTCAAGAGCCCAGCTACATTATTTAGTATCTTTTTCTGGGGAGGACAAAAGAATACAACCCTCCTGATTGCAGGAACCTTGGAAAGATTTCAGAGCCACGTGGGAGGGCATGGATCCAGGCAAAGCAAAGACAGGGATTTGGCTCTGTGCATTATCAGCTGTACAAGGTATCAGCTATACTCCTGAAAAGCTGTGTGTGCCCACAGAACATTGCCTCCAGTATTTTAGTATTCTTTGTCTGCCCCACCATTACCACCCTTACTGATTTATAATGAACATGAAACATCCACTGCAATATATCTAACATCCTGTACAATTAATCAAGTGAACAAGGTGCCCAGCAGAACAAAGCACATTTCTGTTAAAAACTAATACAGACTTTTAGTGATTTCAGCCTTTTCTGTTACTATGCTGGCTACACTTCTTTCCTCCCTTAATCTGCAAAACAACTGAGCCTGCTGGTTATCTTCAACTCAAGTTGTCAAAAAATAAGGTCTTAAAGCCTATTTCCAAGCAAACAGCTTGAAAACATGCGCTCTCATCTTCATAAAGAACCCAACTCTTAAAAACAAAATCTAAATAAAATGAAATTTCCTTAGTTTATCTACACACAGCACTACTCATTTTGGATTCTTTTCAATGTTATTACTACTGCTCTACCACAATGACTTATTAAAAGCCTTTCAAGCCACATAAGAAATAGAGAAAATTCACTGTGTGCTTATAAAACTTTAATGTATAAGGTGATGGCATATCTCTAAGAGTTGCTGCCAAGTCACCATCCCTGTCAAACTGGTCCAAATTTCTTATGCATCCTTATACAAATTCACCCCCAAATTATTTCACATCTTCAATCCGTTATTCAATCATTTTATTCGGCTGATCAAAGTGAAGCTCAAAAAGGATGACTGCACAGCTTCACTTCCCATGTATGAATGGTTTTCTCCCAGCTCATTTGAAAGCAGCCCAGCTCACAGGAATCCTTCAAGCTCTTCAGAACTTCATCCAGCTGCAAAGGTACATTGGAACACGTGCATGCTCTTCATTACAGCATTTCATCTTGAACGTCTCTCTTGGAGAAACTCATAAATCCAAGTTTGATGCTGTTTACACTGCTTCATGTTGTACAGCACAGCAAACAATATTAATCAGGGTGCAAAGCAATATGATACAGCACCACAATGAGGCAGAAATAGTTAATGAGAGCTGCAGTTCCACTGTGATAGGATTACAGTGCTCCTGGCAACTATCTTATATGTAGAGTTAGATCCTGATTGTCCCAACTGTTTTTCCCTGCAATGCCATGAAAATCATGCACTGCTTTTCAGTGCAAATTTTGTTGTCTTGAACAAGTGTTAAAACATTGTTGCAATTGCAGTTTTATGGCCAAGATCTTAGTCTGAAAACATGATCGTGCTTATACATTTCTGTACATAAAAGTTTGCAATTTAAGAACATTAACTGATGAACTAACCCATTACATTTAACAACTATTCAAAGCTGAACTGTTAACTGATGAATTATACTGAGAATATATTGGCTCAGAGATCATAAATCTGAGTCCACAACCCTATTGCAGGCACCCACACTGCTTTTAAGATTACACACAGCTCTATTTTAAGATAGGTTTTCTCATTACTTCTTTCTTAGTTACTAGCAATCCCTTGAGATTAGCCTGCAGATAACGAGTTTTTTCATGTTTACAAAAAACAGTACCAAAATTACTGCAAATTATATTTACAATTTCCATGGTTTGAGTTATTGTCCAAATTCAAGTGAACAAATCATGTAAGTGCCACCTACCTGCTTATGATTTCTGTGAAATTATTAAAAGCATATGCCAAAATATACCAATACATTTAAAGAACTAAATCTGTTTTAAAGTGTACAAACTAAATGTCCCCATGTACAAATCAACTTTCAAGTCCAAGCCTAATAATGCATGTTATGGATGCTTTTAATAGAGTAACTGTGGCTGCCTTCTAAAAACAAAGCCAGGAAAAAACACAGCATAGCTGCCTCATGCCTAGAGTCTACTACTGTCCTCAAACAATTGCTTTGAAGCAAGAAATCAGGGTCCTTAGTCTGAGGGATGGGAGGTAAATGCTTACAGCACTCTCATTCCAGGAGAGAGAGCAAGCACTAAGGGAGGGATAATTGTAACACTTTGTTCTTGTCATTAAGATTCTCTCCCATCTCCATTTTATATAGTGACAAGGGAAAGGGTCCACAGAGGAAACAATACCTATAAGAAGCACATGCCAATGAAAACAGATTTCTTTCAGAAAGCCGGATTTCTCACCCCACCTTAAGGCTGACTACCTTTATAAAACACAGAACCATCCCTAGGGACCAGAACACTGGATCACCACTCCAAGGAGTCACCACCAACACTCACCCTCTTTTGCTCAGGCTCTACTTTATTTGTTTTGTTGGTTACAAAGTGTCACAGCTTAACAAAAATTGACTGTATTCTTATCACTCTCCAAACTGTTGCCTAGAGAGAACTCCAATAACTAAACTATGAAAAGGCAAAATGGTTTGAATCCTTTCATTCTAAGGCAGGCACAATGACCCTGGATTTTCCTCATTTTTCCAGCAAGCCTTTTACTTACTAGTCTATCACACTAGAGACATATCCTTCAGTTGCAACTGGGAACAAAATACTGAAGTATTTAGCAATAGTGAGAGAATGAACTGAGGATAGTTTGGAGATGCAAATCCAAGCCTGAAGCATGTAAATTGAAAGGCTTTATTTAAGACACACTATGTCTTTCTGCATTTCCATTCACAATTCAAAATAACCTCACTTTAGGTTCAGTC
Organism: Vidua macroura; assembly: GCF_024509145.1. NCBI lineage: Eukaryota > Metazoa > Chordata > Aves > Passeriformes > Viduidae > Vidua > Vidua macroura. The sequence continues at coordinate 26,597,810 of NC_071573.1, forward strand.
ATCTGACTAATAAATAAGTACCAGGTATGGCATACCTGGCAACTTCACACTGATATTGTGATCCACTGAATATTTTATACTAAAACTCACTCTCTCATTTTCAAGGTGAAGAATACAGAGGAGTAAAGCAGATTGATATAACTGAGCTATTACCTTTATAAAAGATGATCCACATAAGTGAGTCAATATATGCCTTCAAGACAGCATGTCCAGATATTTCCCTTACATGTTCCTTGATTTGGCAGTGCATGCTAATACAAGAGTCAGTTTTCCTTCACATAAATGAAATAAATGCAAATTATTGCAATATGAATAGCTTACCAGAAAATGCTGGGGTTTTAGCCCAGTAAGACTGTTAGTCAAGCATCCATATCCAGCTTTAGACTCTTAAAGGGCCTAATGGGTAGATACCTGCCCATTATTCCCTCACGAACAGAGAAAAGCAACAGTAAAGCAGATTTACTTCTGCTTTTTCCTACCTTAGGATACTGGAGAGGTCTTAAATGCTTCACATTTTATTACTTTAACTATTGCTTTAGTCTTTCACATTAGAGAAATTAATGTAAAGTGATTTAGATTATGATTGAAGGGACTTTCTGGTACTAATACAGTTGTTAAATCCTGCTTAGCTTTTCTCTTTGAAATTTAACATGGGTAACAGAAAGCCTAGTGTCGTATTGCTTGAATAAATGCCCTAAATAGTCTCAATAGTTTTGCTGTTTTCCAGGTGACCAGATAAAGTTTAGCTTTGTATTAGAAGGAAGTACAAATATAAGCCTAATCACCTCTTCAAATCCTTTAGCATCAGATTTCAACTTGCTGCTACTATTAACATACCTTGTACTGCAAGAAGCTGCTCTTCTGTGGTCCAACGGGCATTGATTTTCTGATTAGACTATTAAAATTAGAAAAATGGCACAAAGATCATTAAATTGTTTCAACAGCTGCAAAATATCTGAGCATCAATGTGTTTTACTTGCACTACAGTTTGCAAAATAGGTAAAAACCTCTTGCTTATAAGCCATAAATTTATAGTTTAAGATTGTTTTCATGCAGAGGAAACAGTGTTTATGGATTTGAGCTTAAAACTACGCCAGCAGTTTTTCCTCTGTTTTATTGTAATTCTTAGTATCAGCTACATAATAACTTATGCACAAGCTAATGATCTTTATGCAGACAGAATCTGAATTTATAGTAACATTTATCTAAACTATTTGGACTTGGTGTTTAGAGTATTTTGCATTCAGGTTATGTTTCATATCCAAGCCTTTAAAACAAGCAAAACTAGAACTTCTGTAGTAACAGATCATTCATTTTAGATGCCAAAATGTATATATAGTCATGTTTTCACACAGAACACCATTTATTACTGGCAATCTACATTACGTATTTTTAATCCAAAAAGCCCCCATGTATCAGAGCTCAATTTCAGCTCCCTATTATTGTGAACTGACATGACATTTCAGTTTTTTCTGCTTCTTTTTTCAACCAGTTGCCATAAAAAGCGCCTACCACGATTTCTTGTAAAGAAGCTAGACTCCCCCCTGCATGTAATTTAATGGATCCTGTTTAAGCTGCTGCTGAAGTGCAAACACTAGGCTGTAGCAAAACACATTTCTGCAGCTTCCCACTAATGTAAGTTCAAGGCCAGAAGTTTCAGTATTTATTCTGATTTACCTCAGGAGGTTTGAATTCTTCAATCCCGCCTTCCATTTTCTGTTTAAGTGCACTGTTTACTTGCTTAGCATTTTGAACCTTGGTCAAAAACAACAAAGTTAATCAGCTCCACAAAGAAAGTTGGTCACTTTACACATTTATCTTCACTAGGATTGCCACAAGTGTACCTCCTAAGTTAAAAAGAGAAATATTATGGTTTAAGGCTTCACTACTTTTAACTGTTTCAAAAAAAACTTTTAAAAACAAAAAAAAACACATCAGTTTACTATGGAGAAAAAAAATCAAGCCAGTCTTCCAAAAGAACAGTTTGTTTGCAAGAATATTAAAAGCTGTTCATAACAAGTAATTTTTGATAAGGATGCATAGGTTCTTGAAGAATTAAGAATACTCTAGACACAAAAGTTCATTCTTAGACATGTGAGATGTATTGCATATATTAACTTATTAACTTCTTCCTTCTAAAAAAAAAAAATCATGAGATGTTTCCAGTTGGTTCCTTCTGACAGATGCTTTTTGTTGACCTGAGATAATTCTAATTTAATTAGGGGGGATTCTTGAAATTATTTTAAATATTTCTTGGTTTATAAAAAGGATAGACTTTCTAAATTGTACATATACACATCCATGAACCACTTAAATCTGACATTGATGCACATAAGAATATAGGTAAGAAAATAATTTGGCATACTATGGTGCACAGCTATTACAAGGGTTCTTAAGTATGGACACAAAAGCAGACAACTCAGTGGGAGATTCCAAAGGCTGCATCTCTGAGAGATCACTGCAAGAAAAGAAAAAAAACAAAAGAAAAGAAAAAAAAAAAAGAGAAACACAACCTCAAGGCTGAAACTCACCTACACTTAGGCTAAAGAGTGAAACCCACCTATGCTATTTAGCCCCAGAGTCCTGCTGTGACAGAAAGAAGCTTATTTCTCCTGTAAAAGAACATAAGGGAGCAAAGACCCCATGAAAAAACCCTTTATTCACTCCATGATTTTGCAACATGGTAGCTCTATAAGGAGGCAAAAATTCCAGAAAATAAGCCTTGACTCTGTAGCCCCATCGCTCCTAGAAAGCAAGCATGCACATAACTACTGTACCCTTAGAAGCTGAGTAATTACATGTTTCAACTTTAAATGCCAAAATTTAATTTCCTCATGCAAAGGATGCAGACAATTTTCCTCTTAAAGGTGAAGACTAAAAAGCTTTTCTAAATTTAATAAGAAGTATAAAACTTATCAATTCAAACAGAGAAATAACTAGGTCCATGATTTCCACACACATCTCATACTTTCATAATATGTGGGAAAGGACATCCAGAAAAACAGCTACAATTTAAAGCATAACAAATGTAACTTCCTCTGCTCCATTGGTCTCATTTTTGCTTTTCAAACAAATACTTCTAACAAAGTAAAAAAAAAAAAACCAAAAAAAATCAAATCAAGGGTGACTTTTGATTTTTCCTGTCCCCAAATCTATAGCAATGTTTTAATACCCTTTTCTAAAAATAAGTACAAAGTAATCTTGCTTCATTTTATCCAAAAGAGCAGATGAACGTAAAAAAAACAATATTGAAGAGCAGCTACTATCCAGCATTTGTGGTGATAACTGTGGAACAAAACAAGGAAGACTCACATTAAAGAAGTTTCAGAATCTTCACAGATAATCTTCAAAACCATTACAATCAGAACAATCTGAGATGGAAAAAAAAAAAAAAAAAACCAAGACCAATAACCCATGGTACCTGTCGCTTTAATGAGATTAGTTCCATATCCAGCTGTCTAAGAATTGTGTTGGCTGCATTGGGACTACAGGAAACAGCTATCACATCTTCCTGGGTCAGGTACATGCCTTTTGGTGGACGGCATTTGGAACGCTGGGAATGGTGGCGATGCTGCAAGCTCTGATACTCTCTTCTACCCAGACCTATTTTGCTGGTCTGAACAGGCTGCTCATTATTGCCCTTTAATTTACAAGAAATAAATCATTAAAGAATAACAGTATCTTGTATACAACTTTACTAAAAAGAACGAAGTATCAGATAGCATTGTGATGTCATATTTATGACAAATAAAACTTAAGCTAACATCCTCCTTTGCATGTAGTATCCAACTATGTCTTGCAGATGAGTTGATGGAGCATACTAGTCATCTGCTGGATAAGCCTGCATTACTCTAAGAAAGGTCAGTTTTCAAAACCTTTTTTTACTATGGCTACAAATACAGTAAGTGTTATGGAAATCCCAGTCCGAATACTGTGACGGAGGGCAAACATGGACCTCTTACATATACAGAAGGTAAGTAATATACATGTATGTATCTTGTTTTTAAAACAAATAGTCAGTGACTTTACACATTTATTTCTGATCAGATATGAAGAATTTGGACAAATACTAAAGGAGAAGAATGAGAAAGTCAACTAGGCCAGGCAAGAATGCAAAATGACATTTCTCCCTGCTGTAAGCACTCTCCAGAAAGAGACTGTACTGTTTGGTTTGGAGGGATGGGGAGGAGCTGATTTGAGATTTGGAAGAGAGAGTATGGACATATCCTGCAGTCATTATAAAAATCTATGTAATTTAGAAAGCATGGGCCTTAGTTATTTGCTTCTTTGGAAAGGAAAGGAACGGCAAAGAGGAAACAAAGTTTTTGTTTAGGTATGTTTGGGCACCTAAACATTCTCTGCATGTATGTGACTCCCTCAGAGCAACTGAGTAGTTTCCCTATAGCCCAGGAGCAGAGACACAAAAATTACTTTCTCTGCAATTATATTCTAATTCAAAGGAATGCTTAGTACCAGAACAGAAAGAATTCAGGCTTTTCCCTACTTCAAGCAGCTCCCTACTGCTCCTCCCTGCTGGCATCCATGCATGTTAAGAGGAGGTGGTCATTTGATCACAGTGACTGCAAAACCAAGTGCAGCAGCCATTATTATTATTTTCTGTAGTAGTAGTGCAGAGCAGCAAACAGAGTCTTGTTTTACTACACTTGACCTTGTGCCACATTCTCTTCCCCAGCTAATAAAACATCTTAATCCAGCCTACAGACTTCATAGAGGCCACCTTAAAAGCATTTAAGATATGTGTTCTTCCTTGGAAAATCGATGTAGAGCCTTACATCTTTGACACGTAAAAAATTCAAAGTTAAGTTTACTTCTGCCCTGTATATATTTATTTGGGTTTTGGTTCTGCATTGCTCTTTCAGTATGAAATTGCAGTTCCTATGTGTTCAATCTGGATTTAAAGTGAAAATATTATCTCATAATTTTGTCTTGCCAAGATAGAGAGCTTAGGTTATATTTGTTTTATCTGGTAACAGAAAGTTTCCATTGCTCTGTGTGCTCAAGCAGCCTACTCAGTTTATATTCTGCTTAGGAAGTGAAAGTACGCAAATCCTACCAGAACTATTAGATCACAAAATTATTCTGTGCAGATCCAAATAGCTCATCAGAAACTACAGACCTATTTGTCCTTTTCCTAGAAGTCTATCAACACACTACTTGCATTCTGGACTGCATGTCATGATTCAAACTACAAGTAAATTTAGCAAAATAGCTCTTTTTTAGACATGGCTAAGGCAGCAACACCAATCATTAGATTGCAGGGACATTGTTAGAACAGTGAAAAGTAAAAAGGTACATTATCAGACCATGCGACATTGCAAGTGCTATAAAACATCCCCATGTTTAAAAAGTAATCTCAAACTCTTTCACTGAAAGGGATAATTGTCCTTTTTTTCCCCAAGGCCAGTAGATAAAGGGATACATTGAAGGTCACTGCAAAGCTCAGAACAGAAGCTAAACTTATCAGTCTCTTGCTCAATATTATTTTCATGAAAAGCGCAAAGTTTTATTCATAATCCTAGATACCATTTCATGGGAGTGCTCAAGTTTTGCATAACCTCTCCTCTCACTCTTGAGAAGCATTAACTGCTCGATTTAGAAAGATCATAAAGGCTTGAAGTTGATCAAAGAAACAATTAAACACTTAAATGTCATTTTTCTAGTCTTGTTCATAGTTAGCTTGATGTTTATAAAAAGAACTCAAAAAAGCCCTGAACCTGAATGTACCCTGAACACAGCAGTCACCTGTAAAGCTAGCAGTAAGCACTCATTAGGACAAAAATGTTTTTCCTCTACATTTATTAGTAGGAAGCATCTGAGTAAAACCACATATTAGTTGAAATGCATCACCTCATTGTGGCTTTGAACAAACAACAAATGTTGTTCTTTGAAAAATGTAATTTAATTTTAAAATTCAAAGAAAACATTTAGATTCAAATAGTTCACAACCAGTAAAACTGTAAACATGGTAACAAGACTGAAGGAGGGCAAATGCAACCTGTTTTACTAGGTTGTGAGAGGATACAGCTCTTACAAAACTTGAAGATCTCTCAGGGCACAGTGGAGGTAATGAGAGATGCATTTACAGCCACAAAATGGCAAAACCATATGATACAATTTTGTTTCAATGAGAAGTCATCAAGATCTTGACTACTTAAAGACCCTGGGAGCTCAGCAGGCTGAAAACTAAACCTCTGTACTACAACTCACTCTTCACAGTAACACATTCACTGAAAACAAACAAACTGACATTCACCATTAAGTTATCTGTTACCTCCTTTTTGGCTTCTTTTTTGGGATCATAATCACTATCATTTCCATCCATTGGATGAGCTTCTTCTACGTCATCATCACTAAAGACAGATTATAAAAAAAGCTGGTCACTTTATTACTTTTTAAACCCAAATAAAAATATGTACCAGGATAAGAGTTATCTACTTGAATTTATCTACTCTGAGTACAATAGCATCTCAATTATTTGTAGTTTTCAAAAGACAGCTGTTACAAGCATGATTTTCTGTATTAAAGTCTAGTAATTATGATAAGCAAACCTAAATCACAGTTTCAAAGTTACTTTAAGTAGTGCTGGTACTGCTGCCAAGAATTTTGGTGTCACCTTTCTTCAGTTCAACCAGTTGCGCCAGCACGAACACTTATGTGGCCAACTATATACCAAGACTAGAAATAACCTTTCATTTACCCCATTAGTTTTAATAGACCAATTTTCAAACCACTGCACCAGGTGAATAAACCCTTGCTGAAGTTTGTGGGGAGCATAGGGCACATGATGGGAAAACATGGGACTGCTTTTTCACCAATGTCCTTAAAATCTAGCACTTTAGGGGAGGGAAATTAAATCTACTGAATTAAATCAAAGAAAAGTTTAAAAAGAGAACAGTCAGTTTGGAACCCAATCCAGTCATTCTGACAACAGAATTTCTGAATAAATTAATGCAAAAACAAACTAAAATTTCTAGTTATTACTAAACCCCTCCAAATGGCTATATTAAAAGCAAACTAATTTTAGCTTGCAATTTTTCAGAAATAGGATCACTAAATAAGCATTTGAACTTTAGATTTCAGAAGTTATTGAAAATAACATATAATTAAAAAGACCTCTTTTGCTCCAGTTAAACAATTTTCTATAGATATAAAATTAGTTTCCAATATAAATACAGATTATGTTACTTATACATGCAACACATAACACCTTTTAAAAAGTGCAAGTTAATAATTAAGTATACTAAGCACAATAAAATTTTAATTTCATAGTAACTGTGAGAAATGTTATTCCCTTCTATGCAAGACAACAAAACTACTCTGGGCTCTAATTCTCTCTGATAGCAGTTCTAAATCTCCTAAAAAAAGATTTTATATAAATTTTTGTTATAAAACAATGCATAGGCATTGTAACTGCTTCAGCTCTTTATAGTGGTTGCGCTTTCAGTTGTATTTCCGTATTAGCTCAAAAATCCAAACAAAGAAACAATTCCAACCCCTGGCCCCCCCACCTACAGAATCATATCCTGCACAGACAGTAATAGATTTCAGGGTTTAAATCCTTGTTTTTACAGTTATCCATTAAAACACTCCCATCTCCTATTATGAATCACCTAGACTGGAGTAATAAAGTTCTTAAAGCACAGGTACCAAACCCCTTGGTTGTGATATCAGAGATATCACAACATGAGTTAAAACCTGAAACATATGGTTCATATTGAAACAATGGCTAGAAATTACACCACATCTCTACTTAGGAAGATTTCAGTCTCTGGTTAGCTACTTAAGAATATAAAACTCACCTGTCACCTTGATTATTTCTATTAGCTAGTTTACGAGCCTGACGATCCATCAAACTTGTCCTAGAGCGAGTTTTTTTCCAAGAATAGTAATATTTTACAAGGCTTGCAATGGTCTTGTCTGGGAGCTAGAAGAATTCATCAACAGATTAACACTTCTAAAATTTAAAATTCCAACCAGAATGATAATTCTGCTCTGTTTATAACCATCTTTAAACAATATTTTAAATGCATTGGTAAGATTGAAAGGAGGGATGTGTTTCATACACATCTTTAAAAATGGGAGAAGGCTTCTTTTCATTAGAGTGAAAAAGCTGTATGTCCAAGAGACATGACGAAGTCAAATTAAATTTTATATTCAAGGTTCTTCCTGAAGCTTTTACACAGAAATCAACACGAAATTTTAGCCCAACAGGAGCCTTTGTTCTTAGTGCATCTGAGCTGTTTAATGCTTCTGATTAAAATATTACTTTACCATTTGCTGGATCCTGTGAAAGCTCTTTCCATGGAAGCTAAATGCTTGTTCAAATAGGACTTTATCTTCAACTGTCCATTCATCAGGGAAAGGAGTGAAGTTAGGGAGATCCGCAAGGGACTTCTCAATATTGTGTTTATGCCAGAACAACATGCCGAGAGCCTTTGAAAAGAAATAAGTCCCTCTTTGGATTTAGTCAATTTTCTAAAATGTTGAGACAAGTTAAATAAAAACAGGCAATTTACTTGTTTGAAATAAAATTTGACTATCAGAATCCCTTCTCAAAATGTATTTACTATTTTATTGACTATTTACTATAGGTTACAAAATTATCTTTGGAGACAGTGGGCACATCTATACTTTATTAATGGTATGAAAGCCAGACAATTTAAGGTTGGCATGGCAGCAGTAATTCTAGAGCAGCATGAGCTAGGCTGAGAGGCTCAAATCTGACCTGCTTTCTTACTTTACGGGCATATATATCACCTACACAGTTCCCTATAGGCCTTTATTACCAGCCCACTCAAGAAGGAAAATAGAAATACTTTTAAGTATTAATACTTTTAAATAAAAATACTTTTTAGTAGCCAGAGGATCATCCAAAATGCAAGACTGAAAGTTCAAAGTGAGAGTGGTCTTTCTACAACTCTCCAATCCACAAATAACAGCATGGCCACTTCATCACATGCACCTAATAAGGAACAGAAATTTAAATGTACTTTCTTATACAATTTAATTTCTCGATAGTCTAAAACAATTTTAGGTTCATTGGACTTTCTGCCAGAGAACCACAGGCAGATTCGATGCCAAGATTCGGGCATGGGAATTGGGCAATGTAACCCACTCAGTGTCACTCATACAGCACAGACACGATCACCAGGCATCTCTCCAACCCCCTGATTTCATATCTTCCAACAACCTGGACACAGCAAACCTCTTCTCTTGTTAAAATGGCAAGTGACAAGCACCTCTTGCAAAGAGAATTTCTATTCCACTGTGAGGAGCCTACAAATGTTTTGTACCAGAAGTTATTTTGGAAATCCATCTCTTGGACACTTGAGATCCATCAGTTCCTCCTCTTGCCTAACAGAAGTCGAGGCATAAAGAAGTAACACCAAACCCCAGGTATATTCTGGACATTGTAACACTGGCAGCCTCTTTGGCAGACAGCAGTTGATGAGCAAGCTTCCATCTTCCGAAACTTGATCATACAACTTCTTTTCAATTGTACAGCAAATTTTTTTTTGCAATAGGTAATCTCACTTTTACATAGATTGGTTAATTTATGAAGAACTTTGTGATAGAATTACATGCAAACCAGCAAAGTTTTATCCTTACTTTTTAAGGAATGGTGACCAAAGGCTGTTAAATAAAAAGTGAACTTGTTTGTTATTTTTGGAGCTAAAACTTGAGTCTGTTCTCCTGCTTCTGAAAAAACCCACTCAACTGAGGTTGGTGAGTTTTTTTTCAATATGGAAGAAACCTTTTCAGTGCCATTTCTACCAATTAATGGTTCAAAATTGTACCATATTTGCATTCCAATGTTAAACTTTAAATTTGTAAACTGCTTCCCTAAGAAACTCTTTAGCTAAATATACACACACAATTGCATGACATGCCCAGTGTATCAAGAAACATACCAAACCTTTCAAAAGTGCACATTACAAGCTGAGCATGTCATGAAAACAAAGAGCTCAATCTTTTGCAGAGAATCCAGACCACAACTGTATGCAGATCCATTTAACTGCAGTTTGCTGCCGTGCCTGAAGAGAAACAGCGTTAATTAATGGTAACCAAGGAGAAAAATAAGAGTTGTGTTATAGTTTTATATTAAAAAAAAATAGTTTAAATGAGCACTCTCATTCCACATCACTTACCTGTTCCACATTGTATCCATGTTTTTCCTTTGCTATTGCTATATATTCATCCACTGTAACAAAGCAATGACAGAATTACTCTTTAATACTTTTAGCTCTGCTTCATGACAGAATTAGCCATCTAACATGGGAAAAGATTCTCCCCATGCTTTAACACTGCATAGGCCCAGATCCCCCAAAATGTTAAATATACTCACAGCTTTATTAATAATAAATAAACCCACTGACCATTATTGAACATTTATTTTTATAAACTTTTTATGCAAGCTAATTCTGCTTTTTTTCACATTTTTACTACAACAACACCACAGAGGCTCATAATTTATTTATTTATTTAAAGCAGAGATTAGCTGGTTATTGAAAGGCTATGCCTTTTCTGAACCCCCTCCTGGGTTAGTTTTAAATTGAACTATTTCTACTGCTTGTATTCCCAAACATGTTGAAAATTAAAGCAAGAAGATCCTATATCAATGATTATGTATATCCTCCAGATTACTATAGCTTTCACTGACCAATATTGATTTTAACTATGACACAAAGTCAGTTTTCAATAGAAAGTATGAAAAATCAATAATTAGATAACAAAATTAAGGAATAACATTTTAAAAATCATATTTAGCAATAACAGAGCCAGCTTTGAGTTGAACACTTGTCATAATTTTGAAATTAAATCTCGCTTTTTTAAACAAAACCTTTTCCTATTCACCTTCTAGAGCTTAAAATTAAGTGGCAATTAAATAGTTGAAAGGAGGTATGATCAAGAAAAGGAAATAATCATATCCTCCTTCTTCAAATGGACAAGGGATATCCTTGCCATGCACTGTTGCTGCAAGAGTTAATTATACTTTAAAGGAATGAAAAAAAGTGTTTAATAATCACAGTTTTATTTTATTTCTAACTGTTCTGCAGTAGTTGAAGGTGCATTCCCTAAAACATAGAGAGATACAAATCTCTAACTACTGGTATTAGATAGAAACTGTCCTGAGGATGAGGTTCTCAAGGCCGTTACATATGGGAAATTCTAGCACAGGAGACAGGTTTAAACTAGATTAAACAGATAACTGATCATATCTAGTCAGATGACTCCTGTATTTCAGGTCACTCCTAAAGGGAAAAAAATGTTTGGTTTTTCCTTCTGTGACAGCAGTAATAATTTCCCCTTGAAGTGGGCCTCAACAAATCTTTTCTAAATTCATCCACTGCAACTCCTTCTCCTAGGAATTTAAAGCAGCAAGTTCCTCATGTTCAGATATTTTATTCTGTAATTAATAACAAAAGGTTTCGCAGACAATGATGATGATAATCAAAATAGACAGTATGATTTGAAACAAAGACTTTACTAACATAAAAGAAGATCATCTTTGCTTTACCTGGAGTTCTCTTAATAAAGAAAAATAAGCTTTTTGTTTAATTATTTGCAGTTTCACTATGTGGAAAATAAAGAGCAAACAGGCACACCAGAAACAATTACTTAGTTTACTTATTATTGCTTATTACTTATTACCAAATTCCTAAGCAGGCAAGGACTTACACTTGGCATCAGGAATATTATGATATGGAGACCATACAAGCATCCCTCCATTATCTTTATCAGTGTATTTTGTGGCACCTGTAAGAAAACAAGTAACTCTCAGTATTTATTTAATAACTATGATCTAGAGAACTATGTGACAGTAAGCAAAAGCCAACCATAGTAAGAAGTCCAGCTACTAAGGAGAGGGAGGGGAAAATGTCATTAATTCATAATTAATTCCTTAAGACATCAAATGGCTCAATCTGAACACCACTCTTAGGATGTTCAAGTATAACTAAAAATTAGACAGCATCCTGGTTACCACAATTAAACCACTGAAGTGCATTGCTTCAGTTGGAAGGATTCTTATCTAGTTCCAAACCTCTTGCCATAGGCAGGGACACCTTCCACTTAACCAGGCTGCTCAATGCCCCATCCAGACTGGCCTTAAACACTTCCAGGGACGGGGTATCCACAACTTCTCTGGGCAACATATGCCAGTGCCTCACCACCCCATAGTGAGGAATTTCTTCCTCATATCTAAATCTACCCCCTGTGAAGTTGGCAAAGATGCAACTTTGTTCTCCTGAAGTTTGATTGTCCATTAGTGCTCTAACATTTATCACTACCATAGGAGTACTAGGACCTACTGTGGTCAGTTAGGCTTCCTTAAAACAAACAAACAAAAATAGGTAAGAGCTGGAATTCAGTCACCATCCCTGATCCCTTTCAACAAGAAACTATACTAACAACTATGCCAGAAACAATTCTGTTCATCTCTCTCTAGTTTTGATTTTTCTAATTTTCTAATTTTAATATTTGTAGCCAAGCAAATTGCACAGCTGGAGAAAGCAGTTAGACATAAAAGTAATTTTTGGTTTTGGTTTGTTTACCCCCACCTCAACATAGCAAGGGAAGCAGTACAAATTACCCAACCCATCAGGACAGGGCAATACTGATGCAAGCACTAAATCAGAGCATATGATTTTTGAAAACATGCTGTAAAAGAAAACTCCCCGATACTGTAAAAGCATTAATTCAGAGTCACTTTCCATTACTGTTTCACAAATGTCGTCTAAAACAAAAAGCCCCTTACAGTCTATTTGTTTACAACAGTTTATCTCACTAAGAAATTGCTCAACAACTGGATTTATATCTAATGTCAGTATGAATTCCTTGAGTAATCACCCTCAGAGGAACTATCCTTGCATCCTTCTTGGAGAAGAACAGCTTTTTTTATTCAGTGAAACAAGTAACTTTTCACTCCATTTTAAGCTTACGCACTTTATATTTAGGTTCTACATCTTGTTTGAAGCAAATAAAAAACCAAACCCAGTGCTTTGGAAAAAAGAACAGTGTAGTGCTTTCCCTTTATGTACTATGTTTTGTTGCTCTTCCCTCTTCAGTTTGGCAGTGTTTTGTATTTGCTATCATCTCTGCAATCTTGATCCATCACAACTGTGAACTTGAAAACAGTTAATTAAAGAACTCCTGCGCCTTTCCAAAGTGAGATGTGTAAGGCAGATAACTTCAATGCAGCATAAGCTCTGTAACAGGTTAAGAATGTACATATACTCATAAAGCAGCAGTTTCAAGGCATAAGCACTACCAGGCTCTGAAAGGTTTTTGGTATACAAGACTGAACTCCTTAACATAACCTTCCACTTTATAACAAAACAGCGTGACATGATTAGTCATTAGGAATGCAAGATTTCATGAAGAGCAGGGCAAGCGTGTTACAGGCACATTTCTCTTGTCACAAGTAAATTAGCACTATCCTGCACTTCATTCTAATTAAAGATGAGGAGAAAGCAGGACCACCAGAGCATGTATTAGAATCTCAGGTTATGAGGAAAAAATGTCTAAAGATACCTGCAGACAACTGGACATTATGGATATTATCAGATACTGAATACTCAAGTACTAAAGCAAAAAATAATTAATTTCAGAGTTCTTGTGCCTGCAGGAGATCATGTATGTGGTGACACTCCCCTAATGAGGTGCCACCCTCACATGACAAAACAACAACCACCAGAACACCCCTTTTCAAAGCAGTGCTGTTTCCCCAGCAGGAATCGGACATCTGCTTCCATTCAGGTGGCACCTTCACACTGCCAAAGGAAAAGCCAGGATGACAAAGGAATAATGAGATGCATACAGGTAGCACCAGTTTCAAGGCATAAGCACTGCTAAACTCTGAAAGGTTTTTGGTATACAAGACTGAACTCCTTAATATAGCATTCCACTTTATAACAAAACAGCGTGACATGATTAGTCATTAGGAATGCAAAGGAATAATGAGATGCACAGAGGTAGCTTGAAGGAAGGCACCCTGCCCTCAGCATGGGATGTCCCTAGCTGTAGGACAGGGATCCCTCCATCTCTGATGCCTTGAGAGGCTGATCTGGAACAGAGACTAGACAGAGCGAAAAGAATAAAGTAGGTATTTATTAAAAGGCCTTAAAAGGATACACCTTGGGTATCCAGCCAGGGCTACACCCAAGATGGACCCAAAAGGGTTGCAAGAGGGACAACCAGTCACAAGGTTTCACACTTCTATAAGTTTTAGTCTATTTATATATTGGGATTAATTATCCAATTACAGGTTCATGTTATGAAGTCCCATCCTCCTTGTTTGCTCTCTTCAATTCACTGTTTATGCTTTTTGGGCCTGAAGCTTGTAATGGTTGTCCTTGGCTCTCAAGCTGGAAAAGGATTGTTTGGTCTAACTACCCTGAGAAGAGAACTTACTAACATTTAATATGAAGCTCAGAGCTACGCACCAAGGCAGCACAGAATCTGAAAAATATGAAAACTAAAACTTAAGGCATCATCTCTATGTGCAGGACCATGACCAACCTTCCTGGGAGCTTCCTGCCTGTCCTTTATGCCCCAAGCACTCAAGCAAGCAGCCCTAACCCCCAAAGAGGCTGCCTTATACCTCAAGGGCAACATAATCTTTTTTACAAGGGAAGGGGCTGGAAATACCCTGCAACATGTTAACCAAAGTGTGTTAGAAGACTTGTAAGCCAGTAAGGAAGTGAAGGACCAAGAGCTACATCTGAAGAATAACAAGTCTCCCTCTCCCCAAAACACACCTCCAAACCAGGGAGGAAGAGGTTTCTGCACTTCAGCTGCTGCATCCCTCTGCCAGTGCCAGTTAGGAAATGCAGCCAGCTGAAGATGACCAACAGGCACTCTGCACCACTTCCAGAACAGGGAAATCATAGCAGCAAACTGACCCTCTATAAATTGCAGTTTCACATTAGAAGTTCGGTATGCACGGCTGGCGCAGCCCTATACAGGATTCCAGGTACTGAGAATAAAGTGACCATCCAGAAGCACACAAGACACAGCGAGGGCATTGTGGGGCAGCATGACAATTTAAAAGTATGCTGGTTTCCAGCAGAAAATGTACCTTCCTCTGCTTATGACTAAGCCTTCCCCATACCATTTAATAATTTTAATACTTAAAAGCCTCTTTTCATATTAGAAGACTAGAAAGAGAAAAATTCTAAAGACATACAGACAAATGCATTCTTAAGTGACCTTAAATGGTATAAAATATTCTTGACTCCATCCCTGAAAAGAGGGTAAATGAGAAATTAAGTATTTCAGCATTAAGTAAGTAAAATCCATACTAAAACCATTGTGAAGTCTAAATCTGAGTAGAATAAAACTTCTCTAGCAGTTATCTGTGGATGACACAATAGGGTGGTGCATTCTGTACCACAATTTCCAAAAGGATGCAAACAACCCACAATATAAGGATAATAGCTTTGTAACATCCTGTTGGATCTATAGGTAGGTCAGAAAGTATAAGAACAAAAATCTTTCACCAAGTATATAAAATACTATAGGAAAACCAGGAGGAGACGAAAATCTGAGTACAAGAGATGGCATGTTAACTCAGCAAATTAGATAAAGCAAAAAACCCAAGTTTACTTATTAAAATTGTTTCTTGCAGTGACAAAATCTCTCTCATTGCTGTAATAGTTGGTGACAAAACCAGTACTTCTCTTAAGCTCTAGCTCAAAGTTTGCTTGTAAAAAGAATATGGTGTGGAGAGGGGTAAGAGTAAATTTAAGTGAACTTTTCCTAATTGTCGCTTCCAACCACTACTACAATCTACTTCTTCCATGAGACACTGAGAAACGGTTGCAGTTTTTCTTTAAAAAAATTATCTTGTTTTATACATAAACTAAGTTAAAAAAAAAAAAACATTTACTGCCATCACAACATTAATCATGAATATTTTGTTCCTCAGTGTATTGTTGTAGAGCATTGCTTATGGCTATTTTTCAAGACAGGCTAAATGAAAGCCAAGGATTATTCCACTCATTTTAGTATTCTGTGAGTTTATCAGGGCTGACTTTTGTGTCTTAGAGTTATGTCTACTTTATTCATCATTGATTCCCTTCTCCCACCTATTTATTTCAAGGGGCTTAAAACAGCACTCAAGAGTACTGCAAATAAACACATACTCTAAAGTATCTGATAAACTCTAAAAAAAGAGAATTAGAACAATTCCAAGAAGAAACATAATTAAAGATAATCAAATACAGTGTCATGTCCATATATGCAAACCTAGAACTAAAGGGGAGCTTATTACCTCACTTGCTACAAAAAAGTAGCAGATAAGAGCAGATTTTTGTCTCTCATTACTTCTGTCTCTAAGAAATTATGCCTCAAAACTCACCAGAAAAAAAAGTCAACCAAAAAACCAAAGAGATGAAAGAATGAGACCTCGCTGATATCTATCTCCTCAGATAACCAATCTGTTAAATTGGTAAGTGCTGCATTTTTAAACTTGATGGACTTTTAAATTTATTTTTTAAGACATAGGTGTTCCAAAATAAATCATTACCTTCTTGCCCTAATAAGCAAAATACACACACCAAGAAGGATAATACCTCATAATAAAACATTATGCCTCTAACTCAGGAGTTATTAAAGAAACTTTCCATTATTAAGGAAACTGATAGGGTGAGTATATATTAACCCCAGTTATTGGGGAAAGAGGCATTAATTGAATAACATTCCCCAGAAACACTTAGGAGCTCTAAAAAGTCTGGTTATAGGAGAGCATAAAGTTAGTTCTGTAGTTACTAATGTAATGGTACTATTTCATATACAGTTTACAAAACTGAAACCACAGAACCACAATTGTCCTACAAGGGCTTTTAATAAAAAGAAAAACAAACACTAGGTGTTTTTCTAATTTACATGGCCTATCGGAAAAGCAAATGCAGGCTGGAGATTAGAAACCATCCTTTTTATCTGTGTATAAATATTACGTAGGCAATGTAAAAATAAGAGGTGCAAACAATTAGCCTTGTTAACAAAGAGGCATAGACTGCGTGCTCCTTCCTAGGGGAAAGGCATTCCCTTAAGCCAAGATCACGCAATCATTTAATCCCACCCTCGCGCTTTCCTTCCCCCGGTCTTTTCTTTGGCCGGTGGGGACTTGCGCCCATCCAGAGGGGCTCGCTCCAGCCTTGGGAGGCACCCTGAGAGCAATCCTCTTCCGGTAAGAAATCATCTGACACCCATGGAGCCTGTCTCGAGAACAGGAAAGTAGATAGGCTTCATCTGACCACTACAGCAGAACTGCTGAACGCTCCTCCGGTCTCCCTGCTCAGTGTAGTAAGGCACGGCAGCATTCTAGCAATTAACTTGCTAGAGATGAGTACCAGGCTATGCGAGCGTACCATATTCCTCGGGGCGGGGCTGGGGGGGGCGAGGAAGGCGGAGGAGAGAAGCTCAGCCTGCCACGGCGGGGCCAGCGAGGCTACTACAGCACACAAAACCAGGAGCAGGAGTTTCCCACCGAGCGCATCTTCCACCCAGCGCCTCCAGCACGCAGCCAGGTCTGCTCCGCTTCCGGCAGGGCGCATCACTTCCCACCCTTGCCCGACAACATCCATCACCCCCCGTCAAATATTTTTATGGTTATAGGTTTAACGGCAGGATGGAAAAAAAAAAAAAAAATCAAGCTTTTTCTGTTTCACCGCCTCCCGCCGGATACACATAATGCGGCCGATAATGAAGTGAGAACCCCCGCCACGAAGCCCCCCGCCCCCGGAGCGCAGATGCTGCCCCGGCCAAGCCTCCCGCCGCCGGCAGCGGGTCGCCGACACAAAGGCTCAAAAGCACCATAAATACAGCCCCGCGGCCGCCGCCTCCGGAGAGCGCCGGGCGAGCCCGCCCCGGCGGCGAGCCCACCCCTCCTGCCTCGGGAGATGTCAGGTTACAGCCGAAAAGCGATTTACCGGGCTCGAAGTCAGGAATGCGCGCCTGGTATTCCGCTCCGACCCTCATTCCTACATCTGCAAGGCAAAGGGGGGAAGAGAAATTAAAGGCTGGAGCGTCCCCGGGCGCCGTCCCAGGCTCCCGCCGTGCGGCGGGCGGGCGGGCTGGCGGAGCCCCCGCCGCGGCCGTGCGGAATAAGCCACCTCCTCCCCCCGCCACCTCCCGCCCACCGCCGCCGCCGCGGATTAAGCCCCGACGACCGCCGAGGAGGGGGCAGGAGGAGGCGGAAGGGGGAGTTTATTCCAGCGGAACAATGGGGACGGCGGCGGCTCCCGGGAGACACTCCCTCCCCATCGTTAAGTACCGCGGGGGCAGCCGCGGGGCCGCGCCGCGCGTTCCCGCCCCCCCGCCCCGCACACGCGCGGCCGCGGCTCGGCCGCGGCACGGACGGAGCGGCGGAGCCCCGGCACCGGGAAGGGGGAGGCGGCTCGGCTCGGTTCGCCGCCCCTCCCGCCGCCTCCGCCACCCCCCTGCCGCCGCCGGTGGGGCGGCCCCAGGCTCGCACCGTGCTCGTCGCCACTGTCGCCGCCGCCGCTCTCCGGCTCCGAGTAGTGCCCGTTGGAGGGGCTGCTGCTCTTGGCGCCGTTGGGGGCCGCCCGGCTCTTAACCCCCAAGAGCTCCGCGCCCTTCTCCATCGTGCCCGGCATGCCAGGGCTGGGAGCGGGGGAGAGCGGCGGCAGCGCTAGCTGCTGAGGGGGGGGAAGTTAATACGGAGCCGCCATGTTGCCCCCTCCCCGCCCCCCCCTCGGGCACCTCCTCCCCCGCCCGCCGCGCCCCCCTCCCCCGGCGCCGGGAATCCCTCCGCGCCGGCCCGGCCGGATCTCGCCGAGGGGCGGGGATGCTGCTGGAGCGCCGGCGGCGCGGCCGAAGGAAAGAAGAAAGGAAGGATTGCTCCCGCTCCCGGACCGCGGCCGTGCCGCCGCGCCGTGGAGCTCACCCGGTCAGCGGGCCCAGAGCAGAAAGGGGACTATTTCCCGGCGGCGGCGGCGCAGGGATCCCGGCGGGCGGGTGTCGCGGCGCCGGAGGAGCCGGGGCCGAGCGGGGACAGGAGGCGCGGGTGGGGGCCCGGCCTGGGGCCGCGGAGCGGGGCCGGGCCCCGGCGGGGAAAGCCGGTGCTGTCACATCGCTGAAATCACAAGATGTGTGAACCCGCGCTGGTTTTTCTTTCTAAATTCAAAAAGTGATCTATTTATTTACTTGTTAAGTGAATTCCGGTGCGTTAGCAAGTGCTGCGGTGTTACCATACCGTTTATCTCAAGTATTCGCGTTTTATGAGGTAAAAAAGGGCTGAGACGGGCGCCAGACCGAGTCTCAGTTACAATGTGACAACAGTCTTGCTGCTTAATCTGGAGATGCATTATTAGTCTGGTTTGTTCTGTAGAAATACATTTAATGTTCTTGTGGCTATGTTTTAATATGTGTTATAGGTATTTTTAATGGCACAGTGATAGTTTGTCAGTCTGATTTTCAGATGTAGGGAAAAAAATATAAACTTGAATTGCTGTATATCAAACTAAAGTCTCATGTTCCAGCTAAGAGTGTCTGACACGATCCGTTAGCCTTTGTCACATCTCAGCAATTCTTCCCAAACTTTGCCCTGGTGGCTGTCTACCCAAAACTGGTTGGTTGATTGATTGATTGATTGATTGATTGATTGATTGAAGAGTGCTAGCAGGAATACTGCAGCTGCTTTCTTACGGTGAGATAAAGGGGAGATGACTACTTGTGTCCACGCTTATGGCTACTAAGTGCCTTATAGTTGGATTGTAAGATGATATTGTTAGCGATGTTTGCTGTTTCTTGATACTTGCCTTGAAAGCAGTCCATTATGGTCAAGTTATATGCTTTTGAAAAACCTTTGGTTGTTGTGCGTCCTAGAATATGTCAGGAAAATATTATCAAGACTTTTCCTGCTTTGGGAATTTTGTGTCTTTGAAGAACTGTTTTTGTGATAGCTTTTGGCCCATGGCTATCAAAAATGCAAGTAAACAAGCTGTGACTCCTTTATGCTTGCTGTTTTTCAAGAGCTGGAGAGAAAGATTAGTAAGGACAAGGTAGGAGTAGTGGTGGTTGACTGCCTGCAAGTGCCTCAGCAATTGAGGAGTTGCAATCTCACAGTTTAATGTACACAAAAGAACTCACAATAAGAAAATGAAATGCCAGAACCACAGGAAAATCTTGAACCAATGTTTGTACTTTTAAGGCACAAAATTTACGAAATTTACAAAAAGCAGGAAATCATTATGAAAACTTGTAGGAAATTGGCATTTGTTGTTTTAGTTCTCCGAAGGCCATCTATTTGAGGCTTTTATCTTCATTTTCTACGGATGTGAAATTTGGGCATACATGTGGCACTACAACTGTATTTGACAGTTCTAAGCTACTGATAAGAGCTACTGGAAGTTTCAGTAAGCTGTTACAGCTTTCAGGAATTTTAAGTTCTTACAGCTGTCCTGAAAGTAACCTTCTGAAAGGAGTAAAGATTTCTTGTAGCATGGTTTGGAGGAGAATTGTCAGAAGAGCTTGACCTTTTCTGTTTCTGTTATTTGCGTGGCTGCTGATGAAACTACATTTTGGAGGTTACAATAAAGGGGCATAGGTTCACTTAGTCAAGCACTTAGATACTAGTAGATGCATGTAATTATTTTTTTCCCCCATGCAATCTGGAAATTGGCTTGCTTTGAGCTGTTTCTTCTCTTGGATTCTTGTCTTTATCATTCTCTTGTCTTCTGTTTTAATTTTTCTGTTTGGTTGTTTTTTTATCTGTCTCTCCACAGTTCCTCTGTCACATTCAGTATATGGGCGCTTCTGGATTAGATGTGACATGATAATCAAGTAGTTGTTTGTGAGATTGGACCTGCATTTGTTATAGAAACTATGCATAAGGAGTTATTTTAGATTAACATTAGCATACAGAATCACAGCATGGATTGGCTTGGAAGGGACCTTAAAGATTTGTGTTTGGGCAGGACAGCAGGGATCCTTGGGGTACAAAGTGGATTGCAACAGAGGAAGGGAAGAGGATAGAGAGGAAGGGAATTAGGCAATGGACAAGTTGCAGACAAGGAAGGTGAAGTTGCTTCTTTCCTTTTAGTGAAATTTTTAGTGAAATTTAGTGAAATAGAAACAGAAACTCAAAAGGAAACAGCTTTCCCAATCCATTAATTAACTCAGCTTAAAACCTACATGGCTTCTGAGGATGCTCCATGCAGGGTTGAGACCTCTTGCAAGTTTTGTTGGTGTGGGTTCTTGGAATTCATTGCAAACCAGACTCTGATTGGAGTGTGGACTTCTGCATATTACCTTACAGTGAGGGTTAATGACAGTATTAACTGCTGAGTGGTGAGCTAGGGAAAAGTAAAGACTGTTTATTCAGAAGAAACTAAATTCTTAAAATGAGGCTTTAACATGCCGATATTACTATAGAATAATATAGAATGGAAATGACCTCTAAAATTGAATCCAACCATTAACCCAGCCCTGCCGAGTCCATCACTAAACCACATCCCTAAGTGTCACATCCATGCTTCTTTTAAATACTGCCTGGGATGGTGACTCCACTACTTCCTGGAGCAGCCTGTTGCAATGCTTGACAAGTCTCTTTGTGAAGAAAGTTTTCCAAATATCCAATCTAAAGCTCTCCTGGTGCAACTTGAGGTTGTTTCCTCTCATCCTGTTATTTATTACCTGTGAGAAGAGACCAATCCCCACCTTGCTACAGCCTCCTTTCAGGCAGCTGTAGACAGCCATGAATATTCCCCTCAGCCTCCTTCTTTCCAGGCTAAACAACCCCAGCCCACTCAGCTGCTCCTCATAAAATTTTGTGCACCAGACCTTTCACCAGCTTTGTTGCTCTTTGGATGCTCTTCAGCTCTTGTATGTTATGCCCATCTCAACTATAAGTTTCTAACTCATTAAATTCTAGGTCAGGGAAAGTATTGCAGATCACATGTTTGTCCTTTTTATCTTATGGTGACAGTTTCATGCTTTCAGTTTTTTTAGAAAGAGCATTTTGACAGTTTCCTGTCTTGGGAATGTTGCCTTACACCATTTAAAAGCTGTGTCTTTAAATATTTTTAGAAACAGGTCAACAGATTTGTGATGCTTCTCCAGAAAAATTATAGATGGATGATGTGTATTGTGTGAAACCCAAAGAAGATAGAATGACCATGGAAACCTTTGGCAATATCCAGCCTGGAAACTTGTGCTTTATTGTGAAGGTTTATAATTGTTCCACAAAGAAAAGTAAGCTCTTTGTCCTCATAAACTCATTAAGAAAAGCATGCCTTGGATCAAGGTAATTTCAGATAAATTGCACTGCTTGGAGTCTGTCCACACCTCTGCTGGAAAATATATAGGTGTCATCCATCAACTCCTGTGTTTCTTTTATATTAAACACAACTAGGCCTGCTGGGTGGTAAGTGGGAGGCTTGGAGTGGACAGGGTGAGATTTATTAGTTCTTTTACACTGATGGTTGTTGCTGTTTTTCATTCAACATGCTTGAATTTTTCAAGGACTTCACATTTTAGTGGAACCAGTGGAAGATGGTGGATTTTCTACAACTCTAGAAAATCAGTCCTTCAGTCTCAAGCTAGCATTCATTAGTATTTTTGAATTCTAGGCTTAATGTTTTAAGGCAGAAATTAGTAAAAATTTATTCTATAACTGGCCATTAAAATGAAACAGCAAAGCATTTCCTGCCTTTCTACTGTTAATATTCCCCAACTGAGATTTTTTTTTTTTTTTGTAGTGCTGTTTTCCAGTTAAAGTTTTCAAGAGTTATCTGCTTTCTGGATCTGAATGGGATTCTTCTGCATCAGAACAGTTGGTAACTTATTCTTGGGAGATGAAGAAAGTCATGTTGCAGTTCCTTTGAGAAGTTTAAGGACTTCAGCAGTTGCAGACACTCCTTTCTATTTAAATGCATGTCACCGGGTATCATATCATATTGCCAAAATTTGAGACTCAGACTGTTGTTCAATGTTAGTGGTAGATACATTGAATGGAGTGGGGAGTGTTAGGACTCTCTGGCACTGTGTTAAAAATAGTACTTTGAGATAAATTATTTGTTGCACTGTAGAAAGGCTTGTTCAGGAACGAGCATAATGGGTTAGTGCTAACATCCATCTTGCCCAGTACTTTGATCCTGACAGTTCTATAGAGGAACTAATTTTGGAGTGCGTGCCATAGTCTCCATTCTGTGTTGGCAAGAAGCCTGTTCTTGGTCTTCTAAAGATTTTTACTCTGAAGTGTAAAACTTGGTAAAAAAAAAAAAAAAAAGTCTTATTCCTTTGGATGTGTTACGAAAACTTCTGTTCCACCTTTACATATTTGTAGAATTGTTTCAGTGACTTCCTACATATGAATTTTACTGACACTATATGATTATATTTTTTTCCTTAAAAAGAAATTACTTTGTCTTTTTCTTGACAGGAGGGACAGCTGTTTCTGCTCAGCCCTTTCAGTATCATTGTTTCATTTCTCTTCAGTTAATCTAAATATCTGGTGAGCTGTACTGTTTGCAAAGAGTAAAGAGGTTCTGTGTCTGGTTGATTATGATGGCACACACTGTGGGAAAAGCTGAGTGTAGCTGACTCCAGCGGCGCGTTAACCCAGGATGCAACAGCTGACTTCATCTTGTGTTACATAGGCAACTCAGGACAACAGGTCATTTCAGAAAGTCAGTCTACAGATATCATTTAACCACTTATATTTTTGCATATCCTTCTTAAAGGAAATTTTGGTAATAGCTGGCAGTATGTCTTTGAATCAGAGCACTGATGTTCAGTATTGTCAATGAAGATTCTCAGAGTGTGTATGAAGATCTTGTATACGTGGCTGAAATGCTAGCACCTCTTCACAAATAATTTGGGTTTAGGGCCAGTTGTTTCCCACAAAAGGGAAAAGAGATATTGTAATTGTTTTGGTAAAGCAGTATGCTTTTACTTTGTCCTCTTTCAATTCTGCAGACAGTTACCTGAACTACTTTTCATAGGACTGTTCAGCAGAAAGCAGAGGTCGCCTAATTGATATTTAAAGCTGTTGGAACTCTTTAAGAAATGTAGTTTGGTTCTCCTGCGTAGTGTTTACATTTTTGTATCTTTGTTGTGGTTTGGGAGGGGTTTTGTTTTTCTAAATGCAAAGCAAGTGCTTTGATTCCATGCAGTTGGGGAAACTGTGCTAAACTGATGCTTTACTCTTTATTGTCAGGTTGTCTGTCACTGTGCTAACTTGAAGAGGTGACCATTTGCTGTGAGTTAATGATGTATGTGCTCTCTCTATGAATCTCTCCTCCTTTTCCTTCTATGAAGCAGGAAGGAACACACTGTGCAAGATTTTCTCCTTGCAGTTAATAGTACCAAGCACTCATTTTTTTTTTTGTGAAAAATTATCTTTAAAGCATTCTAGAATAAAAAAAAAGAAAATGCTCTGCTATGTTACCATTGTTGTGTGCCTAATCCTGAGAAAGAGAGAACTTTGCCCCAAACACCTTACCGTTTGTTTGGGATCCAGCCAGTGTATGTAATTGGAAATTGAATTTCCAATTAGGAAAGGAAAATAAAGGGAGAATAAAGGAAACATCAGTAATATGTTGGACAAATTATGTAAAATTACTGTAACCCTCTACTGCCCGTCCATTTAAGATGCAGTGTTATTGCAGGAGTAATCTTGGGGGATTGGAAAGAACCAAATGTTAAGAACTTCACTTGAGGAAGATGATATATTTTTACATGTGGAAAAAAGGTGTACGGAGTGGTGTAGTAACCAGTAGTGGCAGCTTTTTTTGCCGTATGTCTTAGGCCTTGGACTGTTAGAACATTTTATGCAGTAGCATACTGGCACCTTCTGCTAAATTTTGTCCTCCATAGCTTATCCTACCTGGCTTCTTGTGGCTTAAGGATGGGGGAAGAAGGCAAGTAAAAAGAGGAATTTAACACTGTCTAGGACCAAAGGAAGGTCCCTGATGTATTACAAGAGTTTGTATTTCTGCTTTCTATCTTGTTGTTTCTATAGAAAAGTATACACTGTTTCTTAGACATCCCTGTGTTATGGAGCTGTGCTGGATTTTGAAGGTCAGTGTTGCTGGACTGTGTAGATATCAAAACATTACTGCTATTTAAGAGTCATGTCTTTTCCTGCTGTAACTACTGTTTGGCTCATGTAATGATCCACAGTTCAGATATACAATTTAGGAAAGATCAGCAAGAGGTTCCATTTTGAGAATATCTCTAAGACGGACTTGCAAGCAACAAAAATATAATAATTAATGAATTTTTTCTCATATAAGTAATATTTATTTTTCCACTTGAAAATTGTTATTATAATACTGTTTCACTGGATTTTTCTAGGATACAAATGGTTCTCTTAAAAGTATCCTGTTAAAAAAACCCAGCAGCTCAACAACAAACAAATCAATATGGCTGTATCTGCCTA
Organism: Vidua macroura; assembly: GCF_024509145.1. Classification (NCBI taxonomy): domain Eukaryota; kingdom Metazoa; phylum Chordata; class Aves; order Passeriformes; family Viduidae; genus Vidua; species Vidua macroura. Next base: position 26,623,239 of record NC_071573.1, read on the forward strand.
TTCAAGTTGTATTGTACAGTGTTGCCAGGAATGATGTTCTCTCTTCTCCTGTCTGAGGCAGATAATGACTACATAAATATGAAACTAAAATCTGCAATTTTGCATTTGAGGGTATGGATCAGTACATAAAGGGTCAATCTACAGTAGCAAAATTGTGTTTGGAAAGAATGAACTGTTCTCAAAATTTCTGCTGAAGTATTTGTTAAACTGAGAGGAAAAACAAAAGCTCATGCCTACACAACTTCAGGGTGAGAAAGTTGGATACCACTAGGACCTTGCTATTGTTGGTTTCCACACAGTTTTTAGAAAAACACCCACTCAACTTCACTCTCAGCCAGTGCTTTAAATTCTTATTGCTGAAGATGATGTTTTTACTTGCTCTTACATAGTTCACTATCTTCCATCTAAATTACATCCCTTTTAGTGAAGATGGATTTTGTCCTCAGTTAAATTAAACTAATTAAAGCTTGAAAAATGTTTTAGTCTGGTAGTGTGTTATGAGGTCCATTTGTGTTAGACACATTGTTCTAAAAAACCAAAGAAATGACCCAGGTTTCAGAGTTACACTCTGAGCCCACTGCCAGAGATCCCTCCCTATGGATACTTGAGAACTGGCAAGGGCATTTTTGATATGTGATGTTCTGCCGGTTTATTGTGTAAGCATACGCTTCTAACAAGTGCGTTCCCACCCCATCCACTGTTCCGTAATTTCACCTTCCCATGTGCCACATGCTGTATTTCAGTTTGGTAGCTGCAGATAGGTCTGGATATTCTAAGAGAATGTCCTGATACTTCTCTGTACTGTTTGACTTTACATAGAAGTTTTTGTATTAATTAACTGGTAGCAGTCTTTGCTTCATAATAATAGATGGAAGCCAAAAAAAAAAAAAAGAATCCTCTTCTACTTGTAAAAAAATTAACCAAAATTAGAAAAGACAGTAGTAAGTATGCAAGTGTTTATGAAAATCAATAGCTCATATGTTACTAGTTACTAGGTATGAATATGAGTCCAGTACTGATAAAGACCATGGAAAAAACTGCTTTTAAGATATGATCAAATTTAGAAAATTAGTAATTTTTTTTCTCAGTGCAATTGCTGAAGATAACAATAAGACACTAGTTAGAATGAGAAAGTTTGTTATCACTTTATTTAAATTTTAAATTAAAAAAGGCAGTACTATGCTAGTTATAAAACCCTTCCTTCCCTCCCTCCCTGCCAGATTTATGCTCCTCAGTTGTTTGGCTACTTCTGCTTTTCTCCCCCACTGTCAAAGAATGCAACAAAGTTTTGTCTACACAGAAAGCAATAATGCATGTGAGTAATGCAGCCTGTTGACATTAGTAAATGGGAAATATGTGGTGAAATGCTAAACTCAGGAAAAATATGAAATAAAGTGACAAGAGTTTAGTCTGCTTTTTTTCCTTCTCTGTTCTAGAGGGTTTTTTTTTGTTTTTTTTTTTTTTTTTTTTGGAGAAGCGGTTGATTTCTGGCTGTTGATAAAACTTCCATAACTGAAAAAGTACAAGGAACTGGTATGTTAAAGTCTTAAGGTAAGAAACTTCATAGAGTATGTGACTTCAAAGCAGGAATTTTGAGTATATGTAAGGCAAAACCTATAAAATAAAAGCTTTGTGCAAGAAGTTTATTCACTGTGCTGAGGATAGTTTTATGCTGGGTACTCTTTAAGGTGTGTTTCTTGGAGAGGCTGCTTGGAAAGAAGCATTAGCAGTGCCTTTACCACTGTCAGCCTCACAGGTAGGATGCTTTTGTCCAGAAAACAAACAATTTTTAAGACTGTTGGGCTTTTTAAATTTACTAAAGAGTTTAGGTTATGTTATAATATGGGGAGTCTGACTCAGTATTATTTGGGAATTTTTTGTACTATTATGTTCTTGGAAAATGCTATATAGTAGAATACAAAGGGAAAAAAAAAAAAAGAGGACCTACTAGCTAACACATAAGCATATTCCTAACTAGGAGTTACTTTTTCTGAATCTAGGCCTAAACCATCTAATTTTCAGTTTTATTTTTTGGACAGTATATAATGAAAACATAGGATTAAAAGTGGATTTAAAAATATTGTTATATTAGAGACTACTAGGCAAGAGTTGAGAGAGAAAGGTACACTTAGTATCAATACAGTAATTCAGCCTGCAGAGCTCCTTGCTACTTTACAAAAAACAATCACCCAGAACTATGGGTTCCTTGATTTAATGTGGACAGAGCATGCAAATAAAATTGTTACAATTACTTAGCAGGGCCCTGCATTCTGTTAGAATTCAAGCAAGCTGCATCCGAACTGCTTAATTTTGCCTTGTTTTATATTGGTCAAGAGACACAGGAAAAATGAAGCCTGTGAAATACACAATAGATGTATTAATAAAAAAAAAAAAAAAAACACCAAACCTGGAAAAAAAGAAACTATGGGTATTTTCTTTCCCTTCTCTGAGTAACAACAGCAGGAGGTCACTGCCTCTGCTCTGAGACAGGGAGAGACTGTGGCCATGTCAGGACAGGGTTGAGCCAAGAGGATTGAGTGGACACAGCTGCAGTGAGGGGCAGGGTGATAGTAGCTGTTGTCCCAGACAAGATATGTGGTGACTTTATGTTAAAATAAAACTAGGGATTTTATTTTTTTTTTTCCTCCCTAACTCTGGAAATCCAGGATGCTTCCTCCTGTTGAAATAAATGAAGATGGACATGCTTTCCAAATGGGGGAAAAAATTTCTATGCCCTTTTGAGGTGTTCTTTAAGATGGAACAGTTCCTCCCTGTTAGCCCACACTCCAAATGTTAGATGTATAAATAAAAACTGTACTCCCTCATCAGTTTTATTTTGAGATTTTTTTTCTTCCTTTCAGAACATTGGCTTTTTTTTTTTTTTTTAGTTATTTTTCCATAATTGTTACCCATAAAAGGTCTGGAGGAAATTCAGTAATTCCAAAACTAGAAAAGTGTCAATATTTATTGTTTGGCAAATTTGTTATGGCTGCTTGGAAATACTAACATACCTCAGTTCCTAGGTCTACAGTCTGCTGTGCAACTGGATATTTCTTTGAGTTTATTTCAGACCCCAGAAATAACTGGACCTTTAGGAACCTCAGGCTGAACTTGACGAATGTCTCAAGATAGTGTAGAAATAAATGGAACAGTTTCAGTAAGATGCACAGATATCTTCTCAAATTCTTTCCTTTTGATGGGCACATGTGCTTGTTAAACTACTGACTTGCCTTAGTTTTAAGAACTTTTGTTTTTCATTGCTCTTCCCACAAGATAACAAATAAGGTTAATCACAAACAACTAAGTATTCATAGATGTTATTACTTAACAGGAGGCCTTTGCCTGCATTCCTTTGGGGGTAAGAAGTTGTACAATAATGAATGCTTTGTTGATTTGAATGTAAAAATAAATGAATAAAGTTATAATTGTTTCTTCATCATAGTTGGAATTCAGAATTTTTTTTTGTTTCCTATCTATATGGCAGTGTATAACTTGTGTATTACCTTCTGTAATTTGTTATTCTATCAATTAATGTATTTTATTTTGACAGTTTGTGAAAAGCCATATGGTAGTTTACAAATTGAACTCAAAGATCGAATGCTCTTTTTGTTTTTAGGGTTGGTGGTAGCTTGTTATAACTGTGTTATGATTCTTGATTTTGACACTTTATTTTTTACAAAGAGCAAAAGGAAGTGTGCAAAACAGAGACAAAATCAAAAAGACCTGAAATAAACAAGTTCTTTTCAATATAAACCAGCTAAATTCTTAGCCTGTGAGATGTCCCAGCTACCACGTTTCTTTACCCATTTGATGCTGTGACAATGAAATGACAAGTCCCAAAGTACTGGCAGAATCTAAGACCTGGCCTTGTGCTACTTTGGAAGAACTGGGTTTGTCCAGACTGCGAGGCAGCAAGAGCTGACAGATGAACATTACAGCAACTTTTCATGCATTTGAAAAGGTTGGTGATTTTTGTGACTGCAGAAGGAAGAGTTTTTAGTGGCTTCTAAGACCAGATGACTTAGTGGCATTTTAGGAAAAGCTTTCTCACAAGATTTGTTAGACGTTAAAAAAGATTGCCAAGAGACTCTTAATGGCTGACAAAGGGGAAAGTTTTTAAAGTTACCTTAATATCTCTCAAGGGTGAACCACGTGACAAAGTGAAAGAAGTGAGTTCTGTCCAGTTCCAGTGTTTTTATTTCATAGATGCTGTGGGGTTAAATGACCTTCCCATAAATTAATTCTTGGAACTGATGTTTCCAAGGTGTTTGTGTGTATGAACACTGGAAGTTGACAATCACATTAGTAAATGGGTTGATGTAAACACAGGCTACATGTAAACTACATGTCCTGACCTAGGGCCTTGTTCAGGAAAGAACAGGCTGAAAGAGCAGCATAATGCAAGACAGCTGAATGTCTTCTGTAGCAAACTATCACTTTTTATATTAGCCTTAAATTGAAGTGTTAGGTATTTAGTGTTCTGTCCAGTAGGCTTTAGCAAACATGCAAATTAAGCAACTCCAGTTTTCAAATTTCAGAAAAAATAATAGCTGGAGAGAGGTAACCCACTGGTAATGAAGTTGGACAGAGTACATGTCCTGCTTCAAGTGGGGCTTTACCTCCAGCTCTGTATCATTTGCAAAATTTACCAGTGATGGTGAGAAAATGAGTATAGAATTCAAAATAATCACAGTAAAACATTATCACAGTGTCCCTCTGCTCTTGTGGTGAAAAATTCATACTGCCAGCAAGAATCATATTTTGCATATTTTGGGGGGAGAAAATCCAAAGGAGGTGGAAGATACAGAATAAATCTTCCATATGTTATTGGATCTAGCAGAGAGGTAGTTAATTTTCTCCACAGCAGCCCCCAGGGCTGTGCCTTGGCAGCTGTAAAGGTGCCCATAAGACACCAGTGTTTTGGCTGCTGCTGAGCAGCGCTGGCACAGCATCAGTGCTGTCACTCCATCATCTTCTCACCAGGAGGGTGGGGGTGGGCAAAATCTTGGGATGGGACATAACCAGGACAGCTGACCCACTGACCAAAGGGTGGGTCCTTTGTGATGTCTGCTGAGATACAGAAGCTAAGGAAAAGGAGGAGGGAGGGGGGACATTTGTTATTTACAGTGTTTATCTTCCGGAGCAACCATAGTGTGCTGAAGCCCTGCCTCCTAGGAAGTGACAAGACATCACTCACTGATGGGAAGTAGATAATAACATCTTTGTTTTTCTTTGTTTTTTTCCTTTGCTTGTGTGCAGGTTTTTTTTTTTTTTTTTTTCCCTTTTGCCTTAGTAACCTGCCTTTTCTTGACCTACAAGGGTTGTTTTCCATCTTATTTTGCTGGGGAGGTGAGTGATAGAGTGGCTTGGTGGGCACATGGCATCCAGCCAAAGTCAACCCACCACAATTTGCTATAGCATTTTAGTCATTTGCAAGTGTTACAGGGTAAATGTAAAACCAATGTAGATAAAATAGCACCTTTGACATGAAACTTTGGATTAAGCATGACACTGAAAAATTAGGTAATCAGAGACTGGACCACACAATGCAACATAAACTGCAACCAGCCCGTACTTCATGGAGCTCCAGAAAAAAGTCTTCAGTTTCTTACTCTTATGTCACCTCATTCCCACTTCTGTGTACTTGCTGATTCAGTTTAAAACCTTTTTCCTTTAAAGGCCTCAAAATTCCTGTAATGTATGTCAGCTACCAAGTGTCTCCTAAGTCATAGATATTCCTGCAGAGCCCAGCAGAAGCAAAGATATAGTGTGCACTTATTCCTCTGGTACAGTGGCTTTGAGGAATAATGAAACACTACTCCGCATCCCAGTTTTCCAAATCTCACTCTTGGTTGTTAGCAGTTGGGTAAATTCAAAGTGTCAAAGGCTACATTTACAATTTTGTCAGAGAGCTTAGAATCTCTTCAGGCTTGGCCTGTGCTGCTGAAGCTAGCAGGAACTAAGTAAGCTAGGGTCTTTGTATGGATTTGTTGGTTTTCTTAGCTTTTATAGAGATGGGGTAACAGATGTTTTAAAAGATTTTATTCTGTTATCAGTATTGATGAAGGGTGAGACATAAGAGATGTAAAACTCAATGCTATTCCATCAGAAGCTAGCTTATTTTCTGGTTACAATACTTTATAAATGTTTTTCAGCCTATTAGCTTTTACCAAACAATGCTGCTATCACTTCTAACACTAATCACCTATATTTTTACACTACATAGTCTTATTACAATATATCTTTCACAGTTCTAATTCTCTAAGATATCTAGTCTTTTTACAAAAAATGTATTTTAAAACTTATTCAAACTTATTTCTAGTTCAATCTCTCAACAATGTTATCTCTATTTCATGACCTCCTTAAATAAACACACCTTTTTTCAGATATAAATATACAAAATTATATGAACTTTCTGTCAAGTTTTAAAAATTCTTCATAAATCTATTTCTCACATGGATGGTTGTTAGGGATGCTTAGACATGTAAAGATGCAAATAAATGCTTCTATGGGCTCTTTTAAACCCCAGCATTTCAGGGACAGTTAGTGGCCTTTTTGCAGCTTCAGACACTTGATTTTTTTTTTTTTTTTTCCTTCTAACCTGCCTCTGTTTGGCAGCAAATAAATGCAGGTGTCCAGCATACAGATAATCACCAGTTTAAAAGAGGTTTCTGTGGCACAGCTAATTCCTGCCTGGCAGCTGGGCTGGCCCACAGGGGCTCTAGGAGTTCCCCAGGTGCCCAGCTGTGTGAGGGACTGCTGGCACCAGGATGCTCAGGGACTCGATCTGTAGCTGCTGCTGCGATGAAATTGTCGCCTGCCTTCACCCCTCGAGTCTCACACTCTTCATGTAAAAATGCTGTAGGAAGCTGGTGGCAGGGAGATCAGACTTCTCAGGCAGTGTTGTGTCACAGTCACTGTTTGGTCACACTGTTTGGCTGAATTGGACCATGTGCGTGGCTGTGCTGGAGCTGACTGTGGCTCCTGGCGGTGCTGTGGTCCTGGCCCAAGCCTTACCCAGGAGAGAGCAAGCTGGGCAGTGCCAGAATTCTGTGAGAGCAGTGGTAGTGGTTAAAAATCCTGGCTGACACAGGCCATCGTGTTTGCCATACTTTATTTGTTCACGCTGTGAGAAATAGCTTTTCCTCAAGCACATGAACATGCAGAAACATACTCTCCCTGCCTCCAATATGCCTTGAGCTGCGGAGCCTGAAGGTGTTACGCTTAATGAGGCATTACAGCAAGTAAATGGCAATGCCAGCAAGAAAAAAATATGCCTTTTAAATTTAAAAGATCTGAGTATTTTCCATTTACTGATAGATTGGTACGGGGGAACAACAAGGTCGATTAATCTCTGAATGAAAACTTGATGTCAGTTAAATATCTCAAAGAGTTCAAGACCTGTCAAAGGTTATACTTAAATAGTTTGTTTCGCTGCTTCCACGGAGCTGTTAATCAGTTGACCACTTAATACTAAGTAGCCTTCTGACAGAAATCATCGTAGGCAAACGTGAAGTGCGACCCGGGATAGGGCGGCGAGCAAACGCTCCGGAGCTTCGCGGCGATCCACCCGGGGTGGGATATGGGGGTGCCTCCGCCGCCAAGAGAGCGGCTGCCGGGAGTTTGTGAGGGGTCTTTAAACACTCCGCGTTTTTCATCCCCCGGGGCGCGCCGGCGAGGGGTCGAGCACGGCGGCAGCCGCCCCTGAGCGGGGCAAGAGGCCGGCGGAAGGCGCCGTCCTCCGCGGACGGGCCGAGCGCTCCCGGGGCTCGCAGCTCGCGGCGCGGCGCGGCGCCGGCCCCAGACGATGGCGCTGCAGCCCCGGCGTTGCGGCGCGGCGGCGGCCGGCGGGGGTCGCTGCGGGGCGGGCCGGCGGCGGCGGCGGCGCGGGGCTGCGGTGCGCGGGAGGCGGCGGCGGCGGTGCCGCACAGCCGCTGGTGCCGGTCCCGGCGGGGGCATGAGGCGCGCGGGGCGGGCGGGCGGCGGCGCGGCAGAGCGCGGGTCGGCGCGGCCCTGAGCGGAGCCTCCGCGCCGCGCTGCGCTCCCGCTGAGCGACTATGGCCGGGGGAAGGCGAGGGCTGGTGGCGCCTCAGAACACGTTCCTGGAGAACATCGTGCGAAGGTCTAACGGTAAGGAGGCACCGGGGGCGAGCTCTCGCCGGCCACAAGGAGCCCGCCGCGTCCTCGACGGGGACAGCGCCGGGCGGGGGGCGCCGAGCCCCGGCCGCTGCCGGGCGGCTCCGCCGAAGCGGCGCATCCAGGTGCCGGAGCCGGTGCCGCCTGCGCCGCCCGGGTCCTGCCGAGAGCCCCCGGCCCGGGAGGCTGGGCTCGGGCTGCAGGTGCGCCGGCACAGCGAGCGCCCAGCCAGCCCCGGCGGCCGCGGCGGGCCGGGATCCGCGCCCCGGGGGCGAGCGGGGGCAGCGCCCGGTCCGGGGCGGGGGGCTTGGGGCGTCCGGCGAGCGGCAGGGGCTCCGGTACGGGAGGACGAGCGGTGATTCAAGATGGTCCCTGGGCTCGGAGAGCCCGGTGCGGGGGCATCGGCCAATTGACAGGGAAGATTTGTCATAAGTGAAGAGAGAGTTTGCCATTTTAAGGGCTGAGGGCAGATTTTTTTTCTTTCTTTCTTTTTTTTTTTTTTTTTTTCTAGTGCACTGTAACCAGGTCTGTCTTTTGGAAAACTGTGGAGTGGAAAATGCCTCGAATTTCACAATTGCATGCAAATATGTATTAATGCTATCCAGATTCTTTCACTTAGGGACTTACCAAAAGCTGCTCCTCTGTAAGCCGGCGACCATGCAAACATTCATGGATTTGTTTAACCTAGGCATGTGCATTTCTTTTAAAGCCCCGAGCCTCAGTTGTGCCATTTTTAATGCTTCTAGTGACTTCAGTGGGGTTACATCAGGGATTAAGAACTTGTAGTATGGTTGAGAATATGAGGATCAAGCTCCTTTTGAAGACAAGAAGAGTTAATTAATTAAAAACACAGTCAGTTTGTTCTGATAAGGCAAAGACAATTAACCCTCTTGATAAGCAGCTAAAAGCTCAAATGATCCCAATAATGATTTCAAATTTTTTTAATTGGGCAGAATTATTGGAGAACTAGCCTTTGATAAGACCATATCTTCACATAAAATTGTGAGGCTCTTTTTATAGGTTATTTCTCTCTGCAACTTTCCTGTAGAAGGGAGGGGGTTGGAGGCTGCATTCCTGAAAAAATTACTCTCCAGTCTTACAGTGAATCTTGCCCTCTTATTTTTTTAAAGTCTTTTAAAATTAATGTTACATGTCATCACATTCAGGCTGCTTCTCTAATCTTCCAACAACAGTTATTGAAGGTTTTTCTCAAAACTGTCTCAACTTTGTAGATTATTTTCTTCATTAAAAACCAATTTCCTCTTTTGGCTTTCAGTGCCAAAGCCTCGATGCAATAAATCAATTGAGGCTTGGAGATGGGGGAATCATGCAGCAGAAGCTATGTTCTGTTTCTTCCTCTATTCCCCCATTATTAAGAAGGTGTCATAACAGAGCGTGGTGCTAGACAGCACAGGTAGAATGGCAGCACTACATTTCCAAATGCTCAGCAAGTCCTGAGGGCTGTAATAAATACAAGTTTTTAGATTAAGCTTGGTAGGAAGTGATGCACAGTTCAGACATACTAGGATATCTTAGGGAATTGACTCAGGTTTTGAACCCTATTTCTTCTGTGATATGCCTTCAAGTTTTTGCTGGACCAAATCCAGCTTTGCTAGAAATGTGGTGCTGTCACATACCAATGTTGGATGAATCAGTTTTTCTAACCTTAGTCTGTTTGAAGAGACAAGGATAGACTCCCTTCTCTCGTGCTGAGGCCAGGCTGTGCTGACCAGCACGGGGGTAGTATGGAAACATGCCATGTCTCATCTTGTCCTGCCTACTTGGCCATTGAGATGATTTGGGATGCCCACAGGATGAGTGCTTAAATGGGCCCATAAAGCTTGAGGTTTGGCTCCCCTTTCTTGGTTTCGTTCAATTGGGTGGTAATGTGACCCACAATGAAGCTGTCTACGCCATTTGGGACATGCCCAATAAACCTTGGGCTTGTTGTCAAGCTTGTATTTGCTGGCACGTGCAAGCAAATTGAGTAGTGCCAACAGATATTGAGTTGATACAGATATAGGAATGCTCCTAATTTGCAGAGAATTCCCTTTGAGAGAGAGGATTTTTGTCACTGAACTGTATGTATGTAATGTACTAAGTGCTTCACGTGAACTTGTACATGAGATGGGTATCATCAGTCACAGGTGGACTGAGGAAAGAATGTTTTTAATCTCCACTGGTGTTAGCTCAGTGGAAGGGGCTGTATGGTGATAACAAAGGAATGGGCATGCAGCCTCTTTTGCAAGCATTGCTCTAAGGACAGCACTAATGACACCATTATTTTACCAGTTTAACAGGAATTCTTTGGACAGCCTTTCATGTTAGATGTGGGACTGGTGAGCTGATGCACATTCTGTGGCTAAAGGTAGTAGCGGTGGATGTAGACATGAAAGTTCAAGGTTTTTTCCATTAGGGTTAAAATTTGGCTCATGTTTATAGCACACCTTCTGCAGCAAGACTCGCCTCCAACTGCTTTGGTCTGAATTGTCTGCTTCAGAGTTATTAGGAATGAGAGCTTCTTCACAGGCTGCAAGTCAACTGAGACAGGTTCTCATGCACTGAATGCCAGCCAAAAGAGCTGTGCTAGGGTTCGAGCTGCAAAGCATTTCCTTCCCACACACTGGAGTAAAGAGAGGATGGGCTGGCCGTAGATAGCACACACAGGAAAGAACATGCAACATGTCATCTTCCTAGACCTGTGGAGCTTGTCTGGTCCTTTGTGATTGCTTCTCACATAAAGACCTTCTGCTTGAAGTGTGAGCTTAAGGTTTGTCCTTTGAAATGAGGGACACCATAATTCCGATAATCTTGTATTTAATGTTTAAAATCTGTGTTTCTATACTAGCCATGCAGAGCTAGAAAAATAAACGTTGCATGCAGTGGTTGGCTGACAAAAATTTCTTTGAAGCATTGAAATATTTAAAGACCAGAACACCCAGTGGGACAGAAAATGAGCCCATGCTGTAACACAGTGCAGTATATAAAGAATCACTAGCCCCTGATGGGTACTGCTAATGTGATATTAATGTTTTTCTTGGTAATGTAATACATCCACAGTATACAAGCACTGTAATAATAACAGTTATAATCCTGGATCATGGCCAGGGCACCCATGTCAACTGGTGCAGCTTATTGTAGAGGATGTGGTTATTTGTGATATTCCAGTGCTTTATCAATATCTGGAGACAAAAATAGTATTTTATTTATGTAAATGCCAGCCGAATTCTTCAGTCCTTCTTTGGTCAGAATTCTCATTGAGATGTGTGAGAGTTGTACATGTATAAGGATGGCAAAAGTAAGTCCTGTGTTTACATGGCTTTGGAATTTCAATGGAAGTCACAGGTACTTTTCTGATTTATGGACAAAATAAGGAGATTGAAAGAAGGGTAAGTTAGAAGGCATAAGACTTGTGTGAATTTAATTTTCCTTTCACAAAATCCCCTAGGAACACACTAAGGAGACATCAGTTATGGAAGCAAACCTGCATCTTTTGATGGAGAATGCAGAGTTCCCTGTAGAGGGAAAGAAAAAGCACCTTCAGACATAGATCTTGAGTATAACAGACATTTGCATGATTTATGGCATTGCTTTCATTACAGGCTATAAAGTCCCAGTACAATAAACATTTTGCATCCTGGGCATGCTAACCTTGTACCATCATCTGAGACGTAGGAGAGAAATTAACTTTATTATAAACACTTCTGAAACTGAAAAGACTGTTTTTGTCTTCAGCCAGAGAAAAATGCAAAGGAAACTTAATGGAGAATGAGGAATGAAAACAGCAGACCTTCAGAAACTGCAAGAGGACAGCTTGTAGGTTCTGTGTTAAGGACATTTTCCCAGAAGAGAATTAAACAATGGGTTTTATTGCTTCCTGATCTTCCTTCTTTCCCATGTTAACAACTGTGGAAGCACATATTTTCATCCATGCTTTTCACACAATTGATCAGGAGGTTGAAATACCTATTTGCTATTGACAATCTTTTTTTCTCAGTATCACTGGAATTGAATGTAATTTTTTTTTTTCTGCTGGCTTTTACTAGGCCAGAAGTCTAGTTTTGAATGTGCGGCTTTATTCATTTAGGAATGTACGACCTGATTTGGTTAAAATTACTTTTATAGATAGTAAGGAAAAAAATGTACAGCACAGAGATGAAAGGTAATGTGCTTTAAAATTAATGTTCTGAAAGCTCAAGAAATTTTCCTGTGATAGTTCAATGTATCAATCCAGTTTTACATTAAATCCTAGAACAAGATTATAAAACAAATCTTAATGAAACCCATTCACTGGAGAATTGTTAATGCATTTTTCTAACTCATAGATAAAAGTAAGTGGGGAGTTAGGTCTTGTCTCAAATATTTTTAAGGCTATAATCAGTAAATCAAATGGCTTCTTTAAACTAAAGAAGGACTCATAATCGATGCAACTAAAGTATGCCTTTTCTGGATTAATGTTCAGATCATATGAGATGGGAAAAACAAACCCCTGACCAGCTGAATGATGAACTCTCACTGCTAAAGAGTGCTTTTGTCCTTTAGTAAGAGTGGTGCAATGTCTGACTCTTACCAACTGATAAAATTTCTCATTTCTGAAAATCACCTGATTATCTCCTTCTAATGTCACATGTGTGTAAATGTTGTGGGATTTGTGTTTTAGTGTTTATTTTGGTTTTTTTTTTTTGTGGGGGGGGTTGTGTCGGATTTTTAAAGTTTCTCAGTATGGACAGTACTTCAAGGAGAGGTGACAAATCATGCTATCCATAAAATACATATGATGCCTTTGGTGCAATTTTGGTGGTATTTCAGCTATTCTTGTTCTGTTATTCTGCAGTAATTTATTTCATTTAAAAAAATATAGATAATTATGGAGATTTTATAGCCACAAGTGTTAGAACGATGCATCATTTTCAATTTAAACTTTTGTCATGGTAGATGCCTACCATGAAATATTTTCTATAACAATGCAAATTAAGAATGTTGAGATGGAAAAGGTAGTTTTTTGTCTATTCTGCTGGCTGCAATTAGCATTTATTTTCTGTCATGGTTTAAAGTGACTCACTTGAAGTTGTTGCTTTAGTTAGAGTCACTCTTGTTATTTGTGGAAAGACCAATGATATAAATTTTTTAATAATTCTTTTCGACTTAATTTTTTAATAATTCTTCTCAACTTGCTCTTGCACTTTGCTCTTGTGTACACATGACAGTGTAAGTAATTTTTGGATAAACATGAAATGTCTGTATTTAGGGAATTGTATTCATGCTGTAGCAACCAAGGAACTTTAAAATCCATTTTGTTTTGTAAATTAAATAAATAGTTATATAAAACTTTTACAAAACAGCCCAAATGAACCTATCTATAGGGGTTTATGTTCTTTGTATTACATTGAGCTTAAAAAATTTGACCTCAATATTAAGGATGGATGATTTTGAGGCCACTATATCATTATCCTATAGAGAGATCAAGTTGTTCAATGGGATATGAATGAATGAATACAAGGAGATACTGAGTGAGCATGAGTATTCATGCAACACCACTGGCTTCCACAGGAGGATGTGGATGGAAGAGCAGAATTACTCATTATTTTTATTTACCATATGAATAGTCTTTCTGTCATTTGAGCAGGTCTGTACTTGCTCTGACTACAATTACACCACTTCTGTTAGGATGAAAATGTGGTTGGTCCCTGAAGTGCAAGTCTTGAATCACATATGTGCAAAGAAAGGATTGCATAAATACTTGAAATTCAGTGTGACTTATTTGAACTGACTTCGGGCTATATTTTGATCGCAGAAGTTACATCTGAACAATGTAACTAATCAGTGTGACTAAGTGCTTCTGGTTTACTTTTTTTTTTCAAAGCTAAGACTAAACATGAGCAAAGATTCATACATACCTATCCTTTGTTAGCAATTTTGACAGGCCTACTTATACACAATGTTTGATAGAAATCAAATGCTCTGGGAAGAAATTAGACAGAAATGAAGCAATCTTTTCTCCCCCCAGTATCCAAATGATGCCATTTGTTATGCAAAGTCACAAGTTTGTAAATACCACATGTCCCTTGTCCTTAAGCTGTATGACAATCTTTACTGCTATGACAGCAGCACATGATTTTTGCCTGCTGCACATTTCTTACGCTGGCTGTGACACAGCATCTCTGCTGTTCTGGGCCCAGCTCAGGCAGCAGTAGCTGTATCCTCTACCCCTGTTCCACAGGCAGGGTAAGAAACACATGTGATGTGCAGTTCTTTTAGTTCTGCTGTAGAAGTGGTTTGTGCTGGGTAATGCTAAAGAACTAGGTTTGCTTCCCTGAAGATCCATGGGAATAGTTTGAAACAGGATAAAAAAAGACCTGCTGGTCTCAATAACCAGGGCTGTCATCATCCAGCATGAGGGAGGCTGTGGTCTCAAATGAGGAGGGCAATTCTCCTTCTCCTTCTCCTTCTCCTTCTCCTTCTCCTTCTCCTTCTCCTTCTCCTTCTCCTTCTCCTTCTCCTTGTTCTCCCTCTCCTCTCTCGTGGGAGAACAAGCACGTTTGGTGAGAAGCAGGTCTTCCCATCTTCCCACCATGCTGAGCCTGGTTCTCCTTTTACTCAGGGGGGAATAAATTGGGAACAAACCTTTTGAGTATTTTATTTGTATGATGAAATGTACTGTGGGAAAACATATTAATGTATTTAAATCCTGTTTGTGCACTACACAAACCCAAGCACGATGGGGGATTTGACAGACCCAAATATGGGAAAGTGCAGTGGGCACCAGCCCCTCTTGTTACTGGGGTCTGCACTAGAACTGCCTGGGCAGAGGTTTCCCCTCAGCTTCCTCTGTGCAATGAGGGAGCACCTTCAGTGTGGGAGTGTGTCTGGCAGTGCTGTGGGAATATGTTTGGCTGTTGATCTCTGACCTTCTACCACTGTTTCCCAGTGATGCCCACCTGTGCATCACTGGTGGGACAGGGAAGGTAGAACTAGTGTGCTGGCCTCTGGAAAGAGATGAGATGGCAAGATCCATGTTACAGGAGAGGCTGGGATGCAGTGGCAGAGAATATGTAGCTGTGCAGGGCAATGAATGGTAGGGGGGAAACATTTCAGTAACTTGCTCCACGTTCATGCAAGGAGGTGACCACTACTTAGTCAGTCCTGGCCAGATAAATGTCTGTGAGTGCAGCTTATCTACAGGAATTCTGGAAGCTGATGGGCAGTTTTGGTTAAACAACGTACTAAATGTAACAGTAGGATTCAGTAGATAGAGTAGTTTTGGTAAGATGGGTGCTCTAGACACCTGTGATTGTTACTGTTAAAAGGACCAAGGTTATTTAGAAAGACATTTTCTGATTCTTCTGTGATAGTCTGTTTTCTGAGTGGAGGAAAGTACTGGTTTCAGTGACTGAGTGAAATCCATTCTTACATTTTGGAAGGAGCTAAAATGTTTTTCTTGTTGCTTTTAAGTGGTCATGTCTATTTTAAAGTGATAACCCAAACTGGATCTGACATTAGAGTGTGTAGATGCTGACGTGGGTATACTGCAGTGAGCAGAACTAATCTGGAGAAAATGCAGGATAGAAAATATGAAGTGATGCACTTCACAAAGTAACCCATGCTGCAGAAGCCTGCCCTATTCATGCAAGTAGTTGTGCTGCCTTTGTGATGCTACAGCTCTTACCCGTGTTTCTGCAGCACATTGTGCTCTGTGCTGCACCTCTGCGTATTTCTTTGCCTCCCAATGGTCTTGTTCAGACTGTGCCAAATGCAACACAAGCCAGAAGCCCAGGTCTTTTATATGAGCCTGCCCTCTCCAGTTCTAGTTCATGTCTTCTTGGAGTTCATAAGAAGGGCCAGTGATGCTTACAGCTTCTTCTTGGGCCAGGCAATACTGCTAACACAGTTGCTATTGTGATAGAAACTGATTTCCAGGTAGGGGAGTTCACTGAGTCCTTTGAAAGATGTGCTTCAAGTCACTAAATAGTTTTGATACTGCTGCTATTACTATTATGTCCATTTCATCCCTGTATTTGAAGATAATTTAGCAGTGGATTTCTTCATGGTCTTCCTCTGGCCAACTCCTTTCCTGGTCTTGCTGACCCACTTGTGAGTCCCCGAGAGTCTCTGCTCTGTGATACGCAGAGTTCACTAGAGGATCCCTCATGCTTGTTGTGTAACAAAGCCACAGCTGTTTCCTGGTCTCTGGGACCCTGTGTCCCTGCAGATGGAATGACAGTATTTGCCTCAGTAGATGTTATTCAGTATTTTCTTATGTTAGCAAAAATTACCAGATTATGAGCTGTCCTCAAGCAGCACATTGTCAAGGATGTCAGCACAATTGAATGTAAGTGATAGCAATGAGGACAGCCCTTCTACTTCTGGGCTGTCTGTCAGAACAAGCTATACAGTGAAGTTATAAGTGGGAGTCCTTATTTTATGCTGTGTCTTGCCAGCATTCACACAGGCCAGACAGTGTTGTCAGAGACACTTCTGAAGAAATTAGGTGTGTTTGTCAGCTATGTAAAGCCTGGATCAAAGAAAGGTCAAGATGCATGAAGTTGGAATTAGCTAGAAGGGAGAGACACTTATGAAACAATGGGATCATTAAAATCTCTGACTTGTTCTTTGTTTTGATAGTTGTGCAAAATTTTTCCTTTAAAGCTTTATGGGTACATAGCAATCTCAGCTTCCTTCTAACTCACTACTAAATTCAGCCGGACTCTCATGAAACATTGTACTTCTACATGTTAGAGAGGCTCATCCAGTGTTGACTAATAGGTGTGCATAAAATAAACCAGCCAAGTCATACTGACTTAAAAACTCATGTGGTGAGGATGTTGACATCTGTTCACTGTGGTAGCTTGATGATTAGAACAGTCATTCAAGAGCTGAAATAATGGTTGAGCTTTCACTGCTCTAAGGTAACCTACATCTTTTAGGAGAATGTCCAAAGTGCTGTTGAGGGAGAGAAATGTGTGAATGTTCTCTATGCATCCTTTGGAAACAGTCAGTCCAAAAAAATTGAGCTTTGCTGGACCAAAACATAAGTGGGAATGTGATTCTTCAGCTCCTGCAATAATGGCAAAGAATTGACTATTAACTGTGAGCACTGGGCTTATGTTAAAATATTAGGTATTGTAACAAACATGGGAAAGGGGGAAAAAACCAACCTTACAATATCCCCCATTTTAATTTTTTTTCTGTGGTTTAACTTGGTCAGATTTCTATTTGCCGTGCTAAAGTTTTTCAGTTCTCCTCTCCAACACTGCTCACAGAACTTCCAGCACCCAAGTCCTTGAGAGCTGGGCATCTAGGGACTAGACTGTTGCAGTCTCAACTTTTGGAGCTTAAATCCCTTGTGGATTTAGGGCTTTGTTTTTTCCTGTAAATAGGAGACAAGAGCATTTTTGTAACTCACAGAAGCCTTGCCGGGCTAGATAAAAGTAGTATTATCACTGTGATGGTTATCAGAAATGTGTCCTATATAGCCTTCAATGAAAAAAAACAAAGAGATTTTTTACCTGAAGACAGTAAGGTTTAAGTGTGAAAGGCAGGCAAATTCTTAACAGGAACTCCTTAGGAAGTAGAGAGAAGGGAAAGTTACCTTTTGAAAAGGGAAGGCAGTCAGAAGCAATTCTTAAGCAATTCATGCATGGAATAACAGTATTCAGATCAGGGCAGGACCTTGCCCAACATTTGTATTTGCCTTTTTTTTTGGTCATTTGTTGTACTTCCTGATGAGATTTTAAAATATCCAAACAGAGTCTAAGGTAGTGTTTATAATAGACACTCAAAAGCACTTGCTTTAGCAGTGAGAAATGACTTGGCTTACTTATTCGTAGGAAGGGGTAAAAGAGATGTATTGTTTTGGGGAGAAAGTGCTTCAACTAAGCAAAACCCATGGTATTTAAAAGGGACTGTGAGAAACAAAGCAGCTAAAATATCCTGAAATTATATTACTGGTGGATTTCACTCTAAAGAGTGTATAAAAATACACTTAATCATGCTTGTGGAATTGGGCAGTGGATTTAGCCAGCTACAGGACTGCTTTATTTAAACCCACTTGAAGTTTGGGGTGAAAGATTTTGAAAGGGGAAATTGAAGCAAACTAAACTCTCTGCGATTAATAGGTAAAATGTCATTTGGTTGGAAGAAACATAAATGAGATCTATGGATGTGTGAGCAGCTTGGTGTTGATATTGAAACGCAGACACTGTAGTGGCCTCCCATAAGGGCTCTCCTTAAAAATGAGTGCCTCTTGATCTCATGTGACTGCCCAGCCTTTCTTCCAAAAGCCAGAGGGTTTTTGCAGCTGTGACAGGAGCCACCGTCTCCTGCTGCCTGGCAATGCCCAGGGAGCAGCACTGCTGTCTGTCTTGGCACAGGTGTAGGTTTGAGTTGAAAATCATAAAAAATGTGGCATGCACAGCCCCAGCAAGAATGGAGACGTGAATCCTGTGGTGTTTTTTGTTTGTTTGTTTGTTTTAATATGGATTGAATCTCCTTCTGACTTGTATTGAAAACAAAGAGTTCCTTCTACTGGTGTAATTGCTAGCCCTTAGTTTGGAGTGCTGTGCTGTACACGAGTATTTGAGCTTGTGTGGCCAGCAGTGAAGGCAGTGTGGCAGTGTTGAGAGGAGCCCCTGTGTCTGCATTCAGGGAGGAGAAGTATTGTTTATGTGTTGGTTTGGTCACCTGGAAGAGGGTTCACATTCAAACTGAGTGTCATGTGGATCAGTCCATGTGGCACAAAGGGTAACAGTTTGGTGGATCTGTCCTCAGTCAAGAGATGAATTTTACCTGCCTAACCATCGCGTGTTTTATTTATGCTCAGAGTAATTAACACTTCTTTAAAAATAAAAATTTACTTAAAATTAAAACCAGGAATAATCCTGTTGACTGCAATGGGAATGATATCTGGGAAAACTGTGCAGGGGCTGAAGCAGTTGGGATTGGCTTCTGAAATGAGTATTTCCCCTAATGCAACCATAGCTTTGACTAATGTCTAACTGATGTGTTTTTCCAAACAGATACTAATTTTGTCTTGGGTAATGCCCAGATTGTGGATTGGCCCATTGTGTACAGCAACGATGGATTTTGCAAGTTATCAGGATATCACAGAGCAGAAGTTATGCAAAAAAGCAGCACCTGCAGGTATTTGAGAACAGATTTATTTTCTGTTAAATAGCTTGTAGTGTTGTGCCTGTTGCTTGAGGAGAAAAGTAATCTGTTTATTCCAGTTTTATCTTTTATCTCCTGGGGCTACATCTGTCAAATATGCTTTCCAGGTGAAACAAAATCAAAGAAGAGCCATTTCTAAATAGGTCCCTTTTACAGGGTAAAGAAATGGCTTTGTGTCTTTGTCTGGTATCTGACTTGAATTTCTCCATTTATTTGCAGTTTTATGTATGGAGAGCTGACAGATAAAGATACAATTGACAAGGTCCGGCAAACATTTGAGAACTATGAGATGAACTCCTTTGAAATCTTGATGTACAAGAAAAACAGTAAGTAGTCAATTGGTTTGTTGATTAATGTAGGTGTGTAAAGTTGTTCTTAATTGTAGTGTAAACTGCAATTCTGTCACCCTGGAGGACAGTGCTTTATCTAGGGCTAAATAAGCCCCAGTTCTGCCACTTGATCTGAAAGGGAGAAATGAGAACATTAGAGATGAAAGTCACTCAGGGAGGCAGAGGAAGCTTTCTAATTTGTTCTGACATTTAGAGTAATTTGTCTGTGATGCTTTAAGACAACACTGAAGATTCCATCAACAATGGTAGTACACAAGCTAGGTTTAGGCAAGTTTCCACTACAGAGAACATACTTAGTTTTTAACAACTTGATATAGCAAAGCCAGTATATAGTAATTTTGGAATAAAAAGAACCCATCTTTTGTTTTAGAAACTGAACTACTTCTAATGTTTTCAGATGAAATGTCTCTTGTTTTGGACAAAAAAAATCCTTAATTTGCATGTGATTTTTTTTCCTAGGAAATTCAGTCTGTCTGTAACTGCACATACCATCAGATGAGCTACTTGCCCCAAACTTGGTGTCTCATCTAGTGTGGACTATGTCATGCAGTTATTTTCATCTACTTAATGAAGATGAAAATACTTAATCTACTTAATCTATATCACCTGAAGTGTAAATAGACTGAGGTCTTCAGCCTAGCCAGATATTAAGCTGAAAAAATTGCATTCTGCAACTTATTTTGCTCTTAACAATTTTGCTTTCTAATAATGAAGCTGGTACTGCCTGTATGCACAGTCTCTATGGCCCTGCTTTGTGCTGCTTTCCTCCTAGGGCTACCTGCCTCCAATATTTACCTATTTTCTAAAAGCTGATTTCTGTTCCTAGCTCAGCTTGTGGCCGTGGGGACCATATGCAGCTCACATCTATGCATCCAAACCCAAGTAAATAAGCTGCAGTCCTGGGATCTAGGAGAGTCTGGAATTCTCTCTTAGTTATCAGTGATTTGGCACCAAGAGACGATGCAGCTACTCTTCTGTCATGCTGCAGCATATGGCCTGCAGTAGAGCCTGGGGCCTCTCTGTCTTTTATGAAGATTTAAAGCAAGGTAACCGTGGAGTGAGGAATATTTCCTGCCCTGCTGTGCACTCCTCCGAGGAGAGGTGGCCTCGAATGAAGTGCAGCTGTGTGGTAGCTGTGTTGTGTGACGTGCTGAAAGACTGCCACGGTTCTGCTCTGTACATAGAGGGTCACAGGCATGGGAAAAAGGAAAGCACAGAGCTTGCTTTCAAGTTTAACAAACTGCAGAGCACCTAATGTTTGTTAAATTTGCAGCTTTTGAGATACATTTACTACTGTTACAGAGATTGACTAATAACACTAGAGAGTTTTAACTGAAAAATACCAAAAGGGGACATCCTGGAGCTTTTTCTCGATATAAGCCACATCACAGAAAAACACTGTCCTATTTACCAGTCACTTAGCACCCAGACTGCTAAGTGGCCTTTTCTTTGTGGTCACCTTACTTCTCCCTGCAACTATGGCAATGGTTCAGATAATGAACCTGATAGGTTCTAACCAGTTCTCAGTTTGAAAGCTTGGGAAAGGACCCTGAATTTTGTTAGCCATCTTTTTTCCTGCTCTTTGTTTCTTCTGTTTGGTCTCTCTGTTCTTTCCTCATTTTATTTTTCTTTTTCAAATTAGCCAGGGAAATAGATTTTTCTTGTTCTTTACCTGTCTACTGCCTCCTTATAAACTAACAGACATGACAAATAGCAATTTTTTTTCCCAGTTTTGAGTTGTTGGATAATTGGTACATTTTCCACAGCCTGCACATTTAATGTAATTCTGACTGTTTTAACAGTACAGTCTCTATCCTTTTGGAGGAACAACGGAAAACAAAATAAGAGTTTTGAGTTAATAATGATGTATGTAGCGCAAGTCAATCTTGTACTTTTGGGAGCAGCAGCTATTTTTTTCTTTCTTTGAGAAACAATTATTTCCTGGTCTTACATGTCAAAGCAGATTGAGATATTTAATGATGCTACTAGAAGTGGTAGGCTATTTTTTTACATGGCACTCTCCATGGTGGTGACCCAGTGTTAATATTTACTTGGTTGTCTGATAAGAATACCCCATCCAGCTGTTGATAGGTATAGTATATCCACAAATTTCATTGCAGTTCATAGTATTAACTCTAGAAACAACAGACAATTTCCTGCCTTCATCATGTTTGCATTTATGGATGCTGCTTCTACCCTTGCTTTATTCATTCCTCCCCACATCCAAAAGTGACTATACTCCCTGTTTTCAGAACTTGAAATTAAGATGTGATAGAGGTTTTGATGATTCCTTGGGCTAGGCCCTGGATAACTTAGCAGATATGTAAAAATCATTGTTATTCTCTGGAAGAATTGCTTTCCCAAAATACAGAGCTTCTTCAGGATAATTAGAAGCAATTAGAGCAAACAGGTGCATAGCCACCAGATTTTTGTCATTGTTGCTTTGATGCCATCCAGTTGCATTCAGTGGGGATTCATTGACATACCTGGAAGGAGACAAAGTGAAAGCTTTCTTTAATCAGAACTGCAAAATGACAAAAGAAAGACTGACAGTAATTTCACATGAGAGCTTCAATTCCATTCTTTAATTAGATGTGAGCGCCCAGTGATGCTGGAAGTATTGTTTATTTTTATATAGGAAAATTAAAACATTATTAAATCTGAAGTTAGTGGAGATAAATTAACTTATTCCAAGGAAGGGTACAGCTAATGTATTAGAAAATATTTTATATCTAGCCTTAGTCATATCTTACCTTACCTGAATTGCTGTGTTTTACACATCTAACTTCTTATGAGACTTTGGCAGCCATTTGTTAAGTTTTTACACTTTATGGTCAGCCTCATGAGTTAAAAATGTCTGAATAAATTCAGCTTGGATTTTCTTTGTTTTGTGTTTCATCTACAATGTAGACAGTGCAAAAGCAGGCTTGTTCTATATGCACTTGATTTCATTATTGATGAAGTAAATTTTTGTAAGAATTGAAATTTTTGTCCAATTGAAATCTAGCCCCTTTTTCTATGCAGTACTTGACCTGCTTAAGTGGAAGAATATTTGAAGTGGGGTGAACTCATCAAAGGTGAAGTGCATCAAGAGTTAGAAAGAGTCTTCAAGTGTCCCCTGTCTGAGCAGAGGCCTTCCCATTGCTTATGTCTGCAGCTGTGCTGCAGAGAGAGTGTTAAGACACCTTTTTTTTTTTGTCTCAGAAGTTCTCTACTGATAGGACCAGCAGAATGCTTGCCAGAATGCTGGCTTGGCTGTAGGTAACTATTTTGCACACTGCAGTGCAGTTTGGTAAAGCAGTAGCTCTTTGCTGAGTAGACATATTATGGTGAGAGTCCCAAAGGCTGGGATGCACTTTCAATTTATGCTGGGCTTCACTTCCCTGTTTTCTGGGTGCTTGAACATTTAACAAATTTAATAGAATGAATAGTTGTTTTAAATTTGATTGTTTGATTTTTTAAATTTTCATTTTAACATGTGCACCATCTTCTCCCCTCCTTCCTTCTCCCTTCTTCCCCCAGTGTATTAGAAAGCCTGCAGATGTCAGAGAATGACAAATCAACCTAAAATAGTGATTTGGTAGATTCTACTTGCATTTATCTTTGGGACCAGTGCTTTCTATAGAGATTCAAAAGCAAACAACCCCATCCTAATTTATAGGCAGCAAAATTCACTTCAGGGTGGTAGACCTGTGATTGCCCACCACTAAAAAGCTTCTCATAACTGTTACTGGTTCAAACCATCTAAACACAATTATACTTGTGTGTGCTGTGCCTGTAGTGTCTCCAGATGGAAACCTGTGCTAACCCATATTGTAGCATAGGAAGGGAAGCAGGAAAGAATGAGGGTGTTGGAGTCAAGTGACATGTATCCTCCTTGACCTCTCACTGCAGTGTAGCACCATTATTTGTCAAGCAGTGTGCACACCTGCATCTCCTGTGAAATCCATCTGTGTGAATTCAGTTACCTTCAGCAAGGTCGAATTACATATTTTAGACTCATAAAACTGGTAATTCCCATTGGTCATTGTCTTCAAATGTGTTGGCAAGCAAGGCCTGCTGTCATCTCCACAAATATGTACAGAATTCCCAGTAGTAATTCTTAAGTATTTTTCCTGGGGTAAATGGAAAGAAGATCTCAAAACTTTACTGTGTCTTCTTTATGTTCTGTTCTTCAGAGAACTCAGAATCAGGTGAACCATGCCAGCACTACTGCAGCACAAGACTGTGTGCTGAACCTTGTTTTCTACTGTGCTGTTTCAGTGTCACAGGATAACCCTTGTGAACAGCAATTCCACCTTTGGGGACTAAAATTGATTTTTCTTATCTTAGCATGTAAAGATCTGACCTTTAGAAGCATTAGGTGGCACGGCATCCTAGCACCAGATAGAGAAAACACAAAGGTAATATCTTTGAAAGTGGTGGGAGTGTATTTTAAAGGTTTATTCTTTAAAGGACTGGTGAGCTGCAGGCTGAGTTGGTCTGTTCTCATTTGGTACACTCTGCTCAAAGCTAGAGTCTATAGGAAGATTTTTGTTCTTTGTCTTACATGGTCAAATGTCATGGACTTCCCTGAACATCTGGTTAAAATCTGTGTGGGTACAATGGCTTGCTAAACTCTCTCTGATCACACCTCATAAGCTGGGTTGTTAGTTTGACATTGGACAAACTGTTAGTCTGTGTGGGATAGAGAGAAACAATCTCATACTGAGTACCTGGGAAGAAGTGAAACTCTAAAAGGGGTGGCTGTAATGGTCAGCCATGCTGTTAATATAACTTAATTCCTGCTGTCTGCATATGTGTCTGATGACTGTTTGACTGAGACATTATCAAGTAATGCAGAGGTTGTGCTGCTTACAGGAAACTTGCCCCATGCATTAATGGCAGTGTAGATGTCAGCTGAATTGTCAAAACATTTTTTTTTCATTGTATTTTAAAATTAATTTTGGTTCAATTAGTGGAAAGAAAAATTGTGTATTCCAGTTTTATTCAAACTATGCTTTTTGTACTTTTGAAAAACAGTTGGCATCTTTGGTTAAATGGCTCAAGGTATGGGCAAAGAGCACATTTAAACAGTGGTTTGGATTTTCATACAGCCTATTTTTGTTTGGCAGGAGGGAAAACTAAGGAGAGCTCAATGGTATGCTTGTGGAGAAGCTGGAATAGAACTTTAAGATCTCTTTCACTTTGATGATGTAAGAATTTCTGAAAGACTTCAACCAAAGTTAAATAGCATGTGAAATGCTGGTGTTCCTGCCCAGCAAGAAGCTGAACATATCATTGTTGAAAGACACAGGACTGGAAAAAAGGATAGGGAAGAGATATTTGTCTTTCAGATGGGAAATTGAAAGGAATTCAGACATTTAGAGTGTGTTAGTCTGGAGAAGACTTGAGACTTGAATAACAGCCCTTAAAATTGTCTTTGCTTTAAGGCAACACCATAAGTACTGTGCTTAGACCATAAAAGCCTACCAAGAGCTGCACCTGTTAATTCTGGATTGGCTGCGTAACTTTGGTACCAGGAGCCAGGCTGGTCCTATGGCTACTGTCAGGCATTCATTGTAGATTTTCATTTCTTCTCAGTTGTCCACACTGCTTGTCCTGCAGCTTTGAAGGGGCATTCCCTTTTCTAGCATGATTGGTGCTATGCCACTAGACAAACGCTGGATTCTCTCACTGCTGATTCCAAATCTAACAGAAGCCAATGTAGCTCATGAATGTTTACTTTTTTTGTTTGTGCACTCATATTATCACTGAACTTTACCAGAGAGAGAGGTTGCCAGGACTAAAGACAAAATGTAAATGGAAGTAGATGTATTGTTGGAAACACTGGTAAACACTTTCTGTGTGGCTGTGCATCAGTGCAGACTGGGAAGTTACTCTTGTTTTGCTGTGAGAACTCTGGAACATGCTGCAGTTTCACTGCCTGAATAACCACAGGCTGAATCTGAAAATCACATTTTTCATGAAAATGGCCTTTTTTGTGCCTCTTGCTAGTCATGGTTGTCTGGCTGAGCAGGGATGTTGGCTTTGACACCAAGAGCATGAGGGCTGCCTGTAGGACATTGAAATTCTGGTTTCCGACCTGATTTATAAGTAGTTTATACTTTAGGCTTTCCTGTTTAATAGTTAAATAAACTGTTTAAGAAGTAAAATTCTTCTGATAATTAAACCGGTATGCAGCACAAAAGCTGAGCATGGCCACTTCTTGGCTGAGCCATTTGTTGTGTTCCCACGTTTCAGATCGCAGTTCTGCTGTGAATGAGCTCCTGGTTGCAGAGCACTGTGGAAAGCCCATGTAACCCAGCACTGTGAGCACTCACCTCATGACTGTATTTTTATATCCACTTGTCTCCTATTCATGAGAGACACTGACAAAATGATAGGGAATGCACGGCAGGGAAAATACAATATTGTGGAGGCAGATACAGAATTTTCCATCTACTTATTTCTGGTTTTGTAGTGTTACAGTGCAGATCCCAAACTGGAAGATGATTTCTGCAGGCCCTGTGTGCCACCTTGATTTTGCATTTTGCTCTGATGTTGGCGCTCTGGAAATTACAAGGGTACCCAAATTGTGCATTTCATCAAACACGCCTACTTTTAGCTGTCAAGAACATCTGGCTCTTTCTTTTAGCCTGTGGGGCGTATCACTAAGTTATACACTTGGTTCTAGGTAAAAAAGTGTTTTGTCTTCCTTCTTCCTATAAATAATGCAACACATGAGTGGGAGTCAAGGGAGTCAGAAAGTAAAAACCCTGCTGATAAAAGCTTCTTGCCCTGCAGCAGCCTTCGACAGGTTATGGGGAAAAGTCTTCTTGTTGCATTCAGAACGTGTTAGGAAATTCTTGCAACAACATACTATAGCATAATCATAAAGGGAAGGTGACATCATGCATCTGACAAATAGCCAGAATAGGAGAGTGAATTGCATCCTTTCTGTGTTGTGTACTGCGTCTTCAAAAGCACAGTAGAAAGTTTTTATACCTATGAGAGGCAGAGAAGAAACTGAGTGTCTAATTCAGCCTCAATGGTTAATATTGTGAGCAGCCTGTAGCAGAATAGCTGCAGCTTGACGTAGTAAAACAATACCAAGTGGTTTGGGGAGGGGAAAAAATCCCTAATCAAAAAAAGTACATGTAGATAAAGATCAAAAGCAAGGCTGTTGATGGAGATTCTGGCTGATTAAAAAGTTGCACTGTTAGTGAAGGGTGTTGAAGTGGGTAAAATGAAAAGCAGTTAGTCACCAAGGAGTCTCTGTAAAAGCAGGATACGGATTTGACCGGCCTCAGAATAGTTCACATGTGAAGTTGGGAAAAACAAGTAGGCAAGAAGAAATTGAGCTAGGCAATTTTAAGAGCTCTTGAGAAAGGGTAGTGTAAAGGGTGTTACTGTCTAGAAAATTGCTGTTGGCTGCTTTGTGGCAGTGTCTTCTAAGCTCATTAGCAAGTTAGTGATGATTTTACTGGCATGGTTACTTTGCTGAATCTTCTTTCACACTTAGCATGTTTGTTTGTTCATACTTTTTTGGAAGGAGTTGTTCAGGAATGTTAACTCTTTAAAAAAAAAAAAAAGTATGTTGACCCTTGAATACTTTCTGCCATGCAGGCATATTTCAGAAATGGCCACCAGTGATTCCATCTGGATTTCTCTGCTTTTTGAGCAGAGGCCTCCATGCATCATAGACCCTGCTGTTTATAGAAATGGCTGTACATATGGCTTGGAATCTCAGCCAGAGTTTGAAAGTGCTTGTGTGTTATGCAGGCACAGTGGGAGCCTTAGGAATTGAACTTGGTTTATGGAAGTTGTCCATGGGTTTTGGAGATGCCCTACCTTTCTGTAGCCAGAAAAGATTGCTCAGCACTGAGGCTGGGAAACAGCCAGGTGAGGCACTGGTAACAGCAATCTCTCTTATATTAAAATAGGTGGGAAAAAAAGTTGCCTTTGCTTCCTTTTTTGGACAGCAAATACCTTGTAAGATACCTGAGGTTTTCTTGTGATCCTTTGACAGCCAGGAAACACAAGTTGCCCTTTACTAAAAACTGTTGCATGAATATACCATGTCACATGTTAAAATACTGAACAATTCAGGTGAAAGAGAATCTAGCACAGAGAAGGGTCCTGTGACTGAGAAAGAAAAGGAATAATCTTCTAAGATCACTCTTTCTAAAACAGACTTTCCCACGTGAATGACGAAGATTGTGTGGTGCTCTTTATTCTGGCTTTCCCAGAGGGTCAAGCTCCTGCTGATCCTGATCTTATTTTGGCCCCTGGTATGTAGACCCTTCTCTCCTAACAAATCTCAAAAAGGACACATAAAAAAAATATTGCTCACAGCAAGCAAGCCTGAATCCTCTCTGTCTTGCAAGCACTTCTCGTGCTTGCAAAGGCAATGATGAGTTGTTTTCATCATCTCTGAGGGTGTAGGGACAGTCTGAAAACCCAAGTACAAACTCCCTGAAGGCTGAGGTCTGGAGTGTCCCTACTGTGATGTACCTCAGAGTTGGAGAAGTCATCTTTTTATGTCTAAAGTTAAGACTGCAGACTTAAAAATAGTGCCTTCAGGGAGGTCATGTTATTGCACACAGGAGCCAAGTGCTTTGTTCTGAGCCCTCCAATCAGCTTATACTCAAATATCACTAAAATCTGTGGTGAGTCTTGTGAAACAAGTGGTAGACACTGCCTTGTTACATGGAACTTCATTGGTTTCACTAGGGTCTTCTCAGCAGTCTCAGGAGAACTGGCAGAAATATGGAAAGGCTGGGCTTACTGACAGATTCTCTCTTCAAAGTGATCTGTGTGGACAGAGGTCAAGGAGAAATGGCAGCAGCAGCATCTGAAGGGTTGTATTTTGGGACCATCTTTTTCTGCGATGTGCAGACTTTAATCTCTCAAGCAGTTTTAATTAGCAGTTCATCTGCTGCAGTAGTTAGAAAGGTGCAGTTCTGTGCAGTAGAACTTGATCCCATCCACAGCTTCATGTGTTCTGGTCCTAATGGCTTATTCTCTCCTGAATTCAGTGGAGTCTTGCTTCACACTGGAGTGATTTGGAGCAGGCTCAGGCCAAGGCAAGCTGGAAAGCAGCTTGTGAAGGGTTTCCCTTGCATGGGGGGATTTGCAGGCTGGGCCAGAGCTCCCAGAGCCCAGCTCTGAAGCTAGACATAGGCTACTGTAGTAGTTAGGGCATGGTCTTTTTTAGGGCATTCCTTGTTGGCAGGGAATTATAAAGTCGACCAAACTGGTCATATTCCTGAATTGAGATTCTGTGTTATGCTCATGTCCTAGGCACAGCTGGCCTGTTCTCAAATCCTGCAAGAACCAGCAAGACACTGTTGTGTGCAGCCTTTCCACATACATGGGACTCTTCTTTCAGGAGATCACAAAGCAGTTCTTAAGTTCAAGTATTAACTTTGCAGGTGACGTTTAGAAATAGGTTCATTCCTGGAAGATTAAAAAGCTAAGAAGAGACAAAGCAGAGAACTTAAATAACAGGCTTGTCAGCTGCTTTGTTATTTTTCCAAATAGGTGTTTGTAAAAAAAGCCAACATTAAAGTAATTTTTGCAGATGGCTGATTTGAGATGTAAACATCTAAACTGGCACATTTACTGTTCTGCCTGCCATTGACCAACTCTTTGATGTGTTTGTTTCCAGGAACACCTGTCTGGTTCTTTGTGAAAATTGCTCCAATTCGAAATGAGCAGGATAAAGTGGTTTTATTTCTTTGCACTTTCAATGACATAACGGCTTTCAAGCAGCCCATTGAGGATGATTCATGTAAAGGTTGGTCTTTTTCACAATTATATATTTATGCTCCTTTTGTTTGTTTGCCCTGGTCTTGAAAGAGCTGAAGTCCTTTAAATACCTAAGCCAAAGAATTACATGTTAAAATAGCTTGTAGCTGTGCCACTGGGGATGGCATTTGTGCAAGAAATGGTTGTTGATTTCTTTAGTGAAATTGTTCTGGCCTGCACTGGAAAGGGTCATTGCTAATGAAAGCCCCAAGTGCTTCAGGAAGCCCAGTTTACATAGTAAATAGGTACTGTTCTTCCTTTAAAATACACTGTTAACCCACTCTCCAGCATAGCCCTCAAGGATTCACAGTGTTGCTCAACAGCTCTGTACAAATTGTGTGTGAAACTGTATGCAAAAACTGCGGAATCAACCCTGGCTGAGTCTAGCAAGAATCAGAATAATTAAATTCTGCCTGACTCGATCTTACTAGTCATTATTATGGGATTTCTTATGTTAAAGTCCTGATCTAGTTTCCTTTAGCCTATGTGAAGAGATTCCAGTTATCTTAAGTGGAATCAGGTTTAAGCTGTCCTGGTGAGTGAAGTAGCACTGCAGTGTTCTGCTCTTAACCCTTTGCTGAGCTACAGCCTGGAAACCTGGAAAGAAACTCAGCTGTGACAGCAGCATAAACTTTCACTCAGCTTCAGATTCCATCAGAAATAGACCTTTTGTACCCTATGGAGAATTACGGAGACTTGCATCCTCTGGGGTAAAAAAGGATGTTAAGTTCTCCTGTTGTTTGCATTTCTGTAGTATTTAATAATATTTGTAGTATTAAATTAAACAGGAAACTTACTGTGAAGATGAACTGATTTACATTTGTTCTCAAAATGTTATTCTTTAAAAACATAGTTTCTCAAAAGTGGAAACACCTGTTACCATGAAAAGGGAAGTACAACCTTGACAAACACCCTCTTTCAGGCTATGTGGGTAATTTTTTTCTCCTGTTAATGCTATTTGTTTGGTTCCTTATTGCTTTAATAAAACCAAAAATCTTAGCTTGTCAGAAAGTTTGGGTCTATTTTCCCTGCCTAATGGTGCTCACTGTATACTGATGAGGAGTGACAGCACAGATAAATAAGCATGGTGCAGTAAAGCTGGCTCTCATTTATTTGCTGGTAGTGAAGGCCCTTGCTTCATTTAGTCAGTTGATAAGCAGGACTTTCAGTCAGGAGTGGTAGCTGTGTCCTTTTGCTTTCACAGGAGTTCCCCAATGTGGTAGAGATAGGCAGTTTTCCTTCACTTTCAACACAAAGAAACACTAACTTTTTTTTTTTTTTCAATACAAGTAAGTTGAAGAAAGGGGATGCTAATTTAGTTTATCTTTTTAAATCTCCTTTGTATCTTGAAATTATGCTGTTCTTGCAGTGAGCATGGTAATTCTCAGTGGTTGCAATCTACAGCAGTATAGGCACTAAACCTATACATAAATGCATGGACTTGCAGAGGAGTTGATGATAAGCAGAATTTCTCCCTCTGGCCCACAGAAACTGGCAAAGTGACTAACAGAGGTTACAAACAGAAGAGCTGAATGTATTATTTAGAGGCCACTGATTCACAGCTCTTCACTCTTTCCCTGAGTGCTATGTCTTTATATACAGAAGGGCTTGTGCACTAAATGAGTCTTCCAAATATTATTTCTGGATCTCCTAAAATTAATAAAGTTGCAGAAGTTTCATGCCAGTAAAGAGTTCTCTGTCACTTTATACACAAATCAAGCTTGATATAAATGGATCTGCACTTTTTGTTTTCATCCTTAATTGATCCCTTTTTCTTCCATAATATACTTGCTGTAGGAATTTTGTTGTGTGATATTGTATTAATCACTTGATGGCTAGATGAGCAATTTCTTGGAGGAGCTGATTTGTCAAACAAACTTTTACATGTGTGTCCATGACTTTAATGTTAGATCTCATTGTACAATTCTATACTGTGAGAGGGGGAAGTAAAGGCAGGTATTAGGTGTTAGATAATCATCTGTAGTAGGCTCTGGGATTCACAGAGTGGAAAAATTGTTTTGGAAGATCTAAAAAAGGTAAAATTGTACTATCTTGTTCTAAGAATCATTAACACACATGAGCTTTGAAGAGGGCATATTCTTTGTGTTGTGTGCAATGTTACACAGGAACTTTGTAGCATGCTTTTGAAAGAGGACAATTTTCTTAGGAATGTTTCTCATATTCTCAACCCAAATGGACTCTCAATCTGAAAAACTAAAACTGTGAACTGAAAACTGATTGCTAAATCAATTATTTTTCCTTCTTTCACCTTCAGTCAGTTTAGGAAGTACTTTTCTTTTACTGTGTTTGTATATGTATTCAGTTTCCTATGCTTATGAGTATTTAATATGTAATAGGTTGCCTGTAGATGCAGATATGTTAATAAAATGTGCTATTTGCACAGTTGCAGGACATTATTGTTTAAAGCATTTAAGATTTTCAAAATGAATGCCTGTATGTCTATGTAAAGGAAAACATTAAATCAATCATGTTCTTGTACTACATAAAGAGCAACTAATCTGTCAGGCTAAGCCTGCTTAGCTGTGGTATATCTTGGTTTTCTATCACCTGCTGGCAATTTCAAGCCTGATTTTCAGCTGCAAAAGATGCAGCTCCTTGAGTGAAAAGTGTAGCACTGTAATGGCAGGTGTTTGACTGTACAAAGATGAATAGGCATCTTTCACCTGAAGGTGACTCAGAGGGATAGAAGGTCCCAGTACCATTTTTCATGCTTTTTTTTTTTTTAATTGATTAATAATATCAGACATTGGAATAGATGAAACAAGAAAGTCACATAAAAAATAGACTTCTCATTGTAGCCTTTTTAAAATTGATTCATATAATTTAGAAATGTTTATTTTATGATTTCCATGGAAGGTAAGTAAGGTTGCTTTTAAATGCAGCAGCTTTAAAAATAGTGCATTCTAAATAAAACCGTTTAAAAATAATGTCAGTGATGTTGATAATTGTTTTTAAACAACCTCTTTCCACTTTCCGCCCTTTGCTTGCCCCTTGAAAAAAATCAGGGAAATGTAAAAGAGGTTTACTTGAATAAAAGAAGGCAAAATCAAGCTATAGCATAGCTAAGTTTGGTTTGTCAAGTGCTAAGTCACCTTCTTAGCTGAATTTTAAAGTTTATACTGTATTTTTAATTAATGCATTTTGTCTGTATATGTTTCTCCTGGTTTAAGATCTAGCACACCAAGTATGAGATGCTTGAGAATTAAGTATAAAGTGGAATGCATCGCTTTATGCAAAACAATTATTTGTGCAGACAAATAGAAACTGTGCTTGCACTCTGTGTGGCTTGTAGGAAGTTTGCCTGAACAAGTTGTGAATGTACGAATAGAAGGTGAACATATCCAGAAGCATCTATGCTGTCTCATAAGAGGTTGAAAACTAAGCTTTGGATCCTAATTTTTGCTTTTTATACTTCATTTTTATACAAAGAGGTGGTCAAATTCAGCATCACTGAATCAAGTTGTTGCAGGTTGTTATCCTCCAAGATGATGTAGCCTTCTGTGCTTTGTAGCAATCATCAGTTGCAATCTCCTCTGCAGAAGATGCTTTATTTCATGTTGCAGCTAAGCTGTCCTTTGCATAACAAGCAGGAGTACAGACACAAAAAATATTTTGTTTGTGTTCTTCATCTTAATTCAGGGGAAAATTCACGTTTCCTCTTTTTTTTTTTTTTTTTTTTTCCTTTTTGTTTCTGGAGGTTTTTTGGGGGGGAATTTTGGTTCTGTTTTTAAAGATGTATTTATATGAACAGAGCCAGTGTTTGAAATATTTTGATTAAGATATACTCTGCTTTTGTCTGGATGAAATGTTTTCTTAAAAAGAGGAAACAAATGAAGGGGAAGTAGTGAGTATATTAAAAACTACAGCTTTCCCCGTCCAGATGGAAAAATAATACTGTTGTAGTTATGAGGTTTCAAAGAGAAGGAGCACTGCAGAGAAGCTGGATGGATGTAAGCAAGAATCTTTCATGTGTGGGAATACAAAGGTGGCTTGAGTGGAGGCAAGAACTGCTGGAATCTTGATTTATTCACGTTTACACAGTTGTGTGAACAACAGACCTGTGAACAAACAAGCTTGTTCTCTAGCAGACAATGGCTTTTTGTTCTGACTCTAGGAATTGTGTAAGTCATGGATCAGCAATGTGGTAACAAGGGTTCTGTAACTGACACAGTTCCCAATGTTTGAATTCTTGACTTATTAGGAATTAATTGAGAAGAGTGGTAGAGAACAAATAGCTACCTACAAATAAATAATAAGTGCTTTGTGCTTGAGTATCAACTTACTTAAAAATACAGAAAATTCAACTTAAGGCCATTGTTAAATGAAACTTTGTGCTTTAAAGAAGAAAAGTTTTGGTGCCACAGCACAAAACTATATTTCAGTGCCATATTTCCACATGAAACAAATCTCAGGGGACAGCTTTTGTAATCATCTTGTCTTGGGTGTTATCAGAAGCAATTTCTATTCATCTTTTGGCAAAGAAATGGTGGAAAACTGAAAGAACATCATGGAATGCAGGAGTGCTGAAATCAGTGCTGCTAATCTTGAGGGCTTTCCATCCTTTTGAAGCTGGAAATGTTTTAATGTTGTCACATTGCTTTTTCTGTGCATGATATTTTCTGCAGAACTGAAAAAAGAGACCAAACAATGATAAAAATGGGTTAAAATCAAAGACAGTGCACAGGCAAGCACTACCGTGGGGTGGTATCCAGCTTTCTGTTTGGTTCCTGAATTTCAAGCTGTCTTCTCTTCTCTCTGAGCTTATCTTGTTTGAGGATTATATATGCCTGTATTAGAACCACCTAGGATCACTAGATTTTAAATTTAATTTGTATTTTCTCTGTTTCTAGAGGAAAACAATGGATGTAGGGCTATACCAACTGCTTGTGTTGAAAGAGAATCCCAGTCCATATCATCTGGTCCCTCTGATTTAGCAGGACTGACACCAGTATATTCTTGCACCATTTTGAAGCTTAGTTCCTTGTCTTGGAAAGCTCCATGACCCTTAAAATTTAGTGTTTGTATTCAGTCCTATGGCTTAAGTCCATTACTGGACCTGTCTTTGTTGGATAGATAACTGACCTGCTGTTGGCTGTGTCTGTCCTTAGGGTTCTGGAGGAAATACTGAAATAAATTCAACAGGTACTGTTGTCTCTTCAGGCATTACTGGAGATGTTATAATTCAAAAGGTTTAGTACTGGCATTTTATTTTCTTTTTCTCTATGCCACAATCTGCAGGTCTAACTGTATGTTGGAGTTGCCACATTTTTATCTTTTTCTTCCATAAAAACCAAAACCCCAAAAGGCAATACAAGGAGGAGGGTGTTGTGTTCTAAAGGTGAAATTCTTACATGTTGCACATGGATGCGGTGCTTGGATTTAGGCATGCCATGGCACAGTGGTGGGAGTATCTCCAAGCTGGGCTCCCAAGGGTGGTGTGGAGAGAATTAGGGTATGTACCCCCAATTTGTGTCCACACTGCTTTAAAAAGCCAAGCTGAAGAGTGACACAATCTCTTGCCTAGAACAGTTATATTGCTTTCAGATCAGAGTTTGGAGTAGAGGGTGAATCTAATGTTTGTGGAAACAGTTCTTTTGTGAGCCATTTAGGCACACACAAGTGAGATGTTTAGCACCTAGGGCAGAGGAGATGCTTGCAGGGGATGCTGAGGAGAGGAATGGGTTAAGCTGTGCCTTCAAAAGGAGATGACTCCTGGGAAGAAGGGGGACACCCGAAGGTGCTCAGCATTCATAGCCACAAATCATACCACAGAGTTGTCTGGCAGTGCTTTTGTGCAAGAAAGCTCAAGTGAGGTGCTTCCTTTTCATCCTCTCTCTGTGTATGTCCGAATAGCCCAAACCTTAAAACAATGTTTGGAAGAAAATGCACACTGAAAGTTTGTCCTCAAGTTTTGAACCAAATTTTGCATATTCCAGGAGAATGCCCTCCCCATCAATCCGGTTCGAGTTAGTAAAAGGAGCTGTCTGTGTTATCTGGCATTAGAAACATTTTGCGCGTGGTAAGGGAGGCAGGTTTCGAGTTCCCGGGCGAAGCTGGAGCTCCGTGGTCTGTTCTGTTTCCCGCCGGGGCTGACGTTTGCGAGCAAGCCGCGTTCGTTCCGCTTCAGCACCACGGGCAGCGCCGGAGCGCCCGTCCCGCCGCCGCTCCCTCCCGGGCCGGAGAGGGGGCGATCGCCGGTGTCACCTTGGAGCACATCCCCCTCGGGCCTTGTCGGGCCGGCCACCTGCCAAGCCCTGCACCTGGGTCGGGTGAGAGGCTAGGCATGATTGGGCGAGAAGCTCATAAAGCCAGCTGTATCCTGGGATGTTTCAAAAGTAGCATGGCCAGCAGTCAAGGAAAAGGATTCTCCTGCTCTGCTCCAAACTTTATGTGACCACACGTGGAGTATTGCACTCAGCTCCGAGTCCCCAGAGTAAGAAGAACCTGTTGAGCGAGTTTAGAGGAGGGTCACAAAGATGCTCAGAGGGCTGGAGCACCTCTGCTGTGCAGACAGACTGGGAGAGTTGTGTGTGCTCAGCCTGGAGAGGAGAAGACTCCAAGGACACCTTATAGCACCTTCCCTTACCTAAAAGGGGTCTACAAGAAAGCTGTGTAGGCAACGTTTTCCAGAACTAGGTTCTCATTATAAACTGAATCTTCAAAGTGCTGAGCATCCTTAGTTTGAGTAGGAGATGAGGAGCAGGAGCTCAAGAGCTCCCAGGTGGTGCTAGCATTTTTCAAGATTGGGACTAAATGCACTGATTCTTTCCCTTCAGTATACCAAAAATATCCAGATGTATACTCTGCCTATCTGTTATGGCAAAGTACTGCTCATAAAGATTATAGTTGTAGTTAGCTCTGTGGCTGTCATTGAAGGTCTTCTATTTTGAGGGATATTTGAAATCACTGTAAAAAACATTCTGAATTAAAATTCAGCATATGACTTCTTTGCCAGAAGCTGCTAAATGTTTAATTTGAGTTTGAGAAAATCTATTCCCCCTTTTGTTTAGAGAGAATAAAATTAATGATTTTGTTTTGCTTTTTTGCTCTGCTTCTTATTATCTTATGTATATTTCTCTGCTTATTCCAGATCTATGCTTGATGCATCTGAGGCTAGATTTACTTCTGTTACAGACAACTGTAATTTTCATTGTGCATGACTCTAGCCTTACATCTTGATTAGTCTGGGGTATCTTCTGCAGTGCTGCGAGATCCAAATCGGATCATTAGACTTAATATGAGATTATTGTATGGTGGACATTTATCCTTGCAAAATATGCAGTTCATGTGGCAGAATTTTTGTAGAGCCATTGAATACAAAGTCACAGCAGTCATGGGTTTTATTACTGTACCATGCTGACACCTATTTTCTGACTTGCTTATGTCTGGTACTTGGTTAAATTATACTCCCTTCTGGTCAGTATTAAAGCAGATTGCTCTGTTTTAACAACCTTTTCTCCCTTTAGTCATAAGAGGTTTTATGAGTTACACTTGCAGCTTTTTTTGGTAATGTGTGTCTAATCTTGCATGTTTTCTCAAGGTTGGGGGAAGTTTGCCCGCTTGACCCGTGCCCTCACGAGCAGCCGAGGAGTGCTGCAGCAGCTTGCTCCCAGCGTGCAGAAAGGAGAGAATGTTCACAAGCACTCAAGACTTGCTGAGGTAATTTTTTTTCCCCCAGGAGGCTGTAAAGAAATGTTTTTAGCCTTTGTGGGTATGTCATCTCTGCACAAGCCAAGAACTGTTAGTCCTCCCTGTCCTGGGAGTCTGGTACATGTGCTGTGAAATGTGTCCTATGACAGCAGAATGAAAACAGGTGTCCCAAAGACTTCATGCAACCTAACTTCAGTGTTGTGTTCCATATCTTAGCAAAGTCTTAGGAAGGTGTTATTAAAATAATACTTTCTTATTTAGTTTCCATTCTTCTGAAGATCTTAATAAGAGTAGGATCTTGGACTATCTATTTCTGTAAAACTGAGGTGACAAAAACTCAGTCTAGTACACAAGGAAATCCTGGAGAATCCATGGCAGGGTTATTCCCTGAATTAATTTATGTCTAGTTACTTTTCAGTGGGATCCCAACCCTGCATTACCAACTGGTTAAAACCTATGTTTAAGTCACTGCTTTTATGGACAGAAGAGTTGTAAGATGCCACAAGCAGCACTGCAGGGAGATTAGAAAAGTGAAACCTTGTGATTTAAGGAGCCTCTCAAAGTTTTGAGATAAGCTCCAGGCAGAGAAGGCCCCTTGAAGCACTTAGGGTTTGAGGGCTTTCACCACGAGGGGGAGAGACTGTCCTAAGTTTCCTGTAGCTGTCTCCTGGGCCAGTAGCAGGGTCTCCCAGGTGTAAAAACAGCCTGGGGAGAGGTCTGACATGGTGTTAATGCCAGCACAGCCAATATAACATGGCAGTCTTGTGTCACTTCCTGCTGTGAATGCCATGGCAGCAGCTATGACTTGACAACAATTCTTGATCTTCCTGTGCAGCTGGAGGTGTAAGGTGTTGATGGGCTCCATGAGGTCTCCATATAGTCAGTTGTACTATAGTTCTGTTGTATATGTCTCAGTTTCTATGCAAACTAAAAGTCACCTGTCTTCTTATCAAGTGTCATGGCAAAATTCCTGCAGACAGGATCTTACCTACTCAGTATTTAATACAGAAGAACTCTAGAAGGGGAAACCAGTTGCTGTTGGAAGCAGAGAAATAACATGGATCATACTAGCACCGGGGAGGGACAGACATTCACAGGGACACTGTATTGCAGGAACACCATGTGATTAGCACGTGTCCACCCTGAGGTTGCTTTAGTGTCCTGGAATTTGGAAAGTTTTCCTCCTAATACTACTCAAGGCTTCATATCAAATAATCCTTTCTTCTCTTTAGATCTCTATCCTTGAATTTTAGTTCATGCTAAAATGTAGGCAGCAAAATGTAAGGCAAAGGGTCTGAGGTTATTCTGTTTGGCAACAGTCTGGACGTCAGTGACTACATGTTAATGAAACTTTTTGCAAGTCCATGTGCTCAACAAGTCTTTGCAAGCATTCTTAATGGCACAGCCAATTGATTCATTACAAATAATAAAGGGCAAGTATATAGTTTACATGTCTGAAATGAGTTTCTTTAATTGCTGACTGAATATTGCAGTCATAATTTTACAAAGAACATTAGCCCCAGCTGTAATGTTAGGTAGCTTTTTTTTCCACTGTAATTCCATTTAAGTCTGTAGAACTACACTACACAGAAAAGAGGAGTGCAGATAATCATACAGACAAGACCACCTTCCTTTATTTGAAGATATATGGGGTGCCAGGCTTCTCAATCTGCAAAGGTTTCTTGATAATATTGAATATGGGATCTCTAACAGTTTCCTGTTGTATTTTCAAGTATTTTTCTTCTTTTTTTTTTTTTTTTTTGCTTCATCCCTGCAGTAGCCTATCTGAAATTTTAAAACTCATCCTTTTTCTTTTGCTACTCACTATGACATTTCACATCAATCTTGTTTGTGAGAAGGCTCCACGTATATTACAGTGTTATTTGTGTTGCCCTTAGTTATTTATCACTTATATATTTGAATGTCTTGGGAGGCTGTTGCGTCCTAGAACCTGAGTAGAGCAAGGTGTTGGA
The DNA here is from genome assembly GCF_024509145.1 of Vidua macroura. Taxonomy (NCBI): domain Eukaryota; kingdom Metazoa; phylum Chordata; class Aves; order Passeriformes; family Viduidae; genus Vidua; species Vidua macroura. Next base: position 26,662,327 of record NC_071573.1, read on the forward strand.
GCCTGCCACAACAGTTTACAATTTTTTATTGTTTATGGAACAGTTTAAGAAAGGTGTTAGTGACAGACTAACAGGCCATGGATAATACAAGCAGTGTCTGTGAAGCTTCAGTCTCTGACTTTCACCAGTAGGCATAGATCTTTTTTTTTAGCCTGACTTCTCTAATAGCAGTCATATGAAAACTACTCCAATTAATTATGCAATTAACACAAGGGTGTTAGGTAACTGTGAGACAGCACTTTGCAATAGGAATTTGTAAAAGTAACTGATGCATTTCTGTTGCTTAATTGCCAAGGAGCTGATTGTAGGGATGGTTCTTCCTGGTCACTGCTGAATGAGTACATGTGTCATCTGGCATCTGTGGTCTTAGTTGATGTATTCTGCACCTTTGCCAGGCAGTTCTGGGCAAACAAGACTATGTCAAAATTTAAAAAAATACTATAGCTATGAGAAATAAAAACAGAGAAATTATCATGGTGCTTAGCAGCATTGCATAAGAATGGAACTTCTGCCACTTTTTTTAACATTATTTACCAGGAACTTATAACTGCCATTAAAACTGCCAATCAAAATATTGAGGCTTAGCACCTAGCCCTTGGTTTGGGAGCAATTTCTGTGGGTGCTTGGGAAAACAAAAGCAAGGGAGAGTGAGAGAAAGCAAATAGGTGCAATTGAAAACATGAAAAGGAGAGATTAAACTGGAAATGGAAATGAGTGAGTGTTTGTGTTAGCTTTTTTTTTGCCCCCCAGTCATACAGTCATAAAAATAAATAAATCATTGTAACCATATTTGATGCAATTTATGACTCTTGACTTGGAATATATTCACCATTTTGTAAAAAAAATAAGATTAAAAAAAATTTTGCTGTATTTAAAAAAATAAACAGTCTTGTAAAACCTATGATGAAATTTAGTGTTTCCTGCTCTTGGAATAAAATTCTCCAGCATTAGAGTGCTATTAAAGCATTATGCATCATTACCACAAATAATAAATGCAGATAATACAGCTGTATTATCTGATGAATAGTATGTAACTGAAATGATACTTTAATTAGTAAGTTTCTGAAATAAATATTTCTTTTACAATGATAAAACTGTATAATAGTGAAAAATCTTTCAAAACCAGAGCTGTTTCAATTATTCAGAAAATTGTAGTAATCAAACTGTCCAGTGCACATGAAAGGAAGCTCAGCATATTGGTTTATATGGTTGTGTACATTTTCTTCATGATTACTTTTATATCAGTCTCTTGGGGTTTGGTTTTTTCCTCTCCAGGAGAAGCAGCTTTACTAGCAGATTGAATGTGGTTAGTTCATGTGGGTGTGTCACCACACCTGACTACTTCAGCAAACCTGTCTCAAGTTGGCACTACTCTCCCTAGAAGCTGGAGAGCAGCAGGAGTGCCTTGGAATAGGGCAGAAGAAGGTACTTTGCATCGACCTGGGTTTGGTGGATGGTGCAGAGAGAGTGGGGTTTATATCTCTGAGTCTCCAGATGACCCAGGGGTGATGTATGTGTGGAGAAGGATGGTGAGGAAATAGACTTGGTGTGGCCCTTGGTGTGAAAAGTGGAGCAAGGAGCTCTTCTAACTTCCAGTGCAGCAACCTGACAAAAGCTTGATCTTTAGCACTAAGCTCTGTGAACCTCCTTTCATGGTTCCTGTGCAGTACTGAGCTCTTCTGTTGTGTTTTATGATAAAGGCACATGCTCGTTCTCTGAGATTGTTAAGCTTTGTTGTAGGCGTGTTTCTCTTCCTTCAGTGAAATGAAGAATTTGGTGCCTTTGAGAGCTCTTGGCTGGCACTGCCAGGCACCATGAGACTTGCCATTGTGCAAAGAAAGTTGCCTTTGCTGGGAGAGATACTGTGAGCTGGGGCAGTGCCCTTCTTTCACCTCAGGCTGTGGAATCATCTCTAGCAGTGCCAGCAAGATGGGGGGGTTTTACAAAGGTGTGTGTTAGTGATGTAGTGAGAGGGAGCCCAGAGCTTGTCACCTCCATCCCACCCAAGAAGAGGACTGGAGGCACCTCTGGCTTTCTGCAAGTGGCTTTCCCCATCTGGTGAGTGATTGGAATACCTATGTCATTCCTTGATGTCTGTCTCCTGCCCCTCCATTCAGGATTCATGCCCACAGTGCTGCTGCACATCCTTCTGCTGGAGCCCAACTAAAGCCATGGCCCCTGGTTTCTTTAAATAACCATTACTAGGGCTTCTCCAGAGACTCCAGAGGGGTAACAGAAGTTCAAAAGACTTATTTGTAAGGTCCCTAGCTATTCAGATAGTTTGGGGTATGTTTACTTTCTAAATAGAAAGGGAAGGAGATGAATCAGTCATCAAACCTTTTATTTTCCTGTACTGTAGCTCTTGAATCTCAAACAAGTAAAGAGAGAGTGCTTTGTATTTGGTGATGACATTTTAAACCACTGAAGCAGCAGTTTATTGTCTTAACAAGTTGGAACTAGAAGTCTGTTTTTATTGCTTTCAGTTCAGTTTTACGTCCTTGCAGTTCCACTGGTTTTTTTTTTTAGATTTTCTTTTTTCTATTTACAGCAAAATAATGGACACCATTTTTGCCAAACAGGGATTGTTCTTGCCTTTTCCCCTAATTGGGTATGCAGGTATACATTAGTATATTTTCCAGTAAATTTAGTTCTGTTGGTGCAAAATTTCCACAAATTCTTGGAGTACAAAGAGAGCAGCAGTGACCAAAATGAGGTGCATTATGCAATTCTCAATCTATAGCTTATGTATGTATAGATAAGAACCACCTGACAAGAGCAAATCATTTTTTTTTTCAGTTTTTCATGATTGAGGTTCCTATGCTGATTAAAATAGTTAGCAAAATATTGAACTTATTCATGTAATACCAGGGGCTAAAAAAAAAAAGCTGTAGTAGGCCTATGATTGCAGAAGAAGCAATTATGCTTTCCTGCTGCATTTGAAGGGTGATCCTGTCTCCTCACACCAGTAAAATCTCAGCATTAGAACTGAAATCCCACTAAAGGAAAAATGTTACTATGTGATGGAGGTGCTTGGTTGTGCTGATCAATTATGCCAGCGAGTGAGAATTGCAGAGGACTCTCCTTGCCCAGTGAAGCATATTTTAGACTTAGGGTCCTATGTTAGAGCTGCTGGTCATACAGAGCCTCATAAAAGCCAGTAGTAACTCTTTGCTTTCCAAGTAATTCAGGTACAGCTGCAATGTGCAAAAGGGAGGGCAAGCGATATTTGCAGTATTGATTTGGGCTAGAGCTTTTGTTGGGAAAAGACATCCCAACATCTGTTACTGGGACTTGAAGGGAATGATGCTCTGAGTACACACACGGACTCGATACACAGCCTCTGCCTCTTCCAGTCACACCAGTGACTTTTGGGGACTGCATGGGCTGGCCAGTGCCTCCTGCAGAGAAGAGAGAGACTGCATGTGCCTTGTGCTGCTTCCAGCTCCTCTCAACACAGGACAGCTTAATTCCCTTTTATTTTGGAGAACATACATGAATCAGGGTCAGGATCAACAGACTACATAATACTGCAGTGAACACATCTGAGTCCTAGGTGGGTCTGCTGGAGAAATGTTTCTTTCTCCTCTTTGCTGTCATTGTAGACACTCACTAACAAAAATACAGAGTCCTCTTATTTTTTTTTAAATAGAATGTTTTTTCAAACTCTTAATGCCTCTGTGGTAACATGCAGGTCTGTCAGAGCAGGTCATGTTAATTCTCTTCAGGAGAATTGGGCTCAAAGTCAGCAGGCTTGCAATTCCCATTCTCATTTACACGTGTGTGAGGAACTGTGGTCTGACATAGTCTGACCCCAGTTGTGTACATGAGTAAGTGATTATGTGAGGTTCAAAGCAGCAGGGAATTTCATCTGAGACTGTTTTGTCCAAGTAGATCTTGTGTAGCTGATTGTTTCCTTTTGTCCCCTTTGGCTTAAACTGTTGGAAAAAATCTTACCAGTTCACCAAAAAAAACCCAAAACAAAACAAAACAAAAAAAAAACCCAAACAAACAAAAAAACACCAAAAAACCCCCAAAAACAAAACAAAACAAAAAAAACCCCAACCCCCCCCCCCCCCCCCAAAAAAAAAACACTCAGAAAAGCCTGGAGATAAAATCCACATCTAAATAACTGACATTAAAAAAGCTGAGATAACGAGAAAGAAAGGAAGACATCCTTCTATTCTAGCTGTGTTGTCTTATCTTTTCCCAGAGAAAAACAGCCATTTAATTTCCTTCCCTGCTTCCTGTTGCTCTGAACTATGTGTAAATAAATGTGAAAAAGGAACCATGCTCCTAAATACTTCTCACAGGTTCTGTGAGTTTGGCATTACCAAACACATTTCACTCAAGGAAGCCTTCATGTTTCTTTCAGTTTTCATTTATAACTCATCCAGGGTAAAATTTGCTTTAAAATTTAACTTCTCTTTATTTGGACACAGGTTCTTGATGTTGATTTCACCCTCATGTATATAATGTATACGTACATATATATCTATATCTATATATAAAAACAAACACATTCTTATTCATAGGTATGTGAAGGAAACTTGAGTTCCCAAGAATTACATATGTGATAATACTGTTTTTGCAGCAGTGGGCAGAGCTGGAGAGTGACCACACATAAAATGGGCAGCACTGATTGAGACTGCAGTTATGCAAAACAGTGCTCAGTGTCAGCATGTGCTCAGCTTGAGGTCCAGGGTTTAAAACACATGCTGGTAGATCGTCTTCTGCAGTAGCGCTTTTCTGAATTCAGACCTAGCTGCAGTGTAACTCAACAATGTGCCTTGGCAGGTCCCCTAAATCCTGCCTTCAGTTTGGAGGCCCCTACAGCCAGAGGGACATTGAGGCATTGGAGCATGTCCCAAGAAGGGCAAAGAAGGCAGTCAAGGGTTTGGAGAACAAGTTTGATGAGGAGCAGCTGTGGGAGCTGGGATTGTTTAACCAGGAGAAGAAGAGGCTCAGGGGGACCATCCCCCCTCTACAAGTGCCTGAAGGGAGGTTGTAGCAAGGGGGAGGTCCATCTTTTCCTCCAGGTGACAAATGACAGGACCAGAAGAAATGGCCTCTAGTTGCACCACGGGAGATTTAGATTAGATATTAGGAAAAATTTCTTCACTGAAAGGGTTGTCAAGCATTGGAACAGATATCCCAGGAAATGGTGGCATTACTGTACCTAGAATTGTTCAAAAGGTGCGTGGATGTGGCACTTGGGAGAAGTTTTCTGACTTGTTTTTTGAAGAACGTGGTGGTACTGGGTTAATTGTTGGACTCAACAATCTTAGGGTCTTTTCCAACCTTAATGATTCTATCTTTCTATGATTCTACACCATCAGGTAGTTAAGACACTGAATTAAAAGGTGAAGTCCAAAATGAGTTGATGGAGGCTAATGATAGATATCCATGGTCTTTGGACTTGCACAGTCCAGAGAAGAGGAAAAAAGGCCTGTGCATTCACAATAGATTGTAGTTTGAGACTACTTCAGACAGGGTGTAGTGAAGAGTTAAGTAGCCAGTGTTGAAAAAAAAAATGTGGTCCAGTGGTCCTGCTGCTGGACTTGGAGCTCAGTTGTGTGTTGTTCCTGGTTTTGCGCTCAGTTCCTATTCACACTGGCCTTCCTGCCTATTCTTGCCCATCATTTTTCTGTCTCATCTGTCTAGATAGCTGAAGGGGTTCTCTCTTCTCTGTTTGTCTTAGACACTCCACACATTAGACTTAGTGTCAAAAAAAAAAATCAATGGCCTTAAAAGAAACAACTGTTTTTAGTTTGATGCTGATTTGTGTAACAGAGTACTTTTCTTGGCTTGCTTACCGTTTGGTGATGATAAAAGGAGTTGATGTGAATTTTTATGAACTGTTGTACTGAGCTTGAGAATCTAGTGTGAAAAAATTAAGCATGTTTTCTTTTTCCTCTCAAATCTCTCTTGACTACAGGTATTGCAGCTGGGTTCTGAAATCCTTCCACAGTACAAACAAGAGGCACCAAAGACTCCACCGCATATAATTTTGCATTATTGTGTATTCAAGACTACCTGGGACTGGATCATCTTGATTTTAACCTTCTACACTGCTATTTTGGTCCCTTACAATGTCTCCTTTAAAACCAAACAGAACAACGTGGCATGGCTAGTAGTGGACAGCATTGTAGATGTCATTTTTCTGGTTGACATTGTGCTTAATTTCCATACCACCTTTGTGGGGCCGGCAGGAGAGGTGATCTCTGACCCTAAGCTGATTCGCATGAATTACTTGAAGACCTGGTTTGTGATTGACCTGCTCTCCTGCCTGCCATATGATGTCATCAATGCATTTGAGAATGTTGATGAGGTCAGTATACCACTTCCACTTCCATCCATTTCTTGTTACTTGGTAGTTGGGGGGGAGATGTGGGACAGAAGAGAGAAATGTATGTTTTTAAATTTATTGAATTACTGTACATATGTCTCTGGTAGCCATCCACAGCATGCATAGAAGTTTGCTTATGAATCCTAGCCAAAAGGCTCATTCTTTAATTTCTGCTGTAGTTTTTGGTGTTAAAAATCCTATGTTTATTTTCCTTCTTTCTGTGAAGAAAAGAAGGAAATCCATGGTTATTTCCCTTCTTTCTGCACCCTCAGGGTTCAGGAGGACAGGTAGAGGCAGACAGCAGCACCTTTGTACAGCACTGAGGAAAACAGCTCCATGTGACTTAGCAGGAATAGTTTGGGCTGTGTGTCAGGACAGTTTGTCGGGGCAGGCTGTGCTTGCTTTCGCTGATGACCAATCAGGGTAGTTCTACTAATGCCAATTCTTCACAGGAACAACTGGGAAGTAAAACACACATTTCTCAGCTGCTTCTAGTACACTATGGCAGGTGGCAAAGAGGCAGGCAGTGACTCACTGAATCGTCTTTGAGCACCAGAAAGCACTGTGTGGATACCTGGTGATCTGTGCAGCATTGTTTGGCAACAGCATTTTTAGAGGCAGGTGAAGCAATTGAAGGTGCTTGTTTGGTAGTTTCATAATTAAATGAAAGGGCAGGGAGAAATCCAGAATCTAGACTCTTTCTTAGTTCTTCATTTCTCTGGGAATAGATCACAATCCAGCAAAAGAACTAACATTTAGACACTTAAATCCAGAAAACAAGTATTTTTTAACTGCTTGTTTTTTTGGATCAGTCTGCCAAGAAAATATTTCTAAGGTAAATACATTAAAGTTCCCTGCCTGAGTAGTTCAGAGAGTTAATGAATTTTTAATTAACTATTAAAGAGGATTCCAGCAGCCTACTTTCTGGTTACACGTTATAAAATCATCAACTTAGTTATGTCTCTGAGTTTATCTGTGACACATGCTAAATTTGTAAGATGCAGAATCACAGAATCATAGGGTGGCTGGGCTTGGAAGGGATCTCAGGAGATTATCTAGTCCAACCCAGCTGCTAAAGCAGATTCACCCAGGGCAGGTTGCACAGGATTGCATCCAGGTGGGTTTGAATAACTCCAGAAAAGGAGAGGGATTTACATACCTACCTCATCAGGGCTTAGTATTTAAATTTTAGCCTGTAAAATTTAAATTTTATTACTACCTTTAAAATATTCCCATGTTACAAAGGACAGCCCAGCTATCAAAAGAAAACTATGCTGAGTGAAATACAGGGAAAACCAAACCCCATTACTTTTTTTTAAATTACACTTTTTTTTTATAAAATTTAAAGTGGTTTTCTCACTGACTTGAGGACAGGTAGGCAAGCTATTAAATGCAGTGAAAAAAATGTGATATTCTTTGCTATTTAATTCCCTAGAGAAGTTTTCATTTTATATCAAGCTACAGATTGAAATAACACAAATTAGATCAAGCAAAAAAGCCTTGTGAAATCTGTCCTTAAGTATTTGTTTGTCATATGAAAGACCCAGACTGCAGATTATTCTGCAGGGCTTTCACATATTGCTTTGCTGTGACACTGATAGAGTGATAGAAGAAGTGGCCATATGTCAGTTTCTGACATTTAGACAGAAAGAGTAAAAATAATAAATAAAATTAAAAAATAAATGAAGCAAGAGACAAAAAAAACCAAAAACAAAACCAAAAAAAACCAAACAAAAAACCACAAAAAAACCCAAACAAAACAAAAAAAAAAACCAACAAAACAACCGCAACAAAAAACAACAAACCATGAAGGAAGCTTTTCTCACCCATGGCAGATAGAAGCAGCCTGGTGAAGATTTTGCTGAGGGAACACTTCTTGACTTTAGACTGGTGATGTGACCTACAGAACATCTCTGAGGAAAATGTCTGTACCAGTGGCTGTGAGAGCCCTCAAACTGAACACAGATGATTTTGGACTCATGGTAGCAATTCTGCAGAGAAGTTCTTGTGTGAGTTTGTATTTCTGCAGGTTCTCCATCTCAGTGTTGCCTTGTAGCAATGAGAAGCTGATTGCTACTTCAGTTTTCCCCTGGCTCTTCAACAGTCTCCTTAATCAGTATAACAGTGTTAGTTTTAGTTATTCTACTATTGTGCCCAAGGGGAAAAAAATCAAGATTTTTCTTGATGCTGTCCTTTCAAGACTGTTCATCTGCATGTCCCACAGTGGTTTCTGACATTTGGCTGGTATAAATTGTTGTAGGGTCATTAGAGCAGAGTTTCCACTGGTGAAAATTGCCATGCTTCTACTGAGGGCTCATAGGCTGGTTTATGGGACCTGCAATGCCAGCAGAATAACACAGTGCATATCAGGAGGGGGTTTGGGACAGTAGATGCCAATCACTGTTTCAAGAACTGCCTATAGAGTGAAAGATAACCTTTCAGTAAATTAGAAAAAAATAAAACCCACATTCAAGGAATTTTGAAAGCAGAATATCTTTGCCTTTTATCTTGTTTTCTGTTGTGCAGAGCATTCCCTTGTGGGTCAACTCCCTTCCCTTTTTACTGGTTTAAATTTACCTCCCTCTTGCCCTAGATTATACACCATATAATTTCACAGCTAGATGAAGTCAGGTGCAAGGCTGTCCTGCTTAATGTGCAAATAACCAAACTGAACTGTTATCTGTGTGTCACTTTAATTTTGCTAGAGGACATTCCCTTGGAGCCATGGCACTGGAGTCGGTAGCTGGCCATGGCTGCTGCAGGATCTTTTTTTTTTTGTTTTTGTTTCTGAAGTCCTAATGAGAATATTCTTGTAAAAAATGGCCAGAGATTAAATGATACCCAGTGTCAACAGTGGTGATAAAATGAGATGAAGAATATGAATAGCTATTTTCCTGATATTTTCCATACATGATTTTAGACAGGAGGAAATAGAATCCTGGCTTTGTTGCAGTCCCTATAATGAAGGGGGACTGGGCCAGGTGGAAGCTTGCTTATTTTGCTGTCTGCTGTCATTCTCTGTTTAAAAAAAAAAGGCGCTGAAGACTCTGAGAATGTCATGGAGGAACTAACTTGACAAGTCAATTTGTTCTTAAGAATGTTGTAATTACTGTTATGGAGACTAATTGATTTACAAGGGACATGGGACCTGCAGCACTGAAAAAGTAAAAAAAAACTGTATAATAGGGTATTGAGGGTTTTTTTTTGCTCTGGGCAGTTTTGGGACTGTCCCATGACTTATCTCCAGATTAATAGTGAAACCATTTTTGTCATCTTTAAAATGATCCACTAATTGTAATAGATGAAACTAGAGTTGATCAATATTTTTGGCAAGCAGATACTCAATTGAAAAAAATCTGGTATTGGATTTTTTTCCTATTTTGAAGTAACTTTTTGTTTTGCAATTTACTTCATTATTCAATTATAAGATATAACAGAAAATATTTTCTTGAAACAAAATTAAGTGTGACTTCTGCTTTTTTCAGACAATTTCAAAATTCTTTGGGTTTGTTGCAGTTTGGAACATTAGTTTATTTTCGATTCTCATTTTTCAATATAATTGAAATTCCAGTTTCCTCTCTGTATGGTTGAGAATATTTTTGTCCATAAAAATAATTTGAATTCATTAACTATTAATCAATACAACTATTATTAACTACAATTAATTCAAGAGGCACTTAAGTATGAATAGCCACATTCTACAGATGGAAGAGGAAAGAAAAAACATTAATGTCTTTGTTCAAGGCCATATAATTATATAAGAGACTGATCTCAAGTGCTGTGCTCAAAGAGGCAGTACAGCATTTCATATTCAGACATGAGCAGAATTCAACAAATGAAGAAATGAATAGCTGTAGAGAATTTTTTGTTGTTACCCAAATGAAAGTAAAGTTATGGATGTTTCTCCTGGATTTTATATGTGGGAAGCAAATTATACAGTTAAATATGAATTATTTTCTTGACCTGACAGAATTTCAACAGAAGAAAATATACCATATTCATACTGATTGATGAATCAACTTAATTCTAGGCTTGAACTTTCTATTGTTAAGAGAATACATCATGCTGTAATTTAGTTTGAGGAAAAAAAGAAAATATTGGTCTAAAATTTAAACAGTCCTTGAAACATGTGGTGTTAGTCTCTTTCAAATTCGAATGATCAAAATAGCCTTTGTCAGTAATTCTTTACAGTAATTAGTATTATTCCTCACTTAAGGAAATACCACCTACTTTGGGGGATAATATTATCTTTTTGTGTTCAGACATCTATCAGTAAATTTAACAAAAACCAAGCTTAAAGAAAATTCCACAATTTTTGCCAAGAACAGTGCAATTTAAGACTTTGAATTCCAAAGCATATTTTTGCAGTGTCAGCTTGAGCAATTTTATAGTGTGGTTTTTGTCCATAATGACATAAGATTTAATTTATATTGGAAAAAATTTGACTTATTACATGTGGTGCTGTTGTGAAATCTCATGGCAGGAGTGGAATCCAGTCATGTCACCACCATATAAATCTCTGAAATAGGGAGTTTGTAGTAGTAACTGCTATACGTGTCTGAGCCGAGCGCTGTGATCATTGTTGGCTGATGCCACATTGAGAACCATGTTTCACTCTATTAGTTGAGGTAGAAGAGAAATAAATGCATAGTAAAAGATCATTAGGAAAGATATATTCAATATAAATGATCTAGTGCTCAGTTGAGTGAATGAATAGGAGAGAAGTTAGCATGTAGGCAAAGAAGATGTACAAGTTTGAAAGGCCAGAATTTATGATGATAAAAGAAGTCCCAGAAAAAAATACAATATGGAATAATAGAAGTAAATGAAGATAATTAGTGCTAAGTGAGTGTGGTGTAGCTGGAAAGTAAACAGAGACTTGAGAGAGGAAAAAATGAATGTGTTGCAGGTCAAATTGTTGGCAACTCTCTGAGGCAGTACTTTTGCAATAGATTAATTTAAACCTTGTTAATGGAATAATCTCTCATGCTAATACAAATTAGCTATTTAGGAATTACTGAAGCAGCTACACTGGAAAGCATGCAACTTCCCTTTTTGTTTTTTTACACTGCATTGAATAAGGGGCAAGGGAATAAATTATCATATTTACAGTTTTGTGGAATAAACTGGGACCTATAAAGAAAGATTTTGGGTTAGATGAATTTGGCAAACTGGAAAATGTAATTTTAAAAGTATTTTTAAACTGTAAACAGCTGAGTAATATGAAATCTGTTTGAAACAGTAGTTGACCATTCTTATTTGAATCTGTCCAATGAGACAGTGCTGTATTTTGCATGTGAGTCTATTGCTAAATCTAGCAATAAATGAATAATTTTCTATGGCTAATTGAAATTTTAATGTAGTCATAACCTACTTTTAATGTAATGTTTAACAAAAAAAGAAATCCAGCTGTGTATCACAGAGTGTGATCCAAGCATAGAGGAGCTGCTGATGAATTGTGGTTCTTGGATGAGATGAAGGTAGATAAGGAGGGATAAGCGAGACCCTGTGGACTGGGTGACACCTACTGGGGCTTCTGGGGAAGGATCGAGCAGTTGGGTTATTGTGCCCAGGTGGGGCAGGGGAGGGCTGGAACATAGGCCTTGGGTTGGGGGTGTGATGATGAAGAAGGTCTACTTGGATGGGTGTCCCTGTGTGAGAAGCCCCAGAGTAACAGGACAAAGCCCTTGGGAGGTGTGTGCTGGGGGCTGCAACCTGCCAGAAACTCTTGGAGCATGGTCCTTGGTGTGGCTCCTAGGTGGTATTTGGAGCTTCAGAAGGAGCTTGGCAGCCTTGAACTGTGGAAAAAAAGGGGAGTGTAGTGGGAAGGAAAAGCAGTGGTGGAGGAGGAGGGCTGCTTGTCTGACTTCTGTCAGTGCCTCTGTTCTGCAGCATTGCCCCAGGGGGCTGTGCCAGGCAGGAATTACTCCTTAGCAGACAGGTAGGTGGAAGGAGTATTTTGAGGAAATACAAATGGTGTAAAGCAGATTCCTGGGGTGAAGTGCACAGCCAGGATATAAACCAGCTAGGCAAAAGAAGCACTTGCTGTTCAGACTCTTGGGAATTCAAGTGAGGGTGTCTCTCTTCTCTGTCTGCTATGTTCCACATCTCCTCATCTCTTCCCCCTCCCATTTTTTTTTCCAGTCATATACGAGCTTTTCTATCTTCCTTCCTTAAAATCCTCCAATGTTTCTATCTTCCTTCCTTAAAAACCTCCCAGCCTCCATGCTACCCATCACATGCCATTTTTATGCTACCATGTGAAGGGGCAGGCTGTCTTTTCCCCCAAAATCCTCACTTTTCCAAATTGTGTTGATGTATATAGGCATTGCAGGGCTCTTATGCCTTGGAAGACATTCAGGGTTAAATTCTTTCCTATGCTATAAGCCTAATTCTGCTACCTTCTCGTGTCTTACCCAGGCTCAGACACCTTGGTAGCTCAGAGACACCTGCTCTGTCTGCTGATGGATAGCCCCTACCAAAAGAGAATTCCAGAGCAGGATGTGTTGCTGTGTCCCTGCCTGGTGTTGACCTCCTCTGTAGGTTCTACTTGAGGCGGTTAAGAGTCCGGTTGACTCTTCTTCTGCACCCCAAATGTTCAGATTAGTCTTTTTGCTAAGTCACAGATAAGTAAGGGTGTTACTGAATTTCAGGGCTACTTCATAGCTTTGAAAGGCCTGACATGATTTATCATTCTGTTAAAGAGAGAATAGTAGTCTACATAAGCTATTCAATCTGTATCAGGCTAAAAGAATTAAAACGCTGAATTACATTTTCAGTGATAATGTATGGTGATAGCCTTTGTCCAAGAAGGAGGGCTAATTGAATATATTAGAGTCTGAATTATTTCAAAAAGCTGCTGTTAGAGTGAGACTTACACTGTGTATAAAGGGAGGCATGTTCCAGAGGCAGGGATCAGTTACTCTCCTCCCCCCATTCAGCACACTTGTATTGATCAAAGGCAGAAAGTCAGATGAGATGACAACAGGTATTTGTTTGAGTAGCTAAGTGGTTGCTCTGTAGTCTATTTCATATTAGGGATGGAATTAGAATTGGGAAAGATGGAGAGGTATTAGATGTCAGTAACACTAAATATTATTTGGGTGTTTTGCTTCTTTGAGATAAGTAAACAGCTTCTGGAACTGGCTCTTGCTTTGAATCAGAAGCACAGGGAAGCAGTTTTTTGTCTATTGGGGGTTAAATTTTTATTGATACCACAGAAAGTGGGATTTCTTTAGGTTACTTATGTGTTATCTTTATTCTTGTTCTTCCTCTCAAAGTAAAAGGAAAATAGAGTTTGTTTCCTGGGTTTTTTTTTGTTCTGAGTGTGCATGTATGCATGTAAGGCAAGCGTGGACATAGTTTTACAAATGAAAAATCAGCCTTCCCATCTCTTCCCACACCCTGTGCTCTAATACATGAATTATTGCTGTTTCTTCCCCACTTCTAACCAAGCTCACAGATGTCTGACTAAAAGAGATCTGTTTTCTTCAGTGCTGCAAACCACAGCAGTATCCAGAGGGCTTAGATATTGATTTTGACCTGTGCACATAATGCTATCTCATCTCTTAGTTGCTAAATATGGCCATCTGTAGGAAAGGTCATGTTCTCAGACCTAATTAAGAAAATCAGAGGAGACAAATGATGGGAATGTGTAGTCCTAATGATGACCTGACAGGGCTGCCAGGTTACTGCAGGTAGGCAGAGCCAGGTGGTAGCATGGCTGACTTCAAATAAAGTGTCAAGAAAGAAGGCAGTGCTTTCTGCAGCTCTTGCCTCACAGGAGTGATAAATTTGGTTCATTGCCTCCCCTTTTGGAATAAATAATTTTTTTTTTGTCTGTTTCATTCTCTTTCTTTTAATGGTTAGCTTTTAGTCTCCTGCATCTCCCATTAATTGATATGAAGCCTGAACTTTAGCAGTTCCATATGAGAGAAAAGTGCTGGAGAACTTAGGAAAGATTTGTGCTAATACTGAATATTTCTCTTTTTAAAAATAGGTAATAAGTAGGAAGTAAATTATCCTGCCTTTGAGCCTAGAAAAAAAATCTTAATGCTTGGGTTAAGTGCATTTTCTTTCTGTACATGTAGAAAGTGAATAATGGCCTAAAAAGTGAATACTGTCATGTAGATTGAATCTATTACTAAAGTACTTGTGCTACTGCAGCTGTAGGAGGTGGGGTGAATGCAGCATTTTAGGTATTTTCTGCAGTTGTTCATGCTGCCTCTTGTTTGGAATTGAAAATGAAGTATTTCTCAGGTTTTTTGGGGGGCAGGTGGGGTGGCCTCAGTTACTTTTTATGGCTGTTCTTTAAACAATTTGTATTTTAATTTTTTTTTCTAGGTGGACTTTTATTAGTCAATGAATTGAGCTGAATTTAATTTTGCATGGCAAATGAACAGCAGCAACTGCTTTTATCTGTACAGCATCTATCACAGTGTGTCCACTGTTACTGTTCTTGGACCACAAAGACACAAGTAACAATAATTGCTCTGCTTACAGCAATTGTGTTTTCACAGTGTCTCTGTCTCTTTATCTGGGTGTGGAAGTAATGGCACAAATTTTACATTGTCTGATTGAGAGGTAAAGCCAAAACATGGATATCTTGGATCATGTATTTGGAAAGAAGGCTACTTACATGGCTGAGGTATCAGTGTGAGACAAGGGATGCACTCACAGTAGATTAGATCTTGCAGAAAGCAAGGAAATGCAGAAGAAAACCTGTGTAAATGTGCACAGTATATAGCGAGGAAGTCTAATTAATGACAAATTATACATGGAAATTTACTTTTGGCAGTATTCCATGGACAAACTTATGAAGCACTTTACTTGAATATAAAATATGGGCACTGCTTTCCCCTGGGACTGAGGCTGGTCTGTTTTTCTGTTTTTGGGGTACAGTTCTACTCTGCAAAGAATGTGTAGAATGAGAGGGAGAGGAAGTGGTTGTGTTTATTATTTTAAGAGCTTTTGACATTCAAGTCTGCTCAGTCAGTGGCTATGGAATTATTTCTTCAGTGTCTCAGTGCCTTGAGCTTGCCCTTTGGTTTGGAGGGGACTGGCTACACTTTCTTCCTTTTTTGTGCAGCATCCATCACTGACAATGAAAGTAAACCTGCCAAGCTATGAAATATTTATCAACATCAATACACAGATATCAGCAGGAGAATTTTTTCAGCCTCATTCAGTCGCTTCAAAACATTTGAAATATAAGAGTGTGTGAAATTCAGTATTTTCTGACATACCTGACCAAGTGCTGCATATTGAATCAGTGAACACTGCACCTAAGTTCTCTCTGTAAAAAAATATAGTCAAAATGTACTATGTGTCTATTCTGGCCATATAACAGATTTTTAAAAATTTATTTTTGCATAGCCTCAAGGGATGTTTTCTGTTGTATACAGTACCAGTAGTTGCAGCTGTGTTGGGGTAAATGAGACCCAGTAGAACCCCATGGAATATTACTTAGCCTTGTCCTTTCCCTGGCTGCCACATAGACATTCCTTATGGTGATCCTTTAGAGCAGAGTACCTGGGGATGCCTGTGTGGGACACACAGTGCCATTTCTAGCTCTTCATGAACGGAGGTTTTTCTATTTCCTTTGGGCACAAGGATCTCTCTGTGTCTCTTAGTCTGCTCTCAAAACTGGCAGGGGCAGCAGACCAAGAGGGTGGGACACACATCAAGAGAAGTAAATTGAGTTCAGGCTCCTTTGCGTGACATCATGGAGCCATCTGTACGATAAAAGCATAAAAATAATCTGCACTGATAAGAGCATTAAAATAGGCAATAATCTAAAAGTACAGTTCTATTTCAGAAAGTGGTAATCTAAAATTGTCAATTTTTCAATCCAGTAGATCTATTCCAGTGAGCATTAAAATATAACTTGCCGAATCTAGTGCCAAAAAGTACTGATTTAAAGTATTGCAGGACTATCTGATTTTTTCCCTACTTTATCATCTGTGAAACAGTCTATTAAGTTTCTGTTGTTTGTAACCATTTGAAATTCTTTAGCTTAGAAATTTTTAAGAGTTATATGCATAACCATTTCCCTGTGCAGTTCTTGCTCTTGATATTGGTCTATTTATGATAGACAAATCCTTTCCTTTGAGGAAATCAAAGAGAGAACACTGTTAATGCTGAAATAAAAATAAATTGGGCTTTTTTGAATTGAGCTTTTTCTGAACTTTTAAAATCTCATTGTCAATGCAGTCAGGTGAGTATTAGGAGTAATATGAATATTAAATGTATCCTTCCAGTGCAACCAAATCAAGTATACATTTTTTGTAAATATTCAAGTTCTTCTTGTACTAAGCCTAATTCTCTCTATCTCTGGTCAGAATTTGGTAGAATCAGTTTTTCCCAAATGATGCAGTTTAAACCCATTTAAATTTTTTTAAAAAAAATTTCTTTTAGTGAATTCCATGAGGGAAATTAGGATAAGAGAATGCTTGAAAAAAGTATTTTCCCTTAGACTTTTAAAATCTGATTTCACGTATTTTAATTAGCATTCCCATTTTTCATATCCAATTTCTTGAGCTCCTCTTCTGTGATTCTTCCCTTTCCCCAAGTATTTCTAATCCTTGACTCTTTTTAATTTTAATTAAGAATTAACCAAATTCTAAGCTATTAAGTCCTTCTTAAACCTTTATTATTTTTTGGCTTTGGTAGGACTCTCGCTGACAAACAGCATTTTTTTTTTTTTTAAATCACAGGGATACGTTTAATTTGAAAAACAGGTTTTGCACAAAAATAAAACTGTTTTCTCGGATATTGGGGTGGAGATTTTGAAGCAGTGTATGATTAAAAGGCTTGGTTTTGAGACTGAAGCTAAAAGAGCACAGTTTCTGGAGACTTCTCAAAATGTAAAAAATTAGTGTTTCACTGCTAAGGTTTGTAAAGAGAAAAGGGAGAAATGGGCATGAGCCCAGAGGGAAAAGACCAGAAGGCTGTGTTATAATGTCAGAATATTTAAAATGCAGAGACTAAATGAGCTTGTCAGTCCAGGACTTGCATGTCCAATTCTAAAATGTGGCTATAATTTTTTGCCTTTTCCACTTTGCTTTTCCTCTCCATACTGAGTGTTCAGAAATACCTGCTTTCCCTGCCCTGGAAATTAAGGCCTTTGGTGCCGTATTCTCAGAACTGGCACTGAGGTTTTGCTCCAGTGTTTACAAAACAAAGCTGGGTATGGAATGAATGGGAAATGGAAATTAACTTGCTTTGTGTAGCAATTTTTGTATCAGTGACTTGAAAAGTTTGGCATAGATATTAATGAAAAGAATAGTTCACTCTCTCTCTTCTAGATGTCTGGAAATATCTCTGATTTAAAGGAAGATTGCTTTTTATATTCTTTTTTCTTTTTTTTTCCTCTCTCTTTTTACTCCCCACCCCCTGGTTTTATTAGATCTTGTCCAGATACTTAATAGAAATTGCTAGTGTGTTCCCAGGTAACAAATTACATCTGTCTCTGAAAATGAGTCAATGTAATCATGACAAATTCATGAAATAAAGGGAAAATATATTGCTGCAGTCTTGGGGAACATGAGTCAATATACTTTATGTAATTATTTAATAAAACATCTTTTCTAGTGCATTGAAGCAGCCTAAGATACTGAGGCAGTTGTATTTATGCAGGAATAAACAAACTTCCAGTAAAAGCTGGTGACCAGAAGTATGCAATTATGCATTTCCAGAAATACTCATTAAACCAGTCTGCTTAAATTTTAATCAGACTTCTATGTATGAAATAGTCTTGGTAAGAGGAAGTAGAAAAAAAAAAGGAAGGATTTTTATGATAGGCTATTCAGATCTTCTCATGCTCCAAATGAGTCTGAATTTTTTTATTTGACTTCTTGTGCAAATCTGTATAAAAGTTAACAGTACAAAGTCCTACATGCTGGCTTAATTCTGTTTCATGGGAGCCATATTATTTTCAGCACAGAAATACTGCATTGATATCAAAGCTGTCATAAAAAGGATATAATTTTGGGTTTAGTGAGATATTTGAAATATTTAATCTTTGTGTAGTTCATATGAGAAATGTCAGAGGACTGGTTATCAGTGCACGAATTTGTATAGGAAAGTGAAGTCATAGGAAATGTGTTGTAGGAAATAGAAAAACTACAAATGGCCAGGTACTGCCAGTATCTTTTGGCCTTCTTTATCTTTCTGACATTACATCTGACATGTTGCATAAGAATTCACAACTGGATATGCAATAGACAGCCTGTTGTTTGAAGGTTTTACAAAAGTATTTGTAAACCTATTCAAATAATCTGAAAAGGAAGTTCAGAGAGCAACCCACAAAATGGTAGTGGATGAAGGTAGGAGTGCATATATTCATCTCTGGAAAGGGTCACTAAGCTTTTTATCTGTCACAGTTTCTCTGTTATCTGGTGACTATCTGTTTTTTACAGATCACCTTGTTTCTTTGGAAGCTATAAATATTGTTGCTTTCACATGAAATCCTAATGGCCATTGCTCTTTGTCCTTCCAGGGCATCAGTAGCCTCTTCAGTTCCCTCAAAGTGGTCAGGCTGCTCCGGCTGGGTCGCGTGGCTCGGAAGCTGGACCACTACATCGAGTACGGGGCGGCCGTGCTGGTGCTGCTGGTGTGCGTGTTCGGCCTGGCGGCGCACTGGCTGGCCTGCATCTGGTACAGCATCGGCGACTACGAGGTCATCGACGAGGACACCAACACCATCCGCACGGAGAGCTGGCTCTACCAGCTGGGAGAGTCCATAGGGACTCCCTACCGCTTCAACGCCTCCGGCTTCGGGAAGTGGGAAGGCGGGCCGAGCAAAGATT
Source organism: Vidua macroura (assembly GCF_024509145.1). Classification (NCBI taxonomy): domain Eukaryota; kingdom Metazoa; phylum Chordata; class Aves; order Passeriformes; family Viduidae; genus Vidua; species Vidua macroura. The sequence goes on from NC_071573.1 coordinate 26,681,482, forward strand.
CCGTCTACATCTCCTCGCTGTATTTTACAATGACCAGCCTCACCAGCGTGGGATTTGGGAACATCGCTCCCACGACAGATGGCGAGAAGATCTTTGCTGTGGCTATGATGATGATTGGCTGTAAGTATTAGAGATTCTGTCTTTCTTGTACACAACACCAAATAGCTGCATGTCATGAATGCTGATTTCATAAGAACATCTGGAATCCTGGTAAATGTGATGCAGCTAAAAATATTTCTGGTGGCAGTATTACACAATTCCTTACTGGTTAGGTTTAAATCACAAATAGGAGTATTGTTTTGACTAGCAAAAATTCAGTCATTTTGGAAAAAATATTCTGTCCATATCCTCTCAATATGGTCTTGTAAGTAAACCATAAAATGCTTAAAGCCTGAACTGTTAAGAATTAATGCACCTTTTTGCCTCCATTTTAGTATGTGGCAAACTCTTTTCATGTCTGAGAGCTGTACACATTTGGTAAGTGGGTCGGAGTGTGGGAGGAGGTCTGGGAGCACCGTCTTCTAAGGGATAGAGAACTGGGACTCTTTAGGAGCCACAAACTCTGCCGTGGGCTGAGCACATAGACACATCCTGAAGCAAGGGGGGTGAGGCTGTGCTTGGGCACCTCTGGCTCAGACATCCTTGTTAGAATGGGCACATGTTGCCAAGCTGTCCAACTTTTGGCCATGTTGTCATTTCAATGCAGGATCCGCATTCAAAGTGCCTTGAGAGCTACTTGGAGTTAAGAACCATATGGTGGCCACTGTTAAACTAGGTCATGGTTTTCTAGATAAGGGTGGAGTTTGAGCCAAAATAAGGAAAAAAAAATCTGCTTTGTCCATAGGAAAACTTGTCATTGTATGGAGAAAGATAGAAGCTTCTGTATGGTAACATTGCATCCAGAGTAGGAGAAAGTCAATCCTCACTAAGCAGAAAATGAAAACCAAATACATAATGAAACTCAATTAGCAGCACACTGCCTGTTGTATAAATGTGAACCTTTGATTCTGATGTGTCCTTTTACAGCAACACTGAAGTCACACACTGAGATTACATGTGCAGTGCTAAGTCTGACGAAGGTTAGTGAAAAAAACTACCGAGACAAGCATTGTTGATCACACAGGGATTGGGATATTTTAGCGATAAAAATTGTTAATTTTGTTTTTCTAGCTTTTTCCTCTGCCAAGAGTCCCATCATCCTAATAAAACACCTGTAGGAGAAGGCAAATTTTTGTAAAACATGGATAAAATTTTGCAGTTTTCTCATGACAAGGTGCATTAGACACTGTAGTGGTGTAGCACAAAACAGGCTTCCAAACATATTTCCTGATGAAGGTGCCCGTTTGATAGGAAATATCCTGATCTTTGGCTTATTGTTATGACCACAATACTAGCTAGAACAAGAACAGCTAGTATTAATCAGTATTATTATTTAGTGCTATGCTATGAATAATGATTAAGCACAGCCTTCAAAAAGTCATGGATGTACATGGGGCTCTTTTGGATTGTACCTGTTCCAAGCTCTTCATATGACAATGTGGCAGAAAGAAACTGAATTTATGCATAAATAATGTTGACTTAGATGAGCAGAAAGAAAATGATAACCTTTCTTTTTGTTTGTTTTATCCTCTGCTCATTTGAATAGCAATAAGTGCTGTATCAGAGGACTAGTGGCTTAAACAATACTGGGGCCAGCTAAGCTTACAGTCACGATTTCATTAGTAAGATCACCTTTGAAATTTTTACCTTATTTTTATTTCTCAAAGAAACTGACTTTTCTGGAAATGGTGATGGAGAAGGTGAACGTGTGAAAATGCCTTCAAGCCCCACTTTTTTTGCATGGGCCGAATGTGAGGCTGCCCTGCAGAAAGTCAGGGCACAGTGCATGGCAGGGACTTGCCCTCCCACTGAAGGGTGCCAAAGAAGCTACAGCTCTGTGGGTCCTGAATCCATTCAGAGTCACAACACTGCCTTTGCACCCTCCCTCTGATTATTGGTATAGATGATCTTGGCTTCAGTTTGCTCCACGAGCTGTGCTCCATGGTTTGGTAGGGGCACTCAAGAGCTGCTTCCCTGGAAGCAGATGCTGGCATCAAGTAGAGGAAAAGGAAGAGTTTTCTTTTAGAAGTGTGAGTTCTTCCTGCTCAGAATTATTTTTAATCCAATGGATTAGACTGTGCAAAGTTCTTGTACCTCTGGGAAAGGTTGGTCATGGTGTGTACACTGCCAGGTGATGTGGTGGCTTTGCAAGGCTTTCAAGTCCTTGTTTCTAGCAACTTGGTTTCTAGTTTTGTTTTGGTTTAGTGGATCTATATCTTGAATAGTTTCTGAAGAAGAAAGGTGTGAATAGCAGTGATACTTTCTTCTTTGATCTTGGATTGTTGTCTGTTGAGCCTCTGTTTCTGAAGAGGACTTGCTGTGTAAACAAGTGTTTTTAAGACATGCATTGCTGTCTTTTCCACTGGCAAATTGACTGAAAGGTTTGTGCTGCAGTCAGCACAGGCCTGTGGTGACATCCAAATGGGGTGTTTGTGCCAGAGAGGCTCAGAATATTAGAGTTATTTGAAAGCATAAGCAGTTCATAACTAGTGTCCTTCCATGTGTCTTTAGTATGCTTATGCCCAGAGAGATGGAGTTAACACTGTAATTCCATCTTTCGTAAGACAAAATTGTGGTTTGCCCTGCTGCTCAGGGCAGCAGGATACGTCCCCTTCTGCTCACTGCTGACTCCCTCTGTAAAGCTGATCCTGTGGCAGAATTTCATTTGTGTTGCATTAACTCTGTAGCCCCACTGACCACTAGTAATAGTACTTTGCTGTGATATCAGAGAGCTGTTTAAAAAAAGTAGGTAGGACCACTTCCATTTTCTCTTTTATTCGGGCTTTCATTATGGTAAATAATAAATCCAGGTAAGTTTTAATTAAAAATTTAGAAATACTTCAGTGAAGCTGTCCTGGACCAGTGGGAATTTTGGCTGAGTTGAGTGCAAATGTTGACCCAGTAAAAAATTTAATGTATGTTGCTTGTAGGGGGAGTGGGTACATCATATTAACTGTGCACAGACACTGGGAAGGCATGGTTGAGGTGAATAAGCTGTGTGTGGGTATTGAGCCTGTGGGGCTGACTCTGTTGGTTGTGTTTACACTTGGGACAAAGTTTAAGAAAGAATAGCTTTGTCTCAGCAGCCCTGGTCTCTGCTTCAGGGCCTCCTTCTGCAGGGAGGTGTTCTTGTGTTCTCAAATGCAATGATGCACATGCTGTCCTGCTGACCTCATTGTGGCTGCAGTTTTCAGAGAGAAAGTGTTTTGCTGTTGGTTATTTTGATATGGGAAGGTGAAGCCCCTAATTAGATTTGTGGGGCCTGTGGCATACTCATAACCCCAGGGATGTTTTGTCACTTCGTCAGCTCCCCTGGAGGGGGTAGGTGAAAATTGCTTTTGATTCTTGACCTCAAATAGTGCACATCTGTTTGGGAAGATCAAGTTATTTTAAAATAGAGATGAAGTACCCAGTGGCTGCTTTTAACAATTTCTCTTCTGTGGAAGCTTGTGTTTCTTATTACTGTGTAGCTGCTTTTCCTGAACACAGGGTGAATTGTAGTTTTGCAAAGCAAAATATCTTCACATCTCTGAACTGACCTGCATGGTTTTGCCTCTCTTTATTGAGTGTATGTGTGTGTATATATAGAGAGAAGGATGAGTTACTAGGGGAAGTAAAATCAATTAATTCCTCAGCTTAATTTTAAATGAAAAACATATTTGCTTATCCCTTTCCACAGATGGCCACTAAATTGCTAATTAATAGGGAAGATGTCTACAGACAGATCTTTCAGTGAGGCTGACATTACATAAAACCAGGCTTAAAACCACTGTCTGGGTCTGCAGAAAGACATATATTTTCCATTTTTAATACTTGAGGAAAAAAAAAAAGGTGTTTCAATTTTTGTTTTTTTCTCTATGGAGACATATGCCTTGAAATTACAGTCTTTATATATTTTTCTCAGTGATTCTGTCAGGTTGGTTTGGGTATTGTTTATTTTTCCTAAGCACTAGCAAAAATCAGAGGACTTTAATTTGCAGTTTTTGTATCTGGGCACTGTGTCAGCAATCCCCTTGCTATGCAGGTGGAGTAGGGATGATCAGTTTGAAAATACTTGGCATTCTTGACTTTTGACATAAAATAATACTGATGGATGCTTGCCTATTTGGATTTTGAGCAATGGAGCAAAATCCATCATTTTGGGAGCCTTTTGTTGATGTTTTCAGTTGCATTGAAAGATCCCAAGTTTTTAGTGTCTGTTGTTAGGTAGGAACTTACTGGAACTGATTTATTAAAGAAGTATGGATATTGATCTAGCACCAATATCCAACTGTGACGGACAAAAACTCTCCAGCAGTTTTAAAGTTAGAAAGTGTGTGTTTATTGCGACGCCGGACAGCGTGCGGGATAGCTCCCAAATACACACTGCACCTTTCAAATGATTACAGAGTCCTTTTATCCACACCAGAATTGAATACCCAAAATACAAATACATATTCATCATCTTGGTACATCCCATTCCTCGCTTCGTATGCTAATCATTTCAAAAGCTATTAAGCATGCGTAGTTTGTTCCTTGAAATGGGTTGGTGGTCCCTTTCTTGAGGAGGGGTCCCAAAATGAGGAAGTAAATGAAGTCTTCCTCATTTTGACCTTTCTACCTTTTCAATGCAAATATGACAAATGAACCTTGGTAGAACTCCCATTCCTTGTCTTCAATTGGTTTCAGAACAGAGGAGGCCCACAATTGTCTTATGTTCCTAAAAGCTATTTGTCAGTTTCTGTATTCTTCATTATAAACCCAGCTAACTAAACATTGTGTTGACAAGCAATCAATTATTAGTTAACTACTAACTCTTAACTTCATCAAGGCCTACTTACAAAATCCCTTTATTTTAATTAACTCTAGTAAAGCTTATCTCTAACTAAAATCTTAGCTCCTCTAAAATCTCTAAATCTCTTAAAGTTTATGTTTCAGAACTACAGGGCTGGAATCATTCAAAATAGGAAGGAAAAGGCACATGTCTGAATGCTAAATGAAATCATCAATTCCCCTGTGAAACACTACACTTAGACCAGATAGTGAGAGGGATCATGGAAAAAGACAAAAGTAGGAGTTAAAAGGTCAGATTCATGAACATGTATGCTTGCATACTGTGATGAATTGCCAGCCACTGAGTTGATTAATCAAAACAGTCCAGAAACCCAAGCCACTCCTCTTCTGGATGATGTAGTGTGCAACACGGGCATCATGCAGTCCTGCAGCACTTCAGCTGATGTCTCTGATTAAGGCAGACACAGATCCCAGGAGAATGGAGTAGCTGTCTCAGCTTTGATCAGCTTTGTCTGTGAATAGTTTCTTGCTCATTAGACAAAAAATCCACCAAAACCAAACCAAACAAAAACACTAAAACGATCCAGAAATGAGAAAAACATTGGGTAGATGTGAAAACATGGGCAGTTTTGTTTACAGCACTCCTGCTGAAAGGAATGTAGTTTGACCATCCTTGAGAGCTTTAAGAAAATCTTGGTGGCAGGTATCATGATGTACAGGTCAGTGTCAATTCTTCACAGCTGCACAGAGCATTGGTGTGCTTTGGTGACCTCCAGCAGGGTAAGAAGTGTTTAGTGGCTCTTTTGAACAAGGAAAGTGAGGAACTGATAAAGTAGACTATTGTTATCAAAACACCTGGACAAGTTATAGAGGCATGGCAGCATCATGTTTGATGATCCTCCTAAGGCATGATTTCCCCCTCATAAAGCAGGTCATCAGGTGAAAAGCAAATGGATGTGGCCATTTACTAAACATTTATCTAATGACAAGAGAAATTAATTTACCCCTAGAACCCCTTCTAGGTGGTTGGGGAATGTGTTGAAATCATTTTTGTTAGAAGCTGGTGGCCTGACACGAAAGGCCAGCCATGTGCCAAGTGTTAGTTATGTTTGCTGAGGGTATCATTAATGGGTGCAGCACAAAGGCCTAAGAGATTTTAAACCCAAAACCAACTTTCTCTGTGTTCATGGGTATTACCAGTACTATGTTTTGGATTTGGGGACATGCTGGGAAAGGAAGAAGAAACCTTATCTTGCAAAAACTGTCTCTTGAATTCCTAGTCTTTGTCATATCCCTGGCAAGATGACAACAATCTCTCAGATATCACACACCCCTTGCAAGCTCCTGAAGCTGCAGATGGCATACTTTCTATAGGGCTGATAGTTTTGCATAAATTTTCATTCTCATCTATCTTAGCCAACAGCAACACTACACTATTAGTTAATTTAAAGGCCTGGATTTTAATTTTTTAAAATTTATTTTTAATAAGTATGGCTGGTCTTTGCAGTTCTGTTCATTTACCCCTCTGTGCTGTGCCTTATTACTTTTTATTTGATGCTAGTCATGATATTTGAAGAGATGGTGTGTTATTGCTATAATTGTTAAGCAACTATTTGGGACTTCTGAATGTTATTTTGCTTGGATGCTTTCTCCACTAGAATGAACCACCAAAAGTGTTGTGGATATATTTCTGTGCTACAGCAAGTTTCAGCAAAGTGATAAGACTGGCAGAAAAGTGGGTAGAGTTTCCTTGTAGGTTAGAAGAGGGTTTAACTACTAGGGCAGGATTTGGTCTGGTTATCTCTAAAGGTGAAAATATCTCAAAGAATGTAAAGAATGAGTAAAAACCAAGCAAATAGAAAAAGGCCCAAAAAAAAGCCAACTCCAAAAATCAACAACAAAACCTCAAAGTCATTGTGATAAATAGAAATAAAACTGATAGACAAGGTTGTTTTTGGTTTTTTTTGGGTGTATAAACAATCCTTCAGACATCTGAGTCCTGAGGGATGCAATTTCCAGTGGAGCACGTCAGTATTTCTCATTGGTAAGCGTGGGGTGCACCAGGTCGTGGTGGCAGTTCCAGCCCCACTGATGAGCCTGCAGAGTTACATCATTGACATTCAGTGCAGACTGGCCATGGAGGAGAGATGCCATCAGTGCTGACAGGCTTCACAACACAGCAAAGTCAGAATTTAGCTCTTAAAAGCTGCCTCCTATTTGGATAAGGACATCCAGGACCTGCTTGTTTTTTTTCAGGATTGCTTGTACTGAAGCACAAGCCTGTTCCCCAGAACTCAGTATTGGAACCAGTCCTGTTTAATATCCTTCGGAATAATCTGGATGAGGGGGTCTAGTGTACCCTCAGCCAGTTTGCAGAGGACACCAAATTATGTGGCAGTGTTGATTTGCTGGAGGCCAGGAAGGCTCTGTAGAGGGATCTGTACAGACTGGATTGCTGTGCTGAGGCTAATGGTGAGGTTCAACAAGGTCCAGTGACAGGTCCTGGACTGGGGTCACAATAACCCCGTGCAGCTCTGCTGGCTTGGGGCAGAGAGACTGGAAAGCAGCCCAGTGGAAAAGGATGCAGGGGTGCTGGTAGAGCACCTGAGCATGAGCCAGCATGTGCCTAGGTGGCCAAGGAGGCCAGTGGCATTCTGGCTTGTATCAGAAATAGTGTGGCCAGCAGGACCAGAGCAGTGATTTCTCCCTCTGTACTGGGCACTGGTGAGGCCACACCTCAAATCCTGTGCTCAGTTCTGGGCCTCTCACTACAAGAAAGACACTGAGGTGCTGGAGTGAGTCCAGAGAAGGGCAGCAGAGCTGGTAGAGGGACTGGAGCACAAGACTGCTGAGGAGCAGCTGAGGGAGCTGGGAGTGTTTGGCCTGGAGAAAAGGAGACTCAGGAGACCTTATCACTTTCCTCAATTCCCTGAAAGGAGGCTGTAGCCAGGTGGGGGTTGGTCTCTTCTCCCAGCTAACAAGCGACAGGATGAGAAGAAATAGCCTCAAGTTGCACCAGGGAAGACTTAGATTGGATATTAGTAAATATTTCTTCATGGGAAGCGTGTTCAGGTATTGGAATAGAGTGCCCAGTGGAGTGGTAGAGTCACCATCCTGGAGGTTCTTAAAAGACATGTAGATATGGCACTTGGGGACATGGTTTAGTGATGGACTTGGCAGTGCTGGGTTAAGGTTGGACTCAATGATCTTAAAGGTCTTTTCCAATTTGAATGAGTCTCTGGTTCTATGATAAAACACTGGTGTTAAAGCCAGAAAAAAAGCCTTTATGTGACAGCTATCGAAATAGTGAATTCCTACAAAAATTGTCTCCAAGCGAAGATGGACTCAAAGTTGCTTTTCATGTTCACAACACAAGTGCTAATGATGTAATAAATCTGTCTTAGCTAATGACCATGGGCATATGAGGAATGGCCCATTCATAACGGGTTAGTTCCTTCCTCACCCCAACACATTTCAAAGCAAGAAGAAAGAAATTATTTTCTGTCAGTATATTAGTATGGCAATACTTTGTTTCCTGGCCTGGCTTGGGGAAGCTTAAATTAATTCTCTGTGAGATGTTATTTCTTAGAATACAAAAATGAGTAACCAGTATTCCCTTTCTTGTTATTTAAAGTGTATATGGCCAGATTAAAGCTAGATTAAATTATTACTACTAATTTTTTGGCAAAATATAATTTGGAAAGGGCAATGGTAATGGCCTGTATAATTTTGGCTGTAGGGAAAAAGAACATAAATATTCCAGAGCTACATCACATACCCATGCTTTATGAATTGTCCCTTGATATGTTATCTTGCCATAATGACTGAAAATTTCAGGCTGTACTTCAGCCTAATAGAACTAAAGAATCACCCTACCTCAGAGTATACTAGAATTTAGTTGCTAGAATGGTCCTAGGATATAGTCTGTATCTCTATCAGTACTCTGCAAATCCCATCAGGACAATTTCTGAAGTGAGATTTTTCTAAAAATTTCTAATTCTCAAGGTTTTTACAATCCATTTCTCTCCTGCAGAGTTAACATTGATCCCTAGGACATTGGACAACTTTTGAAAGAACTGTAAATGCAAATGGAGAAAAAATAGTTCTGTTTGACAGGAGAGAAGATGAAAGCTGTGAAGTGTTAATAGTTTAGTTTTTCCAGGATTTGAGGAGAGTTCACAGTACAGTAATGTTATAGATAATTGCCTTTTCTTTTTGTTTTACACAGTGTTTCTAAATTTTGTCTTTTAACTCTTTAATAGGAAGGAGAAGGATAAGGAAAATAAGTAGGTGTCCCAGCAATGGACATCTTTCTTTTTCACCTCATGTGTTTCATGTCACATGCAGGATTTTGCTTTCTTTAGACATTTCTAACATTACTTCCTATAAGTAGATTTAAAATACTGAAATATGCTGGCTCTATCAAACTTTAATCAGAATGTGCAACCAACTTATTTTAAAATCTAAAGGAACATGATTAACCCAAGTTAATTTGTGAGAGAAGAATGTGATGCATCCAGAGCATGGACTGAGAGAGCAAGAATATTTCAGGCAGGAACCAGGGGATAATTTGCAAAATAAATACTTTGTTCCCTACAATAAAATGAAGACTCTGCAAGAGACACAGTACTTTGCTATGCAGGACAGCAAACCTTGGGGTTCAGTTTACAAATTTATTCTTAGATTGCTGAATTACACAAGTGCAATCTAGAAGAGCATGGCTTGTCTGTCAGAACTATATTATGGATTTCCACTTGTGGAATTAGCTAAATATATGCAACATACAAAAAACTTGACAAATTTTTCATTGTCTCTGCATTCCTGGGAGGCCTTTCCTTAAGCAGCCAACTGTATTGCTGAAGGATGGCAATCCTGGACAAGGATTTGGTTCTTCACAAGTCCATTTCTGACTAAGGAAAATCCAATTAGATAGGCATGGGGGAAAATATAGTAAAAGAGTACATCCACCCATATGACACATTGTGCCACTTGTCACCAAATATGTGGAATATGATGGAAGTTCTGAAGCATCTTCTAAGCACTTTTCACTTCTGCATCAGCCTCCAAAAATTATATAGTTATTTTAATATCTACATTCTTCTGGACTCAAACAGGCCTACTGCAGGTTACAAAGTGTTGGAGTGGAAATAGCTTGCCTAGCTGGAATGTGTGACTGGTTCATAGATCATGATATGACCTTAGCCACTTGAATAAGCAGTCTCATGACATCTTGAGAATGAATAAGGCTTAGTTGTGCTTACCAGATCAGTGAGTTTTAGTGCATTTGGCTGCTTTTATATTTTAAAGGAAGATTTGGCTGTTTATAAATGTGATAGGGAATGTTTTAGGGGAGAGAAATGCAATTGTGGGTCATAGCAGTCTATTTCTTGGAGTTGAAAGCTCTGAAATACAGTAGATCTGAGCTTGAGTTATTACCTGAAGACATATCCTATCAAAAGCAGCAGCCTGTTGGAAGAAATTCTGATCTACTGAGAGAATATGGAATATATGTAAAAATATCACTATCTTTTATCCACTGTGCAGCAACTCTTGCTGCTACTGGTGTGAAAAATGTGGAAGGAGACAAGTAGTATATTAATAGTTAGGTCCTATTGCCTGGAAGAAAAGTAGAAAAATTTATTCTTCTAACCAAAGGATTTTGGCAGCCAGTAGGTTCTAAAATCTCAAGTGTCTTACAGTAAAGAATGAAACAGTTGAGGTATGAAGGCCTGACTTTTCTGACTCACCTCAACATGAATTAGGAATGATTTTTTCCTTCTTTGAAATCAAACCAGTAACTGTACCAAGTGGTGTGGAATTCAGATTTCTGGTGAGATGATAGGCAAACCTTGCCTTCCCCTGTCACCATCCCAAAAGCAAGTATGTGTTGGTTGGTGGGTGCAGGTGAGCAGGATGATTCGGGTTTGTGGTTTGGTACTTCTTCATTGTTTTTGCAAGGATCTTGCAGGACTTTCACTACTAAATAAGAGGGAACTGGAGATTGATAATATCTTTGAAGTGTAACAAGGCCAAATGGAAGGAGACAGAATTGGACTTAAGATAATTAATTTCTGCCTTTGAACTTGAATGAGGAATTTTTTTGCAAGTTATTTTCTGATAAAATTAAGATTTACTAGGAAAGCATGAAAAATAATATTGGAGGGTTTGGGTCATCCTGGTCCACAAAGGTCTTAAGCAGTCTCAGAGCTTCTAGAAACTTCATCAAGTGAATTCTGAAAACTGTAAGCTTACTTATTACAGTTGTATGACTTACTGACAGTTTGTACTTTTTGTACAAGTTTTGCCAAATACGAAGTAGCACACTTGCTCCAGTTTTGAACCAACACTTCCTAATGTTTCTGTCCAAAACCTTTCCCCTCTTTCATATTCAGAAGGCAAATCAGTGGAATTTCATCTCCTAATGGTCAGGCCTGCTGTGGCATTTTGTGTGTGTGGTCCTGGACAGTGTGCATCCTTTTGCATCAAACACACAGATCTGGCAGTGATTTGGTCTTGGAAATAACCCAGTATCCACTGAGACTAGTTCACAAAACTGCACCCTAAATCTCGTGTGGCCTATTTCCAGTTCTCTTTCCTAAAATGGACCACCATTTTTCTCTCACTTCTCTCTATAGACCTTCATTTCTGGGCTTGTCACCACTCTGAGCTTTGCCATCCCACACTAGCAGCATCATCCTGCTTTTATTTTTTTTTTTCCTCACAGAGAAAATTTTTTCCTCACAGAGAAAATTTAACAAGAAACAAGGAACCAGAAAATATATTCAATTTGATTTGTTCTGCCCCTTTGCTATTTGGGAGGGAAGTTGTTATAAATTGTAATTCCTTGAGCTTCTCATTCCTTAACCATTTACTGAACTTTAAAATTCTTGTCGAGATTACTTCATTTAAATCCAGAGGGAGAGAGGGGAGAGGAAATTAAGGTGATTTCCTATATTGCAACAGTGCAAATAAGTTTTGATTGCTTGATTAACTTCTGTTTTGAATAATTTTGATTCTACTTATTTTTTCTTCATAAAAGCCTTTCTTTTCATGACCTAGAAAATTATAAAATCAATTTTATCAGGAACTAAGTATGCCAAAACTAAAGATTTTAGGAACTGTCTTTCTCACACTCCTTGCAAATGAGTTGACTGCAGGTTAGTAATGAGATGACAGCTACAGAATGTGTGAGGGGGGAAATGGGCATTTTTCTGGAAAGGAGCCTTATTCCACATTAAATTAGCAACCTCCTGTGAAAATCATAGAGGAATTACCAAACAGAAATCACTGTGAGCAAACCACTGTGCTGTGTAGGTGCTGCACAGACTGTGGGCATTGGGAAGGAGAAGAGGACCTATCAGTGTGCTGCCTTTGGCCCATAAAGCTGTTCTGATCCACTCATGCAGTGAAAACAATGTCTAACAGTGCTCTGAACCTTCATGTATGTGGTAAACTGAAGTGACTGGAGGCTGTGCCAGGTGCTGTCTGGAAGAGGCATTGCCATCCCATTGCTGGTGCTCTGTAGTGTGGCACAGGGGAGCTGAGGCCGTATCGAGGTGAGGTGTTAACTGTGCTGTTACCTTCCATGACCTATTTTCCCTTCTTTGCCATTCTTAGGTAATTAGACTCTGTGCAGGGAGGTAGGGAGGGACCTGCCTCACGTTCCAGATGCTCCTGTTTGTTCCCCATGCTGCATGCATTGGTGTAGGTGTTTCCAAGAGGCACCTGATAACAGTGAACCACCTGTAGATGCTGGCTTGGTACTGCAATATGCCATCTGAACAAGAGGCAGCTTTCTGGAAAAAAAAGAAAAGGGGAGAGGCAGGTGAGTCAGATTTTTTTATTTCCCTCACTGATATAAGAGAAGACAGCACACTTGTTGTGAAAACCACAAGAGTCAAATCAAAACTTCTCCATGTATGTTCAGAAGTATGAGAACAGCAGTACCTGTGAGGCAGAGATCTCTGTGACATTGCCAGGCACCTTGTCAGGAGTGACTCGAAGCAGCCAAGTAGATGGATGCTCCTGTTTTCCAGTGGTGGCATCAGAAGGTCCTTTCAGGCCAGTACAGCTGACTGTCTGCTTTTTTGGGCTTCTGCTGGTCAGTTCCCAAGTGCACTGACAGGTGTGAGATGGAAGAATGTAGGTTACTGTGATTCCCTTGCTTCCTTTGGTGTTATGATGAGGTGTGTGTGGGTGAGCAAAAGGGAGAACAGGTGTTGAGAGAGAGAAATAGAACTTGAAGTTGAAACTAAAGTTTCTCCTTTTCCTTTACAAACTCTTAAACTTCCTTTTTGACTGCTTTCCAAAAAAACCCAGAAACTAATATGGTGCATGTTTAAAATAGCTGTTTCTTCATGCTGGTTACAGACCGGTAGCCCAAAAGATGGGCAGTGTTTCTCTTCTTTGGCCCTTGTGGCTGAAAGAGTGTGGTTTGAAGTGTGATGATGCATTAAAGCAGACAAAGACTTGAACAGGGAATTTGAGAGAGTTATTTATGTGAGGAAAAATGCATGCTGGGGCATGAGGTAAGTATGGCCAGTTGACTGTGCTGATTTTATCAGGTTTGATATTGTACTGTACAAAGTGCATGAGATTCAGATTGTGATTATGCCAACATAGAAGATATCTCCTTTCATGAGGGTGCAGTTCAGGTCCAGAATGGAGCTATCTTTTATTCATATGCAACCTTCAATAATACAGAAGACTGGAGGGAAGACTACTGTTTTTTGGGACCATTGTGTTTTATCATTGGGCAGCCATACAGTAGAAAATGCTCTGAGTCATTGCCAGTTCGAGTTGAAATGGAAAATATGATACAGCAGGCAACTATATGCAAAAAAGTATGAATGGCTCGGTACATGGAGTTCTGGTACAACTGCAAGGGTCCAAAGCAGAATGAAATGGGCAGTTCAACAGTGAAATGCTGGGGTAGATAAGACATACAAAAACTGAGGAAGGTGACAGCCTGAGAGCAACCACATTTCTCAAGCTGTTTGCCTTCAGTTGGGAAGGACAACAGTCTGCTGTGCAGCTTGTCTTCTCCTCTTGCTTTGGGGGACTAGCTGTGGTAGAACTGGTCAGGAACAGAACTAACTTTCTAGCCTTGCACACTCTGCCCAAACAGGTGTGAATGTTGAATCAGTGCTGATGACACAAATACCACCCTTGTGGCAGTAGTTACGTGTTTTCCTTCCTACAGCTGTTCTGTAAGCAACATCATGGCTGTACTCACTCTCCAGAGATTTAATATGAGACAAGGTCAGGAGGGGAGAGCAGTGGGGAAGAATTCTGGGAAAGCAGCTGCATGTGAATGAGAAAGATTTCCTGTAAGCTTTTGATGTTGGTTATTGCCCCCTGTTGGGGGCAGGATCTGTGGGCCCACACTTTAAGGTAACACTGGAGATGGCTGAAGAATTTGATTAATTTTGGGTAAATGGGCAGTGAAACAAGCTGCTTCACAGAAGAAGGCAATATGGGTTGAAGAACTTAAATCTGAGACTGCTATGTTTATACATGTGTGTGTGCTGCTAGTGCTGCTTTTTCCTCCTTTAGTTGCTGTCTCTAGCCTTAAACCTGCCAGAGAATATGTCTTTTTACGTTTAAGAGAAGAGTATCTGGTTTTGTACCATTTTCTATGCAGTGATGCACAAAACGGTTGATACACAGTAAGGTTTGCCTGAGGCCAACACAGCCAAATTTCCTGCTGGTTGCTAATGGGAAAGTTTGTCCTTCAGCAGCTACACAGCAGTACTTCTGTTCTAGCAGTTTTGGAAGACTTTACCATCAGTTGCCAGCTACCTGGTGAGCCAGAGCTCTCCTGTAAAGCAGAGCTGCTTTCCCAACCAACCTGCTCTTTAAAATGCCCATTGGTTGTTGGTCATTTTAAATGCCACAGGATTTCTTGCTTCTCTCAGTTCAACAGGCTGTAGATTCATCTAAAGTGGAAAAAAAAAAAAAAAAAAAAAAAAAAAAGCGCATTTACTGTAGTTACAGCTGAGAAACAGCAAATTTCCTCCCAGTTTCTGCTGATCCCAAGTCCAGGGAGGGTAGGGGAAGCAAGCTGCTCCTTGGTGCCCCAGTTCTGAATGGTCAGGTCCCCTAGGGGAGGGAGGGCAGCATAGAAATATTCCAGATGAAGAAAATAACATGCACTCCACAAAACCTGTTTACCCTAAGGATCAGATTTTACTTTTGGGTCAATTTCTCCTCTCCTGGCTCCAGCCATGCTGTTCCTGAAGTGTTCTGGAGAGTTGCAAAGACTTGAGAACCCTGTGAGAACTGCCAGTGTTTCAAGAACTTTTGCAGTAAAGGAAGGTAAAACATCTTTCATTAAAGGGTTGGATTTCTTCTGAACTTGACTCAGAATCTTGCAATTGCACTTACTCTTCTCATAGAGATTTTAATATGTTGTCAGTTTTCAATGTTCAAGCAAAAAATTGCCTATTGGAGGAATTAGAGACTGTTTTGTGTGCTTTCACATCGTATTTTTGACCAGTATTTTTCATGGGTACTTGATAATTTGTAGTTTAGCTTCAGATTTTCCCTACTTGGTACACTGCAAACCTGACTTTATGTTGCTATGTCTCTGAGGCAGAATAGATTTATAATTTATTACCTTTGTTATTATCACACTTATATAAAACAATGAACCTAACATTAAGAATTATAACTATCTGTGCTGGTGACCCACTGGAAAACTCTGACCTTAGACAGCAGGAGACAAGAGAGACATAAGAGCATATGATTTTTCAAGTTAGGGATATACATACCTGTATGTCAATGGCACATAAGCAGAATGTTTAAAGAGAAAATGTAGATGAACTGTAAAAGTTAAAATGGGAATTAAAAACTAAAATAGAGAAGCTTAGCAGCACAGGCTAACTCCACCATCTTAAACCCCCCAGTTATTTGTGGAAACAACTGCACTTTCAATGCTGGCACTAATATTTCTGGTCCTGTCAGGTAGGAGCTGCACCTTGCAGGTATGCACTATCTGCCAGTATCAACAGATAAGGTCAGTGCTGATACCTGGGTAACAACAAAACCATACTGTGCTTCTGTATGCCTTGTGTGTGATCTCTGTGCTCTTTCTCTGTAGTGAATACACTGGGTATGCTGTAATTTGTACTGTGGACTTGAAAAATCACACTCAGATAAGCAAACAGAGCATAACAGCTATGATAACAATTATTTATCAGAAAGCGGATGGCCAACAGGACCAGGGAAATGTTCATCTCCCTATACTTGGCACTGGTGAGGCCGCACCTCAAATCCTGTGCTCAGTTCTGGGCCTCTCACTACAAGAAAGACGCTGACGGGCTGGAGTGAGTCCAGAGAAGGGCAGCAGAGCTGGTGGAGGTCTGGAGCACAAGACTGCTGAGGAGCAGCTGAGGGAGCTGGGAGTGTTTGGCCTGGAGAAAAGGAGACTCAGGAGACCATATCACTTTCCTCAATTCCCTGAAAGGAGGCTGTAGCCAGGTGGGGGTTGGTCTCTTCTCCCAGCTAACAAGTGACAGGATGAGAAGAAATAGCCTCAAGTTGCACCAGGGAAGACTTAGATTGGATATTAGTAAATATTTCTTCATGGGAAGTGTGTTCAGGTATTGGAATAGAGTGCCCAGTGGAGTGGAAGAGTCACCATCCTGGAGGTATTTAAAAGATGTGGCTATGGCATTTGGGGAACGGTGTAGTGGTGAATACGGCAGTGGCAGTTGGGGTGGCAGTTGGACTTGAAGATCTTTAGGTCTTTTCCAACCTCAAGAATTTTATGATCATGTTCAATATAGCTTGATTGAACCCATGTCTTCTCATTAAAATGGGAAAACAAACACAACCCTAAAACAAAGAGCTTTTTTTACTGATGGCTTTGTTCATTCCACAGGCTGATGATGTGCTTTGTGTTATTCCTTATGTTCTGAGTCCTTCCTACTATTTATGATTTTACTGCTATTATCTGTCTGCTGTCATTATGATAGCATTAGAACAAAATGTAACAACATCTATAATTAGGGTTGTCTACACATTTTCTCTCTATTTTCCATTTGACTCATGTTTGTAACTTTCGAAATCTTTCAATTTTCAAGTTGAGATAATGAAGGTCAGCCATTTCTGAGAGCAGGGGTGGTGTGTATCCATTTTTAAAAATGGTATTTTGATCTTCAGAGCAGGTATATAAGAACAGCAGGGCTGGATATTAAAATTTGACAGCAAGAGAATACTCGTAGAAGAGGATTCTTAGAAAAAACCCAAGTCTTCTTTCAAGAAAGATACCAGCAATGTAAGGACACTTAATAGTGACCTATTGGAAAGTGTTGAACTTGAAAGACACACAAAATTATGCAGTTATTGAGATAGCCATATACATAGTTTGATGTCAGTGGAAGTGCTGAATAGACATGAAAATTATATGTATTGCCTTCTCTGGATGAAACCCAAGAGAATGAATCATGCAAAAAGATGGGCATGTGTAGGACCTGAAAGTCACTGCTCTGAGGACAAGCTAGGACATGCAGGCACCCTTTAGCTGCCAGTGCCCACAGCCCAGCCCACACACAAACCTGTGCTGTGGGGAAGCACCCACTGGAAGAAGCAGCGTGGGCTGGCCCCCAGCTAGCTGTGGCAGCAGTAGCATCTGGTGAAGAAATGGTGCTGCTGGAGCCCAGGGCATGAGGGAAGCTTAGGAGCACCTGGGAAAAGGTGATGGGCGATGGACACATTGAACTTTTAGTCAGTGGCTAGTATGTACCTACTGCATGAGCTAGGCTGGTCTGGGGTAGCGGTGCCTTTGTAAGCTTGCTTCAAACAGCACAGCTGTGGTTTTCTGCAGAGGGGGTTGGCCTTGCACCTGCACGTGCTTTTTAACATGTCTGGTTTTCAGCCAAGTGTGACTTTTTGCTTTTTATTATAAAAGTTCGGGCTTTTTATGTTGTTTTGCTTGCTGAGATCCTTAAAAGCATCCTCCTTTGTGTCTTCTTTTGGGGAGTAAATTCTTTTCTGCTGTGTTTCACTCTGGTCCAGTGTGATACTACAGAATGCTGTGTTTGCTTCATTTCAGGCACTGATTTTTAGATATTTGGGACTGGCCATAAGTGAGTTAATTGGTGATGCTAATTGGTGATTAACCTAATAATGGCTTTGATTATGTTAATTAAACTCTTGTCCCAGATGGCAGCTGTTAAGTCATTTGTCTTCAAGCTCTCCCTCAGCTGGGGTCCTTCTGAAACCTGCTGGTTTGTGTTGGCAGGGTTGAGTACTGAGTACTGTGTGATACTCACACAAGTGTCAGCACCAACACTGTACTCAGTTTTTTCCCTTTAATTTTAAACTTCCACCTGTTAAAACCCTATGGTAAAAATTTAAATGTCATTGATCAATTTCTGTAGTGTGGCTTTCTGGAAGTTCTCGCAAGTATAACTGTTCTCCAAGATGATGGGAGAGAGCCTATGGCAGCTGCTAATGCTAATTTGCCTTTTGGTGCATGTATGCACTTCGTGGGATGCTTATGGATGCTGGATACACAGATCATGAAACAAAACCACAGCAGTTCACTAAACATACATCTGGGAAGACTGGGCCAGGTTGTGGTTTTCCTGAAAGCAAGGAGAGAAGTGGATCTTCTGTATGGATTGCTACCTGACAGAAAACAGTGTAGAAATGAATATTTCAGCAAGAAAAGACTGTAACTGTGATGGAGGGAGTTGTGTGGCAACACTGATGCTGCTACACCTTTTCCAGAATAACTCAGATCTTTTAAATTTGAGTAAGTAAGCAGATGTCTCAGACAGACTTGTCCACAGCTTTGTAGCAACTGCAGTAATTTCCATGCTGCTTTTTTAGCGGGTTTTCATCCAGTCAGAACAGTCTAAGAAACTGTAAATGCAATGAAAAGGGAACCCGGGCAGTTCGTGCAAATGTATATTATATGGAAACATAGATTTTTCCTGACACTGCCCCGGTACCGTAGCTTTTAATGCTCAGGGAATGAGCAAAAAATTAGTACGAAGTACTAATGCAGAAATTATGTTGTCTTAATTCTGGTTTACTGAAATTGGTGACAAACACACACAGAATGATGAATTTAGCTTTGTATGTCTGTAAAACTAGTATTTCTACTTGCAGAATATTTCAGTTTGCCCGTGTTTTGTGGTTGTGGTCTTTTGGGGCATTCAGAAGCCACACGTTGTTTGGATTGTTTCAGCTGAGGGTGCTCTGCAACTGGAAGTATCAAGCCTCAGGTCAGAAAGATTGCTTTTCAGAACTGAGGAACATTTTAAATTGATGGCACATTTACAGTGAATACCTTTCCAGAAGACTGAACAGCACCAAGCCTACAGAAGCCAGTTCCTTTAAACAATGCCTTATCCCTTGTGATTGCTCTGACGATTAAATAACTTCAGAGTTGAAAAAGTTTGAATGGCATTTGCCTTGAGCATTCTTGTGCAGTGCTTTTTTTAATGAGCTCCCACACTGCCAGCTTGCAACTTTTAGTATTTAAAGCTTTCTGTGTGCTTCACTCTTACTGCAGTGTTGATAAATTTGGTTTAAGACTTTTATTTGCAGTTGTCCTTTATTGTGTGAAGTGTGAAAGTCTCATGCATTAAGGCAAGGAGAGGTTTTATGTTTGTTACTACTTAATTCTGTTCTAACTTGAATCTAGCTGGACGTCTGAATGTACTAGACTGTAAGTACAAGGGCAGAATAATACAGGAAAGATAAAAACTGTGATAATGAACCCTCAAAGATTCCAAAGTATTTTTCAAGACTTAACAAAATACTTATACATTTTAATGAAACTGCTGTGACAAGACTTTACCACTATGCACTACTGTTGGAACTGCTAAAAGTACATTGCTTGTATTCTAAAGGCTGAGGAAGAGGAGACTCTATGAAGTGCCAGCAGAGGGAGTCAGGACTGGCCATTAATTGCTGTAAATTTTCAGATCCCAGTGGTCATCATCTGGAAGGGAAAACATATTATTAATGTGTGAGGTGAAGTAAAAAAGGTTTCCCTTAAGAATCTTCTGCCTTTTGTGTGATATGTTAGTGTATTTTTTCCCTCCTGCATTTGGATTAGGAATATGAAGACACAGTCTATTCTATTTTGGATATCCTCATAGTGATTCCATTCAAAAATGGTTTTCTGAGCAATTTCCCTCTTTCCTGTGCCCTTCTCAAACAACACTAATATGTCGTAGTCTTTAGAACTGTTCAGGATTTAACACCTCTAGCTTGTCACTGATGGAAAAATAATGGTAAATGGGATAGATCCCCATAGGTGGGGAGGAAAAGTGGTTCAACATGCAAAATGTTGGCAGCATGCTTAGAAGAACCACTGTCTCCTCTCCTCCCAGCTGCAGAGCAGTGGCCTCTGTATGGATGGGATGGATGCTGTCTCTGATGGCACACTGATGATGAGAACTTGGGCAAGTGAAAATGCTCTGAAGAGATTTGTGGCTGTGCAGAAGCTCTCTTTTCTGTCAGTCTGCAGATTAACACAAAGGACTTCATCCCTCTCTTTCACACCTTGCTTGTGACAACTTGTTTACTTAGGCTTTGTATGAAGGATATTGTTAGGACCCAATGTTTTTGTCCTCTTTAGAGTCCTTTGCAATAATCTCTCTGGATTTGTTGTCTAGTGTTCCTTGGCTTGTTTTAAAGTGTTTTTTTTAAAATCTTTCTGGCTTGTTCCCTAAGCTTTCATCGTTGAAATAATGGAGAAAAGCAAATAAAAATCATAGAGTATTTGCTTTAAGATATAAAAATGGATTAATTTATACTCATTAGCCTCTAGCAAAGACAACATTCTCACTGGAGTATTTGTTATCACTGGCACTGTGTTCTGTTGGTCTGACTTGCTCAGTCTAAAGGGTCTTGCATGGCAATCATGATGTTGACACGCTCTTCAAACAAAGTTTTTAGGGATGCATGTAAACCACAGCTCAGCCTTCTACTGCATTTCACTTACTGACCCTGTTGAACGTGGTCCCAACTCAAACTGCTTCTTCATTAAGCAGGCTTTTGGTACATTTTATTTGTAATGGAGATTCAGCCAGAGACAGTGTTTTTCTTCTGGAATTTACCCGACATTCAGAGAGATTGGTGCTTGTTGCCCTCTTGAATTTGCAGAAGGTCCTGGATACTGCAAACAGTGTTATGACCTGCAAAGGAAACAAGCTGATAGGCAAAGAGCAAAGCAAAAGGTGGAAAAACCCTGTTGCTTGTCTCTTCGGGGCTGACAGTGTGGGGCTGGTGGATAGGGGAGAGGCCCTGAGCTGGCAGGTTTGGGTTGAGTTCCCAGCTCTCACACACTCCTCTGTGGCCATATACAAACTGCTCCAGGTCTCTGCTTTGCCTGTCTTGCCACTTTTAATTCTTCATGTTTTACTAGTGCAGAGTGGCTTGCATTGTGCTCTGTACACACCATACCATTGTGTATCTGTTCCTTCCCTCTGCAGTGCCACTGAAGTGTCTTTTAATCTTGGACTGTGTTGATATCAGTAAAGCCAAGCCTATGCAGAAAACTGGACATTTAAACCCTCTCTGTGCTTTTTTCACAAGTTCATTTATCAGCTGCTCCTTTGTGTTCTGTGTTCCTAACCTCACCTGCATTCCTTTTCTGCTCTTTTACCCCGTGCTTACATATTTAGGTTTGTATCCCTGTCCTTTCCCTTCTTACCCTCTTCCTATCTGTGAAGAGACCCAATTCTCCTGACCATCTAATTTAACTTTGATTCCCGCCTAGTCATTAGGCTTCTCTACTGAGGCCAAAAAGGTCTGGCAACCTCTTTGATGGGTTTGCTAAGCTGTTGATTTAAATTTTACTGGCTTTGTGATGCAGAGAGACTGCTAAATCACTGCTCCCATGACAGGGTTCTGAAAGGCTGGAGGAAGACAGGGTATTGAATAGAAAATTGGAAGAAGTGAGAGAAAATAGGAGGGTAGAACTTCTGGAAGGAAGCATGAAGAGTAATTATGGGCCAGGTAGATGACAAGAGTTTGACAGGGAGAAATAATTTTAAAGAAGAGTGTGTAGATGTGCAGATGGAGAAAGGCAGGATAGAAAAAAGAGGGACATTTGTCAGAAGGAGCTGAAACCATGGTGACTGGATTCTGAATGCTCAGCATCAGGGCTGATATTTAAGGACAACTTAAAGAGGTTCTAATCAAGAAAGTCCAGCTGTGTGGTTTCAAGTAGATTCTCTTATTAAAAAACCAATCCAAAACAACAACGAAACCTGCCAAAAAATAACCGGAAACAAACAAACCGACTCCAACAAACAAAACACCTAAAGAAATCCAAACCCAACATTGAGGCTGTGTACCATTCAAAGCATGTCAAGAGAGCTTGACAGAAAAATATTTTAATAGCCTGCTGCTCTTGTGCTGATTGATTACAGCAACAGCTCAAAGATAAGCATTCTGTCAAGAATCATTAATATCTGTCAGCCAGTAGTAGCTATGCAATATCAAAAATTCAAGCTGTTGAAAAGCATTCTATCCTTGCCTTGTGCTGAAGACCAGTAAATGAATATTCATGGTAGCACACACAGCTTACAAACAGTTCTTCACTTCACATAGCTTTCAAAAGATGAGCATGCAGGTTATTACCACAGTTTAGGTATGAAAATAAGTTCCTGCTTTTTAACTTCTTTATCCTTTGACAACTTCAATTCCTGTAAATGACATGGAATTTATTTACCACAATTTTTTCCCAAATCTTACTATTCATCTCCAATCTTATTATTCATATTCCAATGAGCTGTAGGATTTTCTTGTTGCCTTCATCAGTGGGAAGGAAGAATTTAAGATCTGGAAGATTTAAGATGCTACTTAGGTGATCCTGTATGTGGCAGAGAATTTAATTATAGAAGGCAAGTTCTTCAGTGCTCAAACAAGGAAAAGACTGTGACAACTGCAGAAACTCTTCTGGAAGTCCTCTGATGTTCTGAAAGTTATCCCTGATCTGTAAGAATTATCAGGGAATGTGACCTTCGTGACTGCTGTGGGGTTAAGCTACATCCAGTCTTGTGTCAGCAGACAGTTGGCATCTGGGGAGACTTTTCCTTTTGGAATCCAAAGATAGGATTTAAGTTCAGGAGGAGCCATTGCTCTTATGTTGTGTACCCCATATCACAGTGATGAAAGGTTTACTCTGAGGTTTGACTGCTGATGCTGTGCTAGGGTTTACTTATTCTGAGATTTTGGTTACTTTCACCAGTTGGTACAACTACCGTATTTCCTTGTGATTCCTAAGACTTTGTTCATGCACACATGTGAAATCACTTCAATGGATCTTAGAAATTAGTTTCCCTGGGATCTTTTGGAAGTGCTAGGATAGTAGGTGTTCTCAATCTGCTGTGGCTGGTCAAGTAAAGCTTCTCTGAGCAAGCCTGCCAGAAAACACATTATTCTGTGGAGAGGTGAGAGCAGAGTCTGTGTTTATGTCCAGAGATATCTGCCTTTTCCATTCTAATCCACTATTTCATGGTTCAAAGGCTTCAAGGATATGGAAATATTGGGAACACACCCCTGCTGTATTTATGGAGATTGGAACAGTTCTACTAGTAAAACCTCTTTTCCTTTCCTTTCTGTTTGATTCAAAATACTCAGTCACCTATAGGTGAAGGAACTCTTCAGAAAAACGGAAGATCTGAGTTCAGGTCTCTGTTCCTGCATTGATATTTGAAACAGGCCTGTTGTATCCCAGATGTTCAGTGACTGCAGGGGATTATACTTGTAGTATAACCTTCCCAATTGTTCTTCCCTAAGCAAGGAAAAGCTTTGTGTGCCTAACTATTGGATGAGGTTTGTAGCTGCAAATTACTGACAGATATTTCATTGCCTTTGAGAGTCCTCTGTACTTTCTGTTGGACAGCTTCAGCTTACTAGCATCTGCAAATGCCATTCCTGGGTGCCTGGCAGGTACTGCACAAGCAGAATAGCTCTCTAAAAAGGTCCCAGTGGGATAGTAATACATCCTTACTTCTGGCTGTATATGTTTGTTTATGTGCAAATATATTTGCATTTTGTGGTGACTTGCTAACAAAGCACAAAATGCAGCTGCCTGATATCTTTTAGATGTCAGATGATTTCTGTGTAATATTTACTTTAAAAAGAATATAGGCAGTATGTCTTACCCAATAGCATCTACCCCTGATGATCATAATTATCCTTTTGAGAAGGGAGGTATGGAACTCCCAGCGGTATGCATGTTTACTGCTGCTTTTAGTCCTGCTGAGTTCTAATAAAATAGCAGACTCAGCCTGGAAGAGAAGTACTTTTAAGACTGAAGCCATAGGAAGAGAAATGAATACCTGTTTCAGAAAGTTAGGCTGTTACCCTCTTCACTACTCCAGAGGCAAGTATTCCTCTCACATGCAATCATCTGCAGTTTGTCATTAAAAACACAACAGTGGTTCCAGTTATTTTTTGATAAACCATCTGTGTCTTCACTAGCCTGTCATTTCACTCGTCAGTAAGGAAGGGCACCCTTGAGAAGCCACTGTGAGTTATTCCCATGTCACATTCCTGTAAATACTCTGTGCACCTCTTGATTTTGGTCTGCAAGCACACCTGTCATTAGTGTGTGGGAGGAGCATGACTCAGCCCTAGTCATTCCAGTGACAATCATTCTTTAACCACCCCAAATTAGTCTTCATCGGTAAATGTCATCTTTGTCTCCAACCTCATTGGTTTAGTCAACATAATTCCAAACTTCATTATTCTTATTTGTGTTACAAACAGTATTAAATCTTTGTAACTATTTAGTGATACCAGAAAAGGGGAGGTTTTGGACCACTTTGTCTTTAGGTTTGTTTGGGAAGCTTTTGAAAACCCTGTGTAGAAAATAGTCACATAACTTGTTTGTACTTGTTGCACCCAGAAGTAAAAGTTGTGCATGTGCAAGAAGGGATTGGCAGGTTGGTGATAAGCACCTTGCACCTGGCTGTGGTTATTGAAGTAACAACACCCCAGGGTGTCTTACCAAGGTTTTGTTGCATCAAAAGCTTCAGACTGAGCTGCAGAGAGGTGAAGCACACAGGTGCAGTGTGGTCCAGTTAAGTGCACTAGCTTTAGGGGCTTAATTTCACAGTAGAGGAGATCTGAAGTGAGAATTAATTGTTGTCCTTATGTCCAGTACCCATTAATCCTGTCGGGTGCAGCCCTGCCCTTAGCTCTTGCTGGCTGGTCTGTCACCTGAGCAGACCTGGCAGCTCGTGGGTGATTAGCACAGCCTCTCTGGTGTCTGGTCAGTGCAGAGGTCACTGCTGGTTTCACAGTGTGACTGCTTAGAGCAAAGTCATCTTGAAGGGCCTGCTGAATGTAAACCAGGTGAGCTACGGAAAACACAGGCTTCCAGGTACACACTTTCAGTTGTTTTCAGGGTTTTGGGTTTGGGGACAATACAGTTAATCTAAAGAAGTGTCTTCCCTCTGGAGTCTGAGAGACAAGGGATATGCAAATTTTCCATCAGCTGTCTGCTTGAGGCCAGCACTCTACCACCCACTTCTGGTTCTCTTCACAATGACACCAGAGTACCTCCATCCCACTCTGCTTTTATGTTGGGGTAATTTATAGGCATTAAAATTTTACCTTTTCTTTTGTTCTCAGAGAAGACAAAGCCTAAAAAAAGAGTGTT
Organism: Vidua macroura; assembly: GCF_024509145.1. Classification (NCBI taxonomy): domain Eukaryota; kingdom Metazoa; phylum Chordata; class Aves; order Passeriformes; family Viduidae; genus Vidua; species Vidua macroura. Next base: position 26,706,995 of record NC_071573.1, read on the forward strand.
CTGTACTGCTACATAGACAGCAGAAGCTTTTGTAAGTCACTGGATGAAAGTTAGGGGTTGAAGAGAAATGCATTGTCTTGGTATTTCTCTGAACTGTGTCCTTAACTTTTACCACAGGCAGACATGCCCACACCTTGCAGTAGTGCTTAAAGCACAGCTGAGTAGATGTTTTAAGCCTAATGAGAAGTGAGATCACTGCAGTCTCAGGGGAAGCCTTGGGTCCTTCCCTCCTTGTGGTCTCACTGTGGTTTCAGATCTGGTGAACATGATCAGCAAGGAATGCAGCCAGCTATGAACTTCCCACATGGGTGCTCTGGTGGGAGTAGAGAGAAGCCACTTGAAGCCAATTATCATTTGGAACAAAGAATTACTCTAAATGTAAGATACCTTAATTAAATGAGGTTGAAGCAATGACCAAAAGGAATCAGACAGGAGAATTTTGCTTGAACTTTGCAAGTGACTTTAGCCATTAAACTCTTGTGTTGCATCAGTCATGGGGGCAAGTTTTGTCAGAAATCCGTATGTGTAAGTGCTGGATGGTGGTTTCGGTGTGCAAAATTCAGATCCAGTGCTGAACTCTCAGAGACCATCAATAGGTTATTGCAAAATGAGTCCCAATAGTTGCCAACAGGAACAGGCCTGAGCCAGCAGTGCAAAACCCAGCAGAACGTGTGGCAGCAATGTAGGGAAAGGACCAGAAAGTTTGGATAACGGATGATCTCCTTGAGTGTCCTTAGATTTTCCTCATGCAAGGCCTTGTAGAAAGGATCATACAAGTCACAGAGGAAATAGCATGATCAGAGTGCTAATAATTACTTAGGTAAGCAGTTTCACATTAAGAGAACTTTTCCTAATTGTCACTTTTGATTTTTGTTTTTATTCTTTTGTTTGTGTAGTTCTATTTCAGTAATAGATTTTAAAATGAGGAGAGTTGGTGTTTAATTGGGGGAAACCATTTGAGCTAAGTTGAGGGTAGATAAAACTGAGCTTTGAAAGCAAAAGCTTTCATATTGGTGCAAATGAGTAAAAATCTAGAAGCAGTATCTGGAGATTTAATTTTAACCAAGTAATTGAAAATAGCCATGCATTACCCTGCATAAACTGTAGAAGAAAAATGATGCCCTTAAATGGCTCAGTCGTCATTTAAATGGTGATCTGTTCATTAGTGCTGGGAAATGAAATGGAAATCCATTTCAATTTTCTAGACAAATTAAATTTTATTGTCCATAAAATTCTAAAAAAACAGTAAAAGAGTGTCCTTTCTTACAAATTGCAGAGGATTTAATCAGATTTGGCATTTTATTAATTCTCATCATGGTGAAACCTGCTAGTGAATACATTGGGCTGAGTTCATCCTGTGTTGGTAAAAGTGTCCCACTGGGGAGTCTGCCCTGGTATGTTTGGAACAGAGATAGTTTTTGCAGCTGTTATCTGTTTGTACACTTACTTTGCTCTTGGTAATCAAATTGGCACATTAAGCAAGATCTTGATGATGCTCCATGTTTTGAGCATGTGTACTTCAGTGTTGCTCTAGACGAATCCCTTATGACATTCCTGAAGATGTTGTGATAAATATACTGCTCTTTACAGGACTTGCTCTTGCTGTAACTAGTTGTGAAAATTGGTACATTTTCTTGCCATTCTGTTTTACCTTATCAGAGATAAACCTATCTTGTGGGGAATAAAATTTAGAGAGGTGACTTGGAAGTGCCATTTTCTGTAGAATCTTCCTTTTTCTCTAGTCTTACCTTTGATTTATCATCACCATTTCAAATTTTGCCTGTTGATCTTGCTGTCCCATATTGTTATATTTTCTCTGAAATAAATTGATTCTGCAAGGAGTTTTCTATGGACTTGTTGATTAAACTGTACTAATTCTTGGAAAGTCTTTTTACTATCAAGGGTTAAGGCCCTAATTTTAATTAATGACTAGGTGTTACTGTGTTCGGAGTTAGTCATAGCTTTCTGTCAGGTTTTAGAATTTGCCTGTAAGTTGAGGTAGAACATACATCTTCCTGTCTGGTTTATGATCCAGTTTTGAAGTAAAACACTGCTACCCCCATTGGGACTCACCAGTCAGTGGAAGTGCTGAGCCTTGCAGAGAAATGGATGCCTTCAGGTAATTTAAGTAAGAAGAGGCAGGTGAACTCATTGGTCTGCAAGTGCTGTTTGTTTATAGAATAAGAGTGTGCAACCCTGTTTCCCTGAAAGTGAGAGATGCTCATGGTTAGGGATTTCAAAGCCTATCAGCTTGAAGTCTCGCTGTATCCAGGTTGCTCTTCTCTTTTCCTTTCAGTATTATGCTTCTATTGTCTTCTGTTGGTGTCCCTTTACAGCAGAAAGTTAGTGTATGACCAGATTGTTACTCCTTAATTTCACAACCAAGAACACATCTAAGTCCTCACAGGCTACTTCTGACTTGTTGTGCATCTGATTACTTTAGTAATATGCTTTTCTGCAAGCATATTGGCTGCAATAGAGCCTGTGGCTGCCTTTAAATCCCCCTCTGGTGACTGTTGGCACCTTTCAGGATAAATACAATACTAAACTGTAGCTGTCAAAACAAATGAGTGATGAGTTTTGTGAATCAGGATTCTTGCCATTTTACTTGTTTGGACACTTCTCAATTTGCCAAAATCCAGATTTTACAGTGTTAATTAGTGAGACTGTGTTAATTTAGTCAGGTGCTGCTGTGCAGAAGTAGGAGCCTTGGCCAGGGAGGTGATAGCCACCACTCTTCCTTTGTATGGATTGGCAGGAGGCTTCATCCTCTCTTTTCATTAGCAGGCTCTCGGGTCCAAGATGCAGCCTTTCATGGAGAGCAGGGTGGTGTTGGCCCTTCACTGTCAGCTGGGAGAGAGCCGTTCATATTGAAAAGCTTTCTCACAGTTTGTTTTATTGGCTTGTACTCACTGTGGCTCTGATTGCTCCTCTGATCAGTTTTGCTCTGTGTGTTTTTCTGTGCTGTTTATCTTAGCCCAAACATGCTGAAGGCAAAAGCAAAACTTGTTAGGGTGCTGTGCTGTGCATGTTGCTTGCAAGCCAAAACACCTGTGATTACTGCTATCAGCTGTGTGGGTGCTTCCAGATCAAAATTTAAAAAAAAAAAAAAAAAAAAAAAAGAAACTTTTGAAGCATCCTAAGGGATAGTGGAGTTCAACATATTTGGAAGGTCTGGTAGTTTACCAACACTTGCCTCTATTCTTCCATATTAAGTCTTAAACTGGTAAAATATAAGTCATTGTAAATCAATGCAATAACAGGAGGTTATATGGCTGTGCTGCTGTTGTAGCAGACTGCTTTTATTTTGTAGAGCTAGGAAAGAGTGTGAGGAGAGAAGCAGTGGGAGCTTTGTCGTTTGTTCCATAGCTGTTCTTAACTTCCCTTTCTGCCCTTACACACTGCAGACAGCCTATTTTAAGGTGCACAGATGTTTCTACTACTCTAGTCCTTGGTAGTTGCTTAAGTGGCTTCTTAGAGCAGCTGTTCCCTTGTTTCTGATGTTCATTTCATTGCAGTTCTTGTTTTTTTTTTTGTGATGGGAAGATGAAAAAACCTCGTGTGCTGATGCTCTGTTGTTTAGCCTTTATCATTTGTGTCATCGCTGGTGTCCTCCCCTTCTGCAGGGGAGACATTTCCATTGTAGCTGGAGCCCACTGTTGTCCTTCTCCATCCCAATTTTGCTGTCAGCAGGGTGATTTCACCAAATGTGATGATGAGAGTGAGAAGATTTGCAGTAGGATTCAACTAAGAGTTTAATAAAATTTGCCTGTGGTCTCTCATCTTTCATCCTAGCAGTCAAGTGCTTGCACCACCTGGTTTGATGTGCATGTCCCTCATAGCCTATTCAGGCTTCCTGCTTTGCTCTTTGCCATTAAATTGATTTTTCAGACTTGCTCAGTAGTGTGCTAGTTCTCTGGTCTTTGCCATTGCTACTGCCTTGCTTCAGAGGTGCAAATTAGAAGCTGGTGGCATGAAAGAGGAAGGTGGAGCAGTGTATTGTTTCTGTCCAGAAGAACAGAGAGCTGTGGGAAGAGCAGGATTTAACAGTTACTGGGACAGCAAGGGGGAGAGCTCCTCTGGGAACTTACTTTCACTTGAAAAAAATGTGGTTTTCCCAGGTTGTGAAATTCAGGAAGTGATGCACGTGCTAAGACTAGCAATTGTCATTTGTTTTATAACAGGTGAAAATGTTCTGGATGTATATTGTGAAAAGTCATGAAGTGCAGAAAATTTATTGACCTATTAGATTTTGGCTAAGTTGTTTACATTTATTCTTTACTAGCTAAATGGAATGATATCTTTATACATTGTGTTAGTAAAAAACCAAAAGGTAGATAAAAGATTACAAATAGGAAACTGTATAATACACAAAGCTTCTTAAGAAGAAGCAAATTAAGCAGCTCTGGGTCTGTCTGTACTGTTCTAGAAGGTTGTGTAGATACTTTATAAGTACATCTCGCTTCAGAAGCTTTGATATCAGATTGCAATACTACAAATAACAATTCTATCAAAACTAGCTCTGTAAACAACTCTTTAAGATACCTGTTCAGTTTGGTATTTGCTTGTATACTGTATTTAACAGTTCAGTGCTTTTCTTTTAACTGCATGCTCTCTACCCATAAGTAGGCATAATTACCACTAATCAAGACCCCTAATCTCAAGCAATTATAAGCTCTTACATTGTTCTAATTGCACATTTGAAAAGAATGTCATTTTCTCATGTAATTATGAGATGATCCATACAATTAATTTCTGCTTTTCTTTTTATCTGATCAATGTTAATTTTGTGTGACCTTACAATGTGTTATCTAAAAAATGCCTTTGAGACATACAGTTTTTGTGGTTAATTTACGGTTGTGTTTCATATTCAGTAAGAAGTGATACAGTGTAACAGATTTTCAAGGCTGTGTTTTCAACCTTCTGTGAACTGAAATATTTGTTGTATACTAGGAACTTGTTGGTGAAACAGAAGTGGGATTAACCATCTACTATTTGCAAATGCAGGTGCTTGCTCTTTGAATAGTACTTAGGTTAGTGCAGTATGTAAAAGGGTTTTATTTTGGTTTTTTTTAATTGTTAACTGGAATTAAATTGTAAATACATGCAGACAGACAGACTTTCTTGATCAGCTTTCCAGGCAGCAAAAAATGAGGGCAGTTCATTCTCAGAAAGCACTGCAAGTCCTGGGGGCAAGATAAAAGAGATTGTTCACTAGTTGATGTTGGTCTCACTTGTTGCTGTGTCGTTCTTCTGCACACATTTTGTGTGCGAGGCCATTGGACGAGTGCGTTTTGAACAAATCATTTTCAATCTCTTGATTCATCTCAGCAACCGAATGCAGCACTTACATCTGTAATTGGGGTAATTGTAAACCTCTCATTCTTACAGATAGAAATTCTTCCTCTTATAATTCTAAAATCAGACTCCAGATCTTTTACTGTGGTAGCTGAGACCTACACTGGCTTGTATTTATTTCTCTATTCTTACTTGCTACATCACTAAAAATAGCAGATGATTTGGTGACTTTTGCAACCTATGTCTGACCTTCATGATTCACTTGTGGGTAATTTGCTACTGCAATTACTATGGTCCTGTCTGTGATGTTATTTAAACACTGGTTTAAATGGAGTATCACAGACTGCAGTGTAAATGAGCAGCCACATTGTTGGGGACAACATGTTTTTCTTTATTGTAAGAAAAGAATATTTACATAAGGGGGTGAGGGCCACATCATTTCTGAGGGATCTTTACATTCCTGGAGAAGAAATGCTGGAGATTTTGCTCTGTCATAAATTGCCCAACTCTCTTCCTTTAGTAGAGTGTGTGTTTCTGAAATCATTCTGGGGCTGCAGTCTACTGCAGTGGGTTCATTTCATTATTCCTTTGAAAGTAAGGAAAGGCACACAGCCAGCTACTTCTGTACAGAAGAGTTCAAGGTTTAATATGCTAACGTATCTACCCAATATTAGGCTGCAAAAATCCTTGGCTTTAATAGTAATAAAATGGTTGGCTAATGATAAATTAAGGATGTAAGTTTGGGAATTAAAAAAATTAATCTAGGCAGGAATAATTTTCCTTGCCAAGATAACTGTCATACTGGAACTGCAATTTGCAGTGGAAACTGCTTCTTTATAATAATCAAAATATACAATCAAACTTCTGGTTTTTCTTTAGGCTTCACATTAAAGCTGGATATTAATGGGACAGAGTGGGGACTCCATTTTACCTTTGCTGGCCTGGAGCTGTATGTGCCAAGGTACTGAACCTCCAGGTCTCACTGTTCGCCAGAGAGCAAAGATAAAAATCTGCTTGGCATCCTCTCTCTAATTTGTTACCTATTTCAGTGCTGGGCTGGCTGCCTTATGCTGCTGCAGTCATCTTTGCATCTGCATAACAGAGAGCAAACCAGGACTTACTCAGGGATAGGTAATGCTGTTCTAATACAAAAATACTCATGGAGTAAGGAGCTGTTATGGTAAATCTGTTTTGTAAGGCATTTTATCATTCTTCACTACTCATTGGACTGCCTGGTATGGTTTTGTTCAAGTATAAGTTAAGGTTAAACAGGGAAAATATATGTTTCTGGTTACTGTAACAATGCTCTCCACTTTTCTTTAAACTGAGTGTGCACATTTTTCTGCATATTTTTATGCCTGTTTGTACAGAGGATTAGATGGAAAAAGGGAGAGCTGTTCTCTACAGAAACTCATAAAAAAAATCATGCAGCATCAAGAAAGAATTCTACAGAAAATCAGCAGTGTAAAGGCCTTGAGCAAACCTTAACTTAAATTACGTCTCTTGATGATCAGGGCAAAGACAGTCCCATAAGTTTCTTTTGCACAGTAGCAAAGGTTTTTGTTGGTCATAGAACCCTAGAGCATCTTAATTGCCTTAAGGATACGTGCCTATAACACTCACCTGAATAAACTGCTGCATTCTCAAAGTGAGTGAGATGAAGGTTTTTTTTTTTTTTTTAAATAGCTGGTGAGGGAGTAAATAAACAGCAAAAAGGGGTACTTCAGTAAAGCAGAACATATTTTTTATAAATATGGCTTCTCATTGACTTATTTTTATTTCAAGTGGAAGAGATATGCTACTCACAATTTAGTGCTTGTTTTGGGGGACAGGAAATGATTAAGAGGATGAACTTACTCAGCAAGCCAGAGCACTTACGGGTCTGCACATCACGTCTGCAGTCTGACTGTTCCTCTCCCTCTACAGCCAACCTGTCACATATCACTGACCTGACTCATAATATAGGAAAGCTCCCCTTGAGGCTTCTTGTCTCTCCATTTCATTCAGGGCTGGATTGGCTGGAAGAGCCTCAGCCCCAGCCTCTGCAAGCCATCAAACCTGGCTGCTGAGGCTGCCACCAGCCTGCTGTTCTGTCTTGGCCTTCAGCAGATGGATCTTCTCAAGTCCTGTGTGTTTTCATCTGCTTCTCTCCACGCTTGGAAACACTGCCTTTTTTTCTTCCTCGTGTTTATTCTTAAACCCATCTTGATGAACCAGCTGGCTTCATAACTGTTGTGTGAAGTCAGGAGAGCTGTGCAAAGGTCTGCCTCTGAGGGCTCTAGCTCTTGCCTCAGGCCTTGCTGTTCTTTTGCCTGAAGAATGTAAAATGTAATGCGAGTTTTTATGTATTATTAAACTTATGTCTATAAATTACTGACCCATGGTAGCTGTTTATTACATATTCCATCTTCTGCTTTGATGCACTGCTGTTGTCACTCCGAGGTGGGTAACGATGACTCAGCTTACTACTGTGATAATGCACTTAAAGCCTGGAAATCTGTCACTGATGGTATTTCAACACAGGTGCTATAAAACCTGAGATGAAAAATTAAAGTATCTGCTGTCAAGCTATTTATCTTAAAATTCTTCTGTCTGCTGTTGTGGTTTTGTAAGGTTTTGGGTACTACTGAATTGTTTGATGGACAAAGACAAAAAGTCGTGTTTTAGGAGGTCTGTGATGCAGGACATGCTCTCACAAAAGTAGGTGGTGGTCCTCCATTTGTAGTGCTGAAGGTGACCTATAAAATGCTTGTGCTCCTCAGGCCTTCCTAATAAAGCAGTGATATTTGCATGCATTTTTAAGACCTAGCATTTCGAGCCTTAAAGCCCAGTGGAACACAGACTGATCACCACATCTTATCATGTATTTTCTCTGTGGTTTTTCTTCTTTTTCACAGCCCTTCTGTATGCCACCATTTTTGGTAATGTGACAACCATATTTCAGCAAATGTACGCTAACACAAACAGATACCATGAAATGCTGAACAGTGTCCGGGACTTTTTAAAGCTCTACCAGGTCCCTAAAGGACTGAGTGAACGTGTGATGGATTACATCGTTTCCACCTGGTCAATGTCCAGAGGAATAGATACTGAAAAGGTAAGTAAATTAAACTGCAAGGAAAGAAGTCACATCCTGAAAGTAGTCCATTAAAATAAACAGGAGGTACTGTCTTAGTAAAGGAGACAAATATTCCTTAAATAGTTCTAAGCAGCAGCTTCCCTTAATTTTTAACTTTCAAATACAGTATTCCAGCTATTCTGTCATACTGACATATGATAGTGGTAAAAGTATGTATGTTTTGCTAGTGAAATGGCATGAAATAGTATAAAAATGATAAAGGGAAAAGCTCAGTTTACAATAAATAAAGGTGATAAGTAAATAACAAGCTCCAGATTGTAACAGAATCCAGTTTTTCCAAATTAGATTTTTTTTGCAATATTTCTTGTGAGATTGCTTGCAGCTCTGTGGGCCTGAAAACAAAGCAATTTTTTTTTTTGTCACTGGAGAATTTGAATGTAATATTCTGTGTGCAGGTTAAAGATATTAATGAAAACTGAAAGTATTTAATAATGTATTGTTTGAAATCTACCTTGTGTAAGGCAAATGTTACCGTTCTGATTAATTGAATTTATGAATAAATTCCCATCATGTCTTTTAAAAGAACAGATGGCCTTTCACCAGAACAAATGTACAAAAGTAACTCTTTGTCGCTTTCATATTAGTTGCCAACTTTTGTAGAGATAGGCAGTTTTTCTTCTGCTTGTAAAGAGATGTGATTTGTGGGGTGGATCATTCAGGAAATCATACCAATGCTCTGGTCACCAGCCTTCTGGTTGGCAGCTTAATTTAGCATTCTGAACTGTGGATGATGCAGTTAAAGAGCAAACAGTGTCATTTCTGTACAGCTGTTACAGCATCATTATGAAGAAGTACAACAGATGTGGCCTTGCACTGAGCTGCCTGGAGACTGAGGGGCACACAGGGCACTGTTTGCTTTCCTAAATGGTCTTCAGCATATCTGCCATTTTTAGATCCCAGACATGATTCTGTAAGCACTGTCTGCCATGCTAGCTTTCAGAAAGAAATTATATTTTAGTGCTGGTTAGAAGCTGTTCTGCATGTTTTCTCACAATCTGTCTTTGTGTGGGGTTGTGATTCGAGGTGCATTTGGGGAAGGTGGAGAAACATCTGAGGACACATAGTGTAATGGGTGCTGGTGCTTCCAATCAGCCCCCATTGCAAACTCCTGTCATCATTTTAACAAAACAACAAGAAAAAATTGCTGTGTAAAACATGTTGGGTTTTTTTTTTTTGGGTTTTTTTTTTAGCTTATCTTCAAAGTTCATTCTTGGCTTCCTTTGATAAGGAGAGAAATGCTTTAAGAGGATACATTTGGAGACAGCAGAACAACCAAACCAAGCACAACAATACTCACTGTAGCCTTTGAGAATTATTTTAATAAACAAGAAAAAAGTCTCCAATTGTCAGGACACCAAAGAGCTTAATACAGTGTTGTTTTCAGTAACTGGTGTGTTCATAGCTGAACTGCTGCTGGCCATGACTGCTAAACCAAGAATTCAGCTTTCATCTGCACAGCAAAAGCTGTGGTTGGCTGTGCCAATCCATAAACTCCCAGGTCTGAGCTCTGTTGTTTTGATGCCTGTGTATAACTTCTGGGACGTCTTCTCATGAATAAAACATTTATTGCTCATGAGACAGAACAGTGGTAGTTGTGCTCCTCTGAAACGCAGCGCAGCTTCCTACAGATGAGGCAGAGACTTTAATATGAACTGAGCACAGAACTGGTCCTGTCACTATTTTGTAGGCCACAAATTTGTCATTTCAGTGATCACTGCAGGCACGCTAAGTTATTGGTCTGTAAAATGCCAGTACAACAAAATTTAACCAAGAGCTACTGAAAGATTCTAAAATTGATCCATGAAGATACATTTCTATACCTCCCTTACAAATGAAAGTAGTCATCCATTTATCTGTAAATCTCAAATGTCTTGAATCCTTTTAATTTTTGTGACCTCTGGAGACAACTTCTTTAAATGGATAATGGAAAATTGGTTAACTTCCTTTAAGACTGCTATACCAAAAAGTTTCTGGATAATAGCATAATTTTAAATATTCTCGTGTATATTCAGGGAGTTTTGCTATTATTTCTATTGAAACAACCCTTTTTGTGTGTGATATTCAGGTAACTGAAAAGTGTGCGTGTAATTCCAGTAGTAAAATTCGGCAAGAATATGCCATTCGAGAGTATTTTTTTCTCCAGAGTAAATGAGATAATGAAAAAGACAGATATGGCCACTACCTGTGTTCCCTGTTAAACGCTGGTCTTGCTGCCCCAGCTCATTTCTATGAGCCTGGAAAACTGAGAACTGTCAGGTTTGGCAGCTTTTCTGTACAGGGCAGCCAAGAAAAATCATCCATGAGTGCCCTACACCTAAGCACTGTACGAATACATCTCTTTTTAGAAGTAATATCTGTAATAAAATGTCTGTTTGGAGGTGGGCCAAAGATGATGATATGGGTGGTGGAGTTATTTGCCTTTGGAGTGCCAGGCATGATATCTGGAACCAGTGCCATGCACAGAATTAATAGCTCAGCTCTCTGCTCAGATCTTGCACAGAACCCCATTTCAAAGTGTAGGCATAGCCATAGTGCTTCCTGCGTTACCTTTATGTTTTTCAGGAGCATTTGCAGTGAGACAGTTTTCTGTTTCCATCTAGGAAAATGTGTGGGAGTAACTCTGAAGCTCAATCAGAGTGTTCCTTAATTGGACGGAGAAGTTATTACTAAGAAAATAATTTTTAAAAAGAGGCAGACTTAGACTACTCAATGTTTTCTCAAATAATGTGTCCTAGATGTGCTTCATCGTAGACCATCCCACAAGGATTTTGTTATCTCCAAACCCTGTTCATGTTACTTCTTTCCACTTTTAATCTGCACACGCAGCAGTGATTTTGTATTCTTTCCACTTGGCTGTCCGTATTATATTAAAACCCTTCAGAAATGGCCCTGGCTGGTGCCTGCTGTGCTGAGCATCAGCTCGTGCTCTCTTGGGACCACACATCATGAATTGCTGTGAGGAACATTGTATTTGGAAGATCAAAAACTGCCCCCAACAGCATCATACCTTAAAGTCCTTTTCCTGTGTAAACAAAAAACTTGTTAGTGCCACTCGGGGGTAAATTTGGATACCTGCAATTCTCAATGTTATAAGTTAATTAAACTTTAAGTAATTTGTTTTAGTTGTTAAAGCATGTAACTTGTGCCGGCTTTTAATGGAATCTGCCTATCAAAAAAATGACCTACCCTCTAGAAACAATTCTTCAGGAAGCTTTTCTTCAACACTTTCTGTACTGCTGTGCTCTAAGTTTTATTGTCTTAAAAACCTTAGGCTTTCGATATCCAGCAAAGCATGTTGCTGAGATGAAAGCAGTGTTTTCTTTTCCTTCAGATGTTGTAAAGTAGACTAAGTTAGTATTGTGGTTTATGTATAATATAATATAAAATAATATAAATAATACAAAAATAAACTCTGAGATTAGAAATTTTATAAGAAGGAGGAAAGTGGTTCTTAAACCTTGTGTGGTAAACTAGCCGTAGCAGGCAGGTAGAAGCCATGCCCAGGAGCTGATTGCCTGATTTCCCTCTCAGGTTTTGCAGATTTGCCCTAAGGACATGAGAGCAGACATCTGTGTGCATCTGAACCGCAAGGTTTTCAAGGAGCACCCCGCCTTCAGGCTGGCCAGCGATGGGTGCCTGCGGGCACTCGCCATGGAATTCCAGACAGTGCACTGTGCTCCAGGAGACCTGATCTACCACGCTGGGGAGAGCGTCGACAGCCTTTGCTTCGTGGTCTCGGGCTCTTTGGAAGTAATCCAGGATGATGAAGTAGTTGCTATATTAGGTGAGTTTCAGAGCTGGTAATATGCATGTGCATAAATACAAATATGTGCAGCAATTGATAGCCTCCTCTACTCATTCTTTAAAGAGCTTCTGTTAAGTTTGTTTTACCACGGAGAGGTTTAAAGGGCAACCACCTAATATCCAGATTGTTTCAACCCTGTTTCATCTGGTTGATGGAAACTTTACTTTAGCATGGGGTCCTGGTCATTCTTGGGGTTTTCCCTGTCTTGACACATCCCTTCTAATTATAAATTCCATTTAGAGCTTCAGAAAACTTAGAGTGCCTGGCTTCCCTGCCTCATTCCCACCCCCCCCATAATAATCCACTTTCGCTGGAATTTTTCCAGTTAGATTTATTTAAGATGTCGTGTTGAAATAATATTTATCTATTTTAAAGTCAAAGTAGTTTAAAACATTTAGAGCCAATTTGTGTTAACTTGGGTTGGAGGCATTGAAAATAAACTGATGGGGTGTGAACAGCACTCTGAGGCAAAGCTAACAGAAAAGAGTGTGATAATCCAATAGATATAGATGAATCATGGGGTGGCAGGAGCATTGAGGAGGTGATACTTATCATTTGATTCTGTCAAGCCCTTTTGTGATAAGGTAAATTCTCATGGTGGCTTAATCCTGTAACTGTCACTCATAGCAGCCTGCAAAAAGAGAATAAACATCTTGGTTATCTTACTTTTTTCTGAACGCATACACTAAACTCTCCTAAGATGAATGTCTACTGAAAAATGAGGGGGATAATAAAGATGCAGAGCTCCATTTTATCTCTACCTTTGAATAGGATTGCATGTATAGCATAGGGTAAATTTAGAGTCGTGGGGAATCAAGTTGGTAATACTTTGTGCCACACAAGAATCTAAAAAAAGTGAGAAGGTGGAGGATAACTAATTCCCTTCTGTTCTGGAATCACCTGTGCTGCTCAGTGCTAAATGACATTTGTAACTTCTGCTTGTCTATGCTACACATCAAGAACTTGCTACCTTTTGCCATGTTGAACTCTCATGAATTAACAAATGACAAATGTAGAACACAAACTAAGACCCCTCAATTTGTGTACCTTTATGCCACCACCTGGGTTCAGCATGAGAAGAAAACCTCAAAACATCTTGCTGTTCTATTTGAGTATAGGTAAAAAAGCACTAAGATCAAATTTCTTTAAAATGTTCTCTAAAGATACCAGTTTTCTCTTCATCTTTACTGGTAACTCCTGCATTTTATCATAACACTCACTTTAGAAAACCTTCAGCCAAGATTGCTCAAGGAATCAGTGTTAAGGAAACCTAACTCCTAATCTCTGCTGCTGCTGCAGGGTGAGAGCTACAGATAAATGAGGCTGTTCCCTTGGTACCTGGATGAATAGAAGTATTTTATTGCTGCTCTTCTGGGATGTAACTATCGATCCTCTTCCCCCCACAACTTTTTATTTTCTTCTTTTATCTTTCTTTTTCTTTTTTAAAATTTGACGTCAGTTCTCTGGCTCTCACTAAAGTAGATGAGTTTTATTCACATTTTCTTTATGAATATTTTAAGTGGATAAGTAAAATGAATTGGGATCTCTTTGGGATTTTGTGAGATTTCATTTCGGATGTGCATCAATTTTTGTGTTTCAGTTTCTGGACTAAGGAATCCCTTTCCTTCCACACATATGTGTCCCTTCTTCCTCCAGGCTGTGAAGACTTCTGCTGAAGGTTTCTCTATCCCGAAAAGAAATTATGTATTTAACTAAGTTTTTCACTCTTCTAAATCAGTTAAACTTATTTTTCCCTTGGCATTATGTAATTTAATCACCACACTACTGAAGGAGTACTCAGGGATGGGACAGGGTTTCCTCTCGGTCTTCTTTGTACTCTCAGTTTTCTTTTCTGTAGAAAACAGTGCTTTGGGGTGGTTTTTGTTATTTTTCCTTTTGGTTTTGTTTGTTTGTTTGTTTTCATAGTTAGCTAAATTTGCCAAGGTCTTGATGTATATATACCAGAAAAAACAAGGTACTACAAGGGGGGAAAAAAGTACATTGTACAAGAAACATGATTTTTGCTGATCACTCAGCCAGAAGAACCTATGCCATAAATTTTGTTTACCAGTCCCAACCAAGCATAGCTGTGAACATCAGGCATGTAACAGCAAACCATGTGAGGAATTCCATAGGGTAATTTTAGTTGACAGGTATGTTACAGAGACTGTAATCTTCTTTCAGGTATTCTGGAAATGAAAATGAAAAAAATAAGTGCACAAATTATTCAAGGTGAATTATTTCCTCAGCTCTGGCTGTCACGTAATAAAGCAGCCTTTGCAGCTTGCAGTGTAGCCTGTATCTTCCTTACAATGGAGAAATGAATTGCAACTCTAAATCAGTCTGTGGGACTGCTGTACAGCATTTCATAAACCAAAGGCAAAGTGCACTTAATCCTTAAAGGATCCAATTCATAGGAAACATTTTCAAGTTCTGAAATAATTTAACCTGGCAGGCTGGTGTATAAGAGTATATTGTGTAGCCCTAGAGTGTTTGTGTACACTTGCATAATATCCTTCCAAATCAGTTCCATGTAATACCCCAGAAACAGGTATAGTCTCAGTTATAGGCTTATGTTCTTAGAACAAAGCACTGACTTTGATTGACTTGGATTAATATGAGTACTGAGTTGGAAGAAATTGCATATAGGCCAGCAGTGAAAAAAGGTACTTTTGTTGTGTGTCCCCTAAGATTGCCTTTCCCATTAATTTAAATTAAGACACAAATACAAAAATATGCAAATTAAAAAAAACAAAAACAAAAAACCTTTGCATTTTTTAGTAAAAATTTAAAGAAAATGGTGCATTTTGTATGAAGTTTGATTTATTGGGATGAAAGATACATGTTTTGAATTCTATGCAAAATTTATGCTAAAATACAGAAATTACTGATGTTCATGCAATAGAATCTTTGGATTTGATTTGTCAAAGAAACAGAAACAAATATGTAGAAAATGACCTCTCAGCCAGGTGATTGATTTATTTGTGATTCATTCCAATAGAAATGAGTCAGAAAAAGAAGACTTAGCAAGAAAAGCCACTCTATTACTATGTTTTCTATGCCAATGTATAAGTATGAGAGTGGGATTAGGTAGAAGGGAAGTTTACCTGGTGGGAAGCTGCCTGGATGAGACACAATTCTGCTTTTTGGTAGTTTGCTGTTCTTCCACTGACGCTGCTGTTGCTGCGTAGGATGAAGAACTGACGTACACTCAGCATTTTGAGGGAGACTGAGACAAATCACACAGTCCCTGCCCTGAAGAGAGCCGAGTGAAGCACAGGTCATGCAGGGCTTCCATTAAGAGAATGTTTTCAACTTGGCTTTGCTTTTAACTTTCCTAAGCCCTCCCACTTGGCCTGATGGTGCTTTATCCACCTGAGACTGACAGTATCTCTTTGAACTACTCTACTAAAGACTTAGTCATTTATCCCAACGTGGTTAGAAAAAAATTGAGGGTTTATTTCCTCTGTTAAAAACAATCAAGTGTTTATGTGCACTTCATTTGGCAGCTCTAGTTTCTTTGTTTTGGAGCAGATCTTTCAGGCTAAGACACTGACCCTCTGAAAACCTGACTTTACTGCAGGTCTTTGAAAAGTTAAAACATACTCGTGCTCAGGAGATTTGCTACATTTTAATTTATCAAATAACTTCTTAAAAATATTCCTCCTGAATTAACTCTGTTCCAGGTGCAGACCATAAGGTCTGACTGCAACCTTCTTTGGAATATACAGGGGAAAAGGCACTTTGCTGCCCTCAAGTCATTTAGTCTGAACCTTTTCAATCTCTACTCACCATTGCTTGATGAAGTGCTAATTCCTGTGCTATGTCTCCAATAGTGTGTGTGCTTAGATAATTTAATGAAAATTACAGAAAAGAATGTCATTAGCAGCAAAAAGAACTTTTTGTATGTATTTCCTGGAAATACATGGAAGGGCTGGATAGGAGACCTTGTTAGTACCCAAGTTGGTTCAAAGTCTTTCTGCCTGAAATTGGGGTAATTTTTGACATTTAGGAAAACATTCCAGTAAAAAACTAGAGACATGAAGGAGAAGACCCTTGAAAAATAGGGTGGTAAACTTTTTTTTTTTTTCTAGAGAGCAGTGGGGAAAGCAGTATCTTGTACTTAAATTTTCAGACTGCTGCAAAATTTGTCAATTAATGGCTCCTAGAGGGTCTGACTGAGCAGTAGATCTTTACTTGCATGAGATGTTCAAAGCTGCTGAAATGGTCGTGACACTTCCTGCAAGGGGGCAATGTGTGTGGAAGGTAAGACTAGAAGTTAGTTTTATGGACTTGATTAGAGAAAGGGAGCTTTAAGCTTTTATTTAACATCTAAAATCCAAAGCCCTGAAAACCACTGTGGTCTTCAGAGCTGAGCACTGGATGAGAAAAATAGCACTAACTAGAAGATTTAATTAAAAAGAAAAAACAACACCCTCCCACCAGTTTGTCCCAAGAGTTACATTCCAGCTGTTCTGCATTTATGTTCTTGCTATCTTTATTGGAGCTAAAAAATGTCAAAAGAATAAACCTTTTTCTTGACTGTTGGTTTAACATCACAGAATATCCTGAGTTGGAAAGGACCTGTGAGAATTGTTGAATCCAAATCCTGGCTCCACAAAGGGCAAGTAAAGTAAATGAGACAGGAAGGGAAGCCAAGGCAGGAATTTATTTTGAATAAGGAATACAATTTTTCTCCAACAACTCACTTTGCTTTTGCTATTCCTTTTGCTGCTATCAAAACTGAAAAGCAGTAACAGCATGGAGATATTATGTAGGTATGAAAGTGTACAGTAACACAATGTTAAGAATGGGATTTTCTGGGAGAGGGGCAGGGAGTGTGCAAAGAATGCACATAGATTTATATTAAAGGTTACACAGAAGCTGAGGAAGTGAAATTTGCATGACTCTGAAATACAGATCTTTTATTGTTATTTACAAAGCTAAAAGTTGACAAGATTGGAGACTGTGGTTTAACATGATGTTGTAGGGGGCTTTGGTGTGCCATGTTTTGTTTCAGCAGGATATTAACTGCTCCATTTGCTTTGTGTGGAGAAATTCCTGCTGATTTAATTTGATCTAATTGCATCTTAAAGAAATGTTATAAGAATAATTGTTTGTTTTCTTTACAATTGCTTTAGCTTACGCATTTAGCTGTAAGCATTTCGTTCAGATATTGACACCAGAGAATTGATTCAGATTTTGGTGGGACAGATTTGCATCCAGATAGGACAGTGCCAGCTGCAAGGGCAACTGCACCACAGGGATGGTCTATTTTAGAGGAGGGACAATAGCAGTGCAGAAGTATTGTCTGTGTTAAACCCTCTCCATGGAAAAGGTTGCAACCTCCACACAGTCATGTGAAAACTGCTTCTCAGCAGACTTGAAGATGGCAGATAAGTTAACTGAGCCCAGGCTGCTATCTTTAGACTGTCCTTAGTACCTCAGCTAACTCTGATTTCCCTGAACTGAACTGCTCTGTGTACTACTCCATTTTCAAAGACTAGTTCTGTTATTTTAGGGCCTGTTATTTAATTCCAAGCCCTTGAAGAAGTCCCTTACTTCTCTGCTTCATTTTTCACCTGAATTTTAAATTTAGGTACACCTCTCTGTGTTAAAAATGCCAAGCTCCTGAGCTCTCTGGCTTAAGAAATGGTTGCAGGATTATGGATGGCATTAAGAGTTTTCTGACAGTATCTAACATCACAGCATTGTTTGTGCTATTGAATAAGACTGAAACATGACCAGCGGTGTTTTGACAAAGGAATGATTGAAATTACAATATATCTTTATCCTCAGTAGTTCTATTGTGATTTTTCTATTTATAGTTGAAAGGTGGGGTTTTTTTAGATTGATTTATATAGGCAGGTTGGACAAGTTGCATGTTTCTGTGAAGTGATTCAATAGACATCAACTGAAGGAACAATTTTCAGAGTCTGATTTGCTCAATGAGTGTCCAGATACACTTAGCAAAAGCATTACCAATGGGAGAGCCAGCTAAGCTTTCTAAAAGGACATGGCATAAAGAGGTCTACATTAATATAAAATTTTAATTTCATGGTGGATGCAGGAGCAGCACTAAAACTCTTATTGAGAAATACAGGTTTATCCCACATGGTGGTTTCGGACAGAGTATTCCTTATTCCTGTCCTCCAGATGTCTGAGGTGGGTTGACATCAGGACTTGCCATTTTTGAGACTTTTTGTTTGTTCTATGTCTAATTTCTGACAGACATTAAAAGCGTGAATTGCCAAAGCTCCTGTCCACTGCTGTTTGTAGATGGTTTAAGACCACGCAGGGTATTGGAAAAACAGATTTTTAAAACATTTGATGACTTGCTGGAGTAACTGAGGAGGAGAAATATCCCCTGTGAAAAGAGGCCTCAGTAGGGAACTTTTGGGCACGTTTCATGTTTTATTGTGCTGAATTTATACACCTTTGCATAATGTGCTCTTAAACAGTCCAACAGCACTGCATGTGGAAGAAGTCCCCCTTGGAAGCTGGCAGTGTCTGGCAGCTGAAACTGAGATCTGGTGGGGATGAAGCTCTCTGTTCCAGCATGTCCCTTGATATCTCAGGATATCTGTGTTAGGAAGGCTTGCACGTCATATTTGTGTGCATGCTGCAACAAGAGGTGTGAAGAGGTAGAAAAGTCAGCTTTCTGTAAAGACCCTGATTTCTGGCAGGTGAACCACTGTACTAATTTTTTTTTTTTTTTTTTTTTTTGGTAAGGTTTTGTTTCTGTTTCAGAATTTTGGAGGAGGAAGAATAATTCTTTTATCACTGAAGAGAAAGAGACAGGTTAAAAAATAATTGGAAAAATTTTCATGAAACACTAGTTTTTATTCTTTTTAGCCAAATTTCAAATTAATACTTCATTTTCAGAGATATGTTTCTGAAACACTGTTAAATTTATACTGAAGGAGTTACTAGGAATACTAAATAAAATTAAATACAAGATAGATGCAAATTTTGTGAGGTTTTCAACATGTTTACTTTCTATATTTCAGAACACAAAACTTACTATTTAAACTCTTGTGAATCCTTTCTGTCTGAAATAAGATAATACAATTTTGGGGCTTTAATGTATGTTTCAAGCAATATCTAGAATATAAAGCCCCTTCCTAAGTAATCAGGGAAGTAACTTATAGAATAATGCAATTTGAGCCTCTTAAATAGATTTTTTTTGGGGGGGTTTTTGTTGTTGTTGCTTGTTTGTTTTTGTTTCATGGGGGTTTTTTGGGTTTTTTGTTTTTTTTTTTTGGTCAGAGAATTAGCACTGCCCACGCAGTGACAACACAGATTGAGCTGTGTTTTTCCTATTACTTCACCAGTGCAAATACATTAAAATATATTTATTACTCCAGTTACCTGAGCTACTCCATATCCTCTGAGTTTGTACAAACTGGGCACATATTTATAACATTTTTATAGTAATGATTAAAATGCAAATAAGGATAAATGATTCAGATTCTGGTGAAGCCTCCTGGCATTTTTTTGAAAAAACCTAGTAGGGCCCAGTTGATGTTTAAAACTCTTCATCACAGGATGTCAGGTAGTGAAATATAATTCTATATTCTGTATTCTGCGAGACAAATAAGCACGTTAATTATAGCAACAATAATAGAACATTTAGCTGTAACTAAATCATGTTGTTGCTACTCATCTCTAAAATAAATGTTTTTATTTTGTCTGTACAGTAATGTGTTTCAACAGAAAAAATTGATACAGTTGTGTAGTAAACTGTCTGCAAAATGTTGCCAGGCTGTGGTTTACAGCATGAACAGATACATTGTGTTTCTGTTTATGAACCAGGCAAATCACTGAAAGAACAACTTCAGTTTGTTATCTCTGCAACACTTTGGTTTCTGTGGCAAAGATACTCAGGCGTTTTGGAGGTCTAATTAGAGGAAAAGAGTAGTTAAAACCTCTGGTTAATGAAAAATAGTGTATTCTCTGCAGTGCAGTTGGTTATTCACTTTTCATTACGTGTCTCAGTTTGCACTTGAGAAATCTTAAGAAAATCCAAAGCAGCAAACCACTTCCATGCATCATCTCCTGCCAGCTGTACTGTGCTGGAGAACCAAACTAAGGCTATTCAGTGGCTGTCAAGTTGTGCAATTTATCTGTAGGACAGATACTGAATACACCGCCTCAATGCCAAATGGTAGCTCTGTTTTTTTCTGGCTGACAGTTTTTGTTGCCTTAATGCACCAAGAGGAAGAATTATTTTTGCTGTAGTGTCTTTACTTTCCTTGAATCTTTCTCCTCTCTGTAAAGTGGGTAAGTTTAAATTGCATGCAAATTACTTAGATTTGGAGAAAATGACGGAGGAGAGGAGAAGGGAAGGATTTTCAGTTGAAGACAAAAAATCATGTGCTGATCACAGATGGAGTTCGACCCTAGAAACTTGTGTGTTTGCTTTTATAGCAGTTGGCATCTCCCACTGCTTGGAGGTGGAGAGCAGATCTTGAGGGTGCAGGCCAGGGTGGGGACTCCAGGGAGCTGTGCTGGGAAAGTCATTGTGGCAGCCAAACTGTGTTTGCTGAGCACCTGATTGCCAAGATATGCTTGGTGCTGCATTGCCACTGAGGTGAGCAATGTCTGGTCATTCATTGCTCAACCATAAACAATGTTTGGTCATTCTGTCTGATCTTTGGATCTGCTGACACTGTGTCAGATCCTAATTCTATTGTTCAAACGTGCAGATGAAGGCAAATTGGGAGGGAACATGACCTAGATTCTGCTATTGGCTGCTGTAAAAATGATTGCTGTTGCTTTGAGAATGATTCAAACGGGAATATTTTGTCTGATATACTGAAAATCCATGGGTTCGTGTGAATGCCTTCAAAATCCATACTGACTTAGAAGACCTGCAATACATGAATCCATAACCTCATCTTTTCCCCAGCTATCACACCAAAATAGCAGCAGGACTTCCAGACACCCAGAACCCTAAAGTGGACTGAGTAGGTTGTCAGCCAAACACATATTCCACATGAGTCATATTTTTTGCAATAGAGTGTAATATCTTCTGCCTGAGAGAAGAGTTCTTCAGTCTTTCCTCTTATAAGAGTAAAAAGGCCAAGAGTTGTTGTGGTATCAAGGCAGTACAGTTGTGAGAGTGTGGTTCTTTCCTCAGAATCAGCAGAACACCTGACTAAGCTGCAATAATCAGATTTTTGTCCCTGGTGCTGCTTTCAGGAGACAGAGTGGATATGGCCTGACCCAGGATGTGGCCTGGCCCAGGCTGAATTGGCAGTGGTAACAGAGAAATCATCTTTTCACTTATAAGATAAACAGCAAATTTGATGTGGAGAAGAAACTGGGAAAGAATAAATACGGAAACAGACAGTTTTATAAAATATTTCTTCACAGTTTAAATATATCTGGGTTTGGGGACTTGTTATTATAATTAAAACAAACAAGGAAACATAAAAAACAGAAAACTGTTTGGCTTTCCAATGCATGCTGAGCTGATGGTGGAAAAGGTCCTCAGCCCACAAATCCAGCAGGGAATATAAATGATTGATGGTAAAAGCTTAGGTCATCCACTTTAAGTGTGATTGACAGATAATATTCCTGGCAAACATCTGGAATTCAGCAAGCTGGGAATGAGAAATGCAAAGTACTGACAAACAAATGGCCATCTGCACTTCTCTAGCTTTTTAATCTTTCTTCAGAGGTAAGGTGAAATATCTAAAGCCTGGAGTTATATATAAAAAGAGGCTTTTGGCTCAGGTTCCCTAATGCATCCCTTGGACTTTGCCAACCACCTTCTGACTCAGAAGTATCACCATACCCTTCTTTCTTTCCAACTACAGATGGTTTTGATAAAACACCCACTTAGTCTGCCCCCCCCCTTTTTTTTTTTTTTTATTCCTTTTTCCACTGTGATTGATCTTACTTTGTGAAGAACATATAGACAAAGGGAGATGGTATGCAATTCCTTATTATGCATAAGAGGACAATTGTTCTAATGCAGTGCAGATAATCCTGGGTGGAATTTTAATTCCTCTTGCTGTATAAATTTCTACTGCTCCTTCCCCCCCACCCCTCATTTTTCTATAAATGCCAAACAAGTTTTTTTTTAAGACTCTGACAATCGAATTTAATACTTCTGGTGCGCATCATTTAGAAAATGGAGTTGACAGAAAGAAAATGGACTTGACAATGAGGTGTGCCTTGAGCATGTGCTTTGGAAACTGAAGTACAGTGTAGGATTCATTTTCAGCTAGATCACTGGCTATTAACTTCAAGGAAGTTTTTTAATGAAAGAAAAGAGTACTTCTTTGGGTTGTTTAGTTTGTTTCTTAAAAACAGGGACTTCTGTGATCTGACCTCGTCATTCATCTGGCTCAGCAGGCACCCAGCAGACCCAGCTCCTTCCTGTGCTGTTCTTGCCTCTAATGGGAGGTGGCAGCACACTGCAAGAGGGAGGTTTTTCAGAGGGAAGAGTTACAAATAGTGAAGGGAAACTGTGGTTGCTGCCACAAGTGAAAGACAAAGTTGTGTCTTTCTGTGTTATGGATAAAGCAGAATTAAATTTCAAGAAGAGTTAAGACATCACTAACTTGTGTTGTACCTCACTTTTGAGGCAGGCAGAGCAGCACTCTGCAGTGCTTGGATTGTACTAATTATTCATCACATTACTGTGGGGTAGTTACATAATGGTTGTCATTTTAAAGTAGGGAAACTTGTCTGGAGATGTTAAGCAATATACTTGGAAATGAGTTAGAATTCCTCTCCCTTGTGCTTGGACTACCAGCTGTAACTGTTGCTCATCAGTGATGGCACAATTCAATGCTTGATAGATTCCAGAGTGTTAATTAAAACAGTTGTTTAGCTAATTGCCTGGAAGATTGTGAATAAAAGCATATTTATTCCAAAGGCAAACAATCCATTTTTACCCAGTGAAGCATGTCGGTTTTTATGGTGCGTAAAAATTGTTTCATTTCAATTTTGAATATATTGTATATTTGTCTGAAAGCCTTGTAGATTATCTGTTTCAACTGCATGGAAGCTTTTTTGCTTTAGCAATTTTTAATGTATCTGCTAAAAAAAAAACATACAAGTAATTGAAAATGTGAAAAGTCATTGCTATTAAAAAGACAAAGTATTTACTGCACTGGGCTGTGGGACCTCCACCATGCTTGGTGATATGAAGCTTTTGTACTATTTCCAGATGTTGGCATTGTCCTATGCAAGAGACTAGAGGTAGAAGAAAGGTTATCTTTATGCTGCCTTTGCCTAATTTTGTGAAAAATATGCTAACAGAACAGGTGGTTTCAGTGTATATACACATTTAAAATTGAAATGAAGTCTAAAGTGGTCAGGATCTAAACTGATCCATGTGAGGTAGATGGTGTAGGTCTTCTGTGAAAGACTGGGAACACCTTAGAGTTAACAACTTATTGCAATTCAGGGTAGTTAACCATCAAGCTGATAGCTTTTTTTGAAAGAAAAAATGCTTATCATCTAATAGAAGAGATTAGGTATGGGTGGAAATACAGCTGGAGGATTGAAGTTTGAGAAATCAAACTTCTGAGTTTGATTTAGAAGTTTTCTTTCTGAGCTCTTTACTCATGATAGTTCTCTTGACTTCGTATAGGCTTTCAAAATGATTTATTTAGGGAAGGAATGTAAAAGAACCTGGGTGATGTCAGTAAACTAATACATATTTTGATGCTTTGGATTTAAAAATTGCTATGGGCAAGGTATTAGTAATAAGACAAAGGACCATTCCTATGACAACTTGATAGATATGAATGTATTTCCATGTCGTTTGTCTTAGGAGAGATGGGCAGTGATGATATAGCACAGCAGAAACTTGGGAGGAAAACTAATTTCAAAATAAGAAAAGTATAGCTTTTCATTATCAAGGTAACAGGTGAATATTCCTTTTTTGTTAGCATTGGAAAACAGGGGGAAAGAGACCATTACTCTTGTAACTTTCTCCTACACACTCCTTTTTGTGCCCAGCCTGAGTTGGGGTGCAAGCAGTGAAATCCTGACAGGAGGCTGCTTTTCAGCTAGATTTTGGTGTACATGCCCTGCATTGTAGTGCCCAGACTGGTGCAAATGCCATCCTTGCAGTATTCCACAGCAGGGATTTCACTGGCTGCCCTGAGCTCATAAAGACATGGACATAGGAAGGGTGTGAGGAAAAGGCTGTTTTCTTCCTTCCAGTCTGAAACAGCTGAACTTCCATGACTTGCCATTGTTATGTTGGGGATAACTAATTGTACTCTTCTTGGTTTGGACTCTGTTTAGCTGCAGCCTGTAGCTGCACTGATGTGTGATACAGGATCATTTTATTGACACAACAGTGGGTAAATGTTAGCCAGATTAAGAAAAATCAACAACACAGATGTAAGAAACAGATCCTTTGTGTGACAGTTAAAAGGAGGAAGGGAAAAACCATTTCCTTTTAATTAATTTCTTTGAAAGGGATCAGAAGAGAACATGAACCAAGAATGAAACACTTCTCTTGATTTTTAAAGAAGAACCTTTATTGATATTTAAAGGAGACTTGTCACATAGAACACTTTTAAAGTATGATTTATTCTTATGAAGTTTTGCTAGGCTGTTGTAATTAAGAAAAAGATAATGGGAAAAATTATCAATTGAATATTTCAAAGTTGGTTTTTTTTCTAACAGTTTTTTTTTTTTCCTGAGTGCAAAAATGGAAGAAACTTGACTGCCTGAATGAGATGTCTGTTCTTTTATATTTTTGATGAAAATAGTGCTGTTAACGAAAGCAATGCTGTTGATTTTCTGTAGGCAAAGGAGACGTTTTTGGTGATGTGTTCTGGAAGGAGTCGACTCTCGCCCAGTCCTGTGCTAATGTAAGAGCTTTGACTTACTGTGATCTTCATGTGATTAAAAGGGATGCCTTGCAGAAAGTGCTGGAGTTCTACACAGCCTTTTCACACTCTTTCTCCAGAAATCTCATTTTGACCTACAACTTGAGAAAAAGGGTAAGTAGCTGTGATTTTAACATACGTCATGTAAATGATCTCACTTTTAAGGACTGTCAGCATGAAAAAACTGAATGGCTTGAATTCTGGAATTTTTTGTGGAGCCCTTTTATAAGATGACTTTTCAGAGCTTGCCTAAGAGACCCTGCTAACATGTAGAGTCAAAAGGCTGTGAGTATTTATTCCAGTGCTAGCTTCAGAGGGAGCTAGACTGTGTGAATGTGAAAGTATTATACATTTCCAGGAAGTAGACAGGTTCCAGCATATATGACAACTGTCATGCACTTGTGATAAACAGTGTTCACTGCTTAATGCAACTTCAGTTTGCAAAGCAGCTAAAGATATTTTAGGGGTGTTGCCTGAAATCACAAGGAAAATGACAGGGAAGATATCAAATCTAATATCTGGAACAAAAGTCAAGTACAGTAGACACGATGGAAAAGTAATATGAACATGACATTCTATCAAGAGTTGTTTCTTTTATTATAAATCACATTTTGGAATTACTTTGCTTATCTATAAAATTTCCATTTTCTTATCCTTGATTTTTTGGCTCTTTTCATTCCTTGTTGTGTGCTGTTTCAAGTTATTTTGTCAAATGCAAGTAATCATAATCTAATAGCCCAGTTTAAATCCTCTGTGTAATCTTCATTGAACAACCTCTGCAGAAATTTATTAAAACTGTAGTTGGTATAATTCAGATTATATGATTTTATGATGCAAGGTAGAAGACATTAATATTACATTGAAAAGAAATACATTAGAGAACTATACTTGCTTTATAAGGGTAATTGAGATCAGCTAAAGAAATATAATTGATAGGAGACCTTTTTGTTCCTAAAAATGATTCTCCATAGTAATTTCCAGGTGCCAAGTGAGTCCTAGATAAATAGACATGAAAAAAAAAAAAAAAAAGAGAAATAGTTTAATCTTTTAAATCTATTTTGTAAAATTACATTTTACAACTAGACATTTTAGAAGATTTTTTTAATATATAGAGTTGGCATACTGAAAGTAGTGTGATGATATTTTTTATCTGCATATCTTATCAGTATAAAAGAATTCAGCTTTTTAGTACTGGGTGAAAGAAGAATGTGTGATCCACACTTTGGTGAAATAAATTAGAGCTCTGGTAGAAAATTGTGATTAAAAACTAAGAAGCAAATTTATACTTGGGGATTTCCTCCTAAGTAATTTTTTTTCAAATGAAGGTACACATCTGCAAGCATATAAAGAGTGATGTCCTGTTAATAAACAGCTCCTTACCCAGTCTTAGTTAATGTAAGAAATAAAATAAATGAAAGAATTTGACATTGCTGTCACCTCAAGAAACAGTATCACTGACTGACATATTTTATCATTAACTTCGTGGCTAATGTGGTAAGATGCTCTCAGAATATATAACTACTTTTTTGCTTTCTTAAAATCTGTAGAAATAGCAAGTTTTGAGGCTTAGAAGGACCAACTTTCCAAAACTCACAGTAATGCTAGCAGAATTCACGTACTTTTGGACCTGATCTGAGCCAAAAGACCCAGCTTTAGAATCAAATACCTACTCCAGAAGTGACACTGTCCCTCCATATTTATTGGCATTGCTTTTCCCGGCCCAGGTTGCAAAACATTTTTTAACTGTAGCGTCACAAATTCTGTGCTGTCAATTTTCTACACAAAATGTTCCTAATAAAAATGTACATCTTATGATAGCAATTTCCATCCAGTTATTCAAATAATTGGATTTTAATTGAGTTGCAGTCAGCAGAAAAGTGGCATTGATTGATAATGGAAGTGAGAATTTGATAGTTCTAAGTTAACAGACTGTAACACTATTTTATTAAAAAAAGGCTGATTGCAATCAGAATGCAAATGTTAAATAATGTGAATAATATATGCTCTTGGAAATGTGTGGAAGGTACAATACTTTAGAGATCTGAGGTGAGGCACATTAAAAGGTGACCTTTTAGAATTTAGCATTTATTCTGGTTTAAATATCTGTGGTTTTTTTTTTTTTTTAAATAGAAATAGCTCCCCAGCCTGTCGCTTCTAACACTTCTCTGGTCTATTTCTGCAAATGGAATTTTGTAGAATTAAGATGAACTGGTACCTTCTGTTAGTTACATTTGTGATGTATTCCATATCCTTTGGAGTATAAATACTAGAATTACACTTTTCATTTCAATAAACAGTTCCATTTCTGGCTCCAAAAGTGTTCAACTAGTTGAAATGTAGATATTGTCAATTCCTCCCAAATATATTCATACAGATTTCAAATGTATGAAAAATGAGCTTGGGGGAATTTTTTTTCAGAAAGATCTCATATTTTCAGGCTTGATTGGTCCTCTGAGGTATCCCCATCTTCAGGGTACATATGGCTTTAGCTGGTTGTGGTACCAAGTCCCACTATGCAGGGCTAGGTGCTTTGTAGCCAAGTTTCACTCAGCTTAAGTGAGTTCTGGCATTGGTCCATTTTTTTGCCATATTCACATATTCCTTGGGTGCTGGGTCTCCTCTGGTGATCCTTGGAGGAGTTGGGGCTCCCTGTCCCAGGTCCTTTGGTGCCAGTTAAGGGATATTCCCCATTGCTGGGTCTGGATCCACTGCTGATGGCTGTGACAGAAATAGGCAGACATGCAGGTACTTTGGAAAGTACCCAAACTAGTCAGCTGGTCTTGGTCTTAGCTAAACCTAGAGCTGGATTTAGGCAAAGTAAAAGACAGCATTCCTTGTGTTGTTCCTACTTGTCTTGAATGTGATTTGAGCTGGGCTGGGAGGGCAGGACACTTCTGGTCCATGTATCCCCTTTATGCCTTTCACAGAACAGGCCTGCAGGTATAAAATGTTACTGCCTCTAATGCTTAAAGACTTTGTGGCCAAGGGAAAAGTTTCCAGTGCTCTGTGCCTGGCATGTCATTATTGTCCCTGTCTGTGCTGTGAAAGCAGTTTCCTTTCACTCACTTTCTCAAAAAATGCCAGTGAAATATCCTCTTTTCTAAAAGTGTCATTTTGCTGTCAGGTGACTCCCTGAGCAGTTTCCTCAAGTGACTAAAATCCCTCCTAAAGTTATTAGTTGTCTAGTTACCTCAGAGTGGAGCTCAGACTTAGGAAACTTTTTATTTTTCCTAAAGGAAAAGATAAAGCAGACCTTTAATTAACTCCTTCTGCTGCCAGTCACTGGAATTTTCATCTAAGTGGGAGCAGGGGGATAATCATCTGCTGCATCTCTCTTTCCACCATCCTAAAAAACTGAAACTGCAGTCTGTGCCTGCAGGTGCTATGTGTTGGACTTGAAGACTTTGCAGCTGAAAGGAAGCTGAGAGAGGTTTTTCAGAGCAACACTTGCTGTAACAATGTTCTGAAGTTAAAGCAGGTTAACTTGATGTTCCTCTCCATTTTTGGAATCTTTGAGGGGAACCAAAGTGTAGACACTGGGGGTATTGTGGGATAGTCAAGTGACAAACTCACCCTCATGAATGGTATGCTGGACAAAAGAAATGCTGCAAGTTGGGAGGGCAGCAGGATTCCCAGGCTGGATGGAGGAGGTCTGGTTGTTCCCACCAAATATTTAAACACTACTGGGTTTCCAAACTGGACATCATAGCTTCAGGTTGTTAGAACTATAAGAAGAGAAAAGCTTCCTTCATAGCTACCTGTCTTTGCCTTGTGGTGGGGTGCAAGTTTGCTGTCTTTCAGAATGGGAAAGGCCTTTGGCAAATATTCTGCCTTTGGCAGTTGCTTCTTTCCACATGTATGAGCTTTGTGACCAATATTAACTTCCACTGGGTTGTACCACCCTGCATTTGCTCATTTCATTCTGCTGCAGCCATAAATGAAGTTATAGCTGAAATGTCTGCTCACACTACATAAAAGGGAGAATTCTTATACATAATTTATTAAGCTGAGATTTCTCTAGTAAGCCATTTTAGCCTGGATAGAGATTAAATGACTAATTCTGAATACTTTGGAGTGTCATGATAGAAAGCACAAGTAGCTTTCCCAGAAGCTGAAATTTGTATCCTGATATTAAAGAAGGAAGGCAACAGGATCTAGGTATGTTACTGGGATTTTGCTGGAGTGAAATAAGTGGTAAAGAATGTTCTGCATTTTTGCAAATCAAACATGATTTAGTGAATTAGAGGCAAAGCTCCTAGTCAGAACATACTTGAGAGAGCAGTGATTGTAACAGAATAATCTCTCTCCTTGGCAGCATAAGATTTCTTGCTTTTGTACATGTAGAGGTGTGTTTATTCTATGGTATTCCAACTGTGCCAGTGGACAGGACTCTCAGCATCGCTTTCAAAAAGCAATTTTAAAATGTAATTGTGCTTTCCTCTTCAGCATTGGCCTAATCTTTCTTCTTTTGATAGTGTAAGCTCTAACTACAGAGAGAACCTCTTTCAAATCATGCATTTCAGCTAGGAGTGGCTCAAGCCCTGATTTTAAATCTCAGGGGGTGTTGGCAGCGGTTAGTTTTCAGAGGGACAGTCCATGGCCTTATATTCTGCCTTTCTACATGACAAGTTTTAAAGTTCTTTTTCATGATAAAGGTTCAAAATGGTATCCCAGAATTTTTTCTGGTACACAAAAGCCAGAATTGCTGGAAGGTTTCATAAGAAGAGAAAGGTTTTAATTTTAGAATATTGTCCCATTTGATGTGGATTTCATAATGGTCAAACTGACAGCCTGCTTCTTTCTCCTGTGTTTGTACTCACCAAAACAATCCCACAAGTCCTGTGGGAAGAGATTTTGATGTTTGACTGGCATGCATCTTACAGCACTGAAAACTGAGGACATTGGACATGACTGAGATGTCTGGAAGGGCCTGTGGCTTGTGAATTATGTCAAATTCCCAAAGAGGCAAAGTTGTCAATTAAAAAAAAAAAAAAAAAAAAGTCCAAATGTAAATAAACAGTTAAGCACTGTGTTTTTTCCCATGCTGGTTTTTAAAAGCTGTTCAGGGAGTTGGATGCTCTTTTATTTACAGTTTCTCTATGTCAATCTAAATAATATAAACAAAACTTATTTTATTCTGGATCATCATTATTAGATTCCATATTGCATTTCTGCATCTTTTGTCTGGCCTTGGACATCTTAATTTCTATCTCTGATTAGCTAGCCCTCAGAATTTTGGTCAAATGAACTTTACACTCTGAAAATGCTCTGAGACACTGTGTGTCATCAAGTTTGCACGTCTTCTGTGGATGATTTTAGTGCTGAAGCCTCATGCTCTTGGGAGGATGTGCCTTTGGATTTCTTCCTTCTCCTCCTCTGAAGTCTGTTGGACCCCTCCAGGTAAAGCATTAACACCCACCCTTAGAGAAGCTTTGATGAACTGCAGGCCTTTAACATTCTTACACCTACAGTAATTATTGACATGTGATTGTGTTCAAGCCAAAGTAATTCCATTATCTATTTTCCAAAAGTTCCAAATTCTAAACTTGTTTCTGTTCTATTTAATGCTTACAGCCAGGAGCCCTAGAGAGAGGAAGATCTGGCTACAGACAAATAGTTTGTCTATACATAGTGGGGATGTATGTGTACAATAGAAAACATAATTAACTAGGAAGTTGAAAACACTGTGGTGGGTTGACCTTGGCTGGTTACCACCAAGGCTGGTTACCACTTGGCTGGTTACCAGGTGCCCACCAAGCTTCTCTATCACTTCCCCCTTCTCAACAGAACAGGGAGAGGAAAATAAGATGAAAAGCTTGTGAGTTGAGATAAGGTCAAGGAGATGACTTACCAATCACCATCATGGGCAAAACAAACTTGACTGAAGGAAATTAATTTAATTTATTACCAATTAATCTGGGTGGGATAACAACAGATAAGGAAAAAAATCTAAAAAACACTTTCTACCCATTCCTTTCCTTCTTCCCGGGCACAAATTCACTCCCAAGCCTTCTATCTCCTTCCCCTGAGCAGTACAAGGAGGTGGGGAATGGAGGTTGTGGTTGGTTCAAAACGCTTGTTCTCTGCCATTCCTTTCTCTTCGCACTCTTCCCCTGCTCCAGCCTGAGGTCCCTCTCATGGGAGACAGTCCCTCACAAACCTGTCCAATGTGTGTCCATCCCACAGGCAGCAATTCTTCAGGAACTGCCCCAGTGCAGGTCCCTTCTACAGGGGGCAGTCCTTTAGGAACAGACTGCTCCAGTATGCATCCCTTGGGGAGCCACAGGTCCTGGCCAGAAGACCTGCTCCTTCCTCGGCCCCCTCAGTGGCCTGCAGGTGGATATCTGCTCCACTGTGGGCTTCCATGAGCCGGAGGGGATAACCTGCAGCTCCACAGTCTCCACCAGGATCATCACCAATTGGCTGCAGGAAAATCTCTGCTCCAGCCCCTGGAGTACCTCCTCCCCCTCCTTCTTCTCTGACCGTGTTGTTTGCACAGTTTCTTTCACATATTCTCACTTCTCTCTCTCAGCTGCTGTAGTGCAGGGTTTTTTACTCTTTCCCAAATGTGTTACCACGGAGGTGCTGCTGCCATCGCCGATGGGCTCAGCTCTCGCCCGCGCCAGGTCTGTCTTGGAGCAAACCACAACCTGCTGTGTCCTACACGGGGACAGGTTCTGGTGCCTTCTTACAGAAGCCACCTCTACAGCCCATCTGCTATCAAACCCTCACCACATAAACCCAAACCAGACAACAAAACTGTTCTGTTGCTGTTACTCACTACATGCTATGTTGTCATGTAAATTTTAACTGAGACTTAGATAAAGCTCTGTGGGTAAGTAGCAAAATGCTTCTTTAGAATGCTCTTAAATGATTAATCCCTTCTAAACTGATTTAATGAATTCATCACATGTTTGAGATGCCTTCTGCTACTATGAACAATGAGTCATTTTCATACATTTAGGTTCTGTAGTATAAAGTCTGTACAGTTGTTATGAAGAAGTAACTTAGTATGCCATGCAAAGCAAGCTGTGTATTTCTTCATAGAAATATTAAATTGTTGACATTCTGATAGGCCATTCAGTAGCAAGTCCCATTAAAACTAATGCAGTCATCAATAAATATTAATAATCATCAATAAAACTGATGGAAGAGTGGGTATGGGTGAAATTCAAATTCTAAATCACCTTAAAATGGGAGAATATTATTCTTTTATGAAGTTGATGCTAAAACCATAACTGCCTTGAAATATCTTCAGTAAAGAGAATATTTCCTATTCTGTGCTATTGTAGATTTATAGGTTTTCCCATGCCAGTCACTAACTTCTTAACTATCATTTGCATTCTGATCACTGAATTAGGAATTAAATTTTTGTTGACTAAATTTGTAAACCCAGAATTTTGGCTATTTCAAAATGTGTTTTATAAGTATGAAGAACTATGTCAATGTTATGCCAATAAAGACATTCCAATTCCAGGTCAGTACTTGGAAGAAAAAATGCAGTAAACAGTGTGAGTTCTGGTCAGCCAGAAATTGGGGTTAAGCACTTCATTGATCAATCCAGAAACTGAATTGATGTTTTGTTTGTTTTTATCACCTTTTGAGGAGACCTGCTTGAATTGCTTTTGAAAGGTTTTTTTTTCCCCCTCAATAGTCTTAAATATAAAAGAAAAAATTCTGACTTTTTTGAAACCTGTAGAGTGTTCAAAAAGTCTTTCTATATATGGGAAAGCTGTTGTGAGTAGATGAAAAATGCCCTTAACAAGGTTGATGGTGAATTAAAATAAAATTTGTTTTCATACTCTTTTAATCCTTAAAAAAAAAGACATATTTGGCTTTTGTGAAGCTATTTTCATATGAGTAATAGAAAGTTGACATTAAAAAAAGGTTTTGTCTCATTTAAACATGAGACACACACCCACACCAACTTGTTTATCCCAACAGAAGGAAATGCATTACTTTGATTTTTACCCTCCTCCACCCACGTAGACTAAAGCATAGAAATCATTGTAATACAGAGAAAGATTATGCAGAGTGAATGTGGATTCCCTGGAATAGCTCCCCCAAGCCTTTTTAAAATAGAAAATGCATTTCCTAGGAAGTGAGGAAGTTCTAAATGTTGGCCCACCACCAGGGACAGAAGATAATAATCTGAAAGACAGTGTAGCTGCTCTTACACAGTCTGGGAATCTAGTCTTCCTTGTGAAAACAGTGAAATTCTTGCTAGTATTTTTACAGTAGGAAGGATTAATCCCAAATTTAAACTCATGCTTTTTCTTGCTAATGTGTCGATTTAGAGAGATAGAAGTGCAGTATGTGGAGTCTGTCTGCGTGGTGTGTTCAGTATGTGCGGGCCACTCCACCACCTGCTCACAGTCAAGTGTAATGAGGTCCTTTAGTCCAATCCTCCACCAGGCTTGCAAAGAGGGGACATTCCAGGGGAATTCAAGGAATTCCTACCCTTTCTCCAAAGCAGTCTTCTAATTACCATGACTGAGTGGCCAGATTTTGAAAATTTTTCTGTATTTCCAATAAATTTCCAATTTTAAAAATAAGGTATGGGGGTTTTTTGTTGCCTGCCATCTCTGTCTGTGTATAAGAGAGTATATATATATACATATATATATATATATATATATGTACAGTGACTGACTTACTGCTGAAGCTCCCAAGTAATTCCAACGTCACACACTCTTTCTAATATATTCATGCTGCTTTTTTTGCATTTGTGTGCCACACTCTATCATGTATTATAATTGCACTAATTATGTTAATGCCATGGTAACTGCTGTGGCCTGGTGGTTTTATGTTTTGGTATAACCTGGTGCTTCACTTTGAAGCACTACTGACCAAGCAGAAGACAGAACAGTGACTTGATACCCTCCTGTATTATTTTTTTCTAAAAATGATCTTTCTGGTCTGGGAAGCAGCTGGGTCCAGGACAAACTTATTAAAAGGAAATTATTTCCTGGCATAACAGCTTTGACCTTCTGGTCTTCTCTGGGGTTGCTAAGGGCTGAACTCTTATATCCAAACACAACTTGTTCAAGGTACTCCATGAAGGAGAGAAAACGCAGATAACTGTGCAACAAAAAAGCTGAGTTACATTGGCCAACCTACATCCTTGAGCAATCAAACTTTATAATCTAAGTGATCCAATTGATCCTTTTTTGGCACTACAATGAAAGCTGAAATAACTGCTCCCTGTGGGAAAACAAACGAACAAAAAAAGGAAAGCATAAGAAACTAAGTTCTGGAGGTTGCAGCTAGTGTTGTGTAGAGACTTTGTGATCCTTGCTCTGGACCAAACCCTTCCTCCAGCTCCTCTGTTTTCTTGCTGAAATGTTGAGACCTTTATTGTAACTATGAGCTCTTGGACAGTGAGACAAAGGATGTCCTTCCCCTCTCTGTGTGCCTCAGACAGGTCTCCATAGTTCCTCTGGGGGTTCTATTTGCTATGCCACATGATGGGCATAAAATAAGTAGTTCACCCTAAATGCAACAAATCCTGTTAAGATTTTGGGTGAACCAAAGCAGTTTCCCAGCTTGATTTGGGAAAAGATAAATAGTAAACGCTGAGAGGTCAAACTAACCTATGTGGTAGACAGCTGATGCTTTTCCTGTATCCATCCTTGAGAATCAGCCTTTTAGCTGCCTCTGAATGAGCATCTTGCAGGGGGAGAACAGGCAGGAGTGTGCCACATTCCTCTGATGTCAACCTGCTCTACAGGCTGCTGCCCATTCCAGCGTGGCTTTGGAGTGTTTGATTGCTGGATGTGAAGTGGAGTAACAACAAGGCGTGGCCTTGTGCGAGTTTCTGAATTTGAAATCCAGTATGCTTTGCCATCATGGGAATGAACCAGTTGCAAACAAAACTTGATAGGGCACCTTGCCAGTCATCTGCTGTGACTGTAGCTACCAACTGTTCCTTCAGCTTAAGTCAAGTGTTAAGGAGTGTGTTGCACTGTGGATCACAAATCATCCCCTATTATTTGCTATTAATTTTGCAGCCAGCAATTGGGTTTTTTGTTCAAACTGTGTGTGATTCCTTCCTCAAAAGGAAGTGCACTTTGTTATGTGCTATGTCAAACGTCTGTTTGAATTCAGATTTTCAAACAGAAGTGTGACACTGATGTAGAATGTAAAATCTCTATACAAATGAGTATACTAAGTGGGTTTTTTTGAGTCATTTTTTCTAAATTAGCAGACTGCAGAGGGGTCTTAGCTCCACTTGAAAATAGTAGTATTCTCTCTCTTTTAGTGGCTTTATTTAGTTGTTCCCATTAATTTTCTCTTTTGCTTTTTACATTACAAAATGAGGAGTGAAGTTCAGCATCTTGTGTGTTTATATATGTGTATATATAAAAATATAAAGAAACACACATATATATTTATATACACAGTGGTAGGCTACTCTAAATATACTCAGTGTGCCAAAATGCTGTCCTTACAGGACTTGGAATGGGAATTTCACTATCCACAAACAGCCATGCAGCTGGATATCAAGGGATCATAATTAACCACAGGTCTAAACCCATTGTCTCTCTATGCAGCTGTGAGACTGCATAATGTTTTCACCAGATTTTTATTAGGAGCTAAGTTGGCTAAATCCATTTTTAATTAGTACAGCATTATGAATGTGAAAACCCAATACTCAACTAAAGAAGTGTTTGGACTTTAATACTTTGTGCTTTTACTACCATATAGCTTTGTAGTTCTTTTTGTTGCCATCTCCTGGGGTCTTTTCCAAACACAGAAAGCAAAGACTCCACATGCTCACTGTTCCAAATCTTTGTGACTTGGCAAACCACATCTACATTTCCCCAGCATTCCCCAACCTGGCTTTGTCTTGCAATTCATCTAAACATATTGTTCCTCCATCTTAAAATTTCAGAGGATGTGCTTCCACCATTCTGACATATTTCATGGTTGTTCATTTCTCCCATATGCTCTGTAATAAATATACTACACAACAAATTCTTTTCATTATTCATTTACACAACTGATGTCAGAGAAGCCAAGAAAATTTCTGCCACAATAATTTTATAATGCGTTTGATGATTTACTTTTGTAAGCATTGTCTTTGTGTGAAAATACAGAATTATGTTCCCCTTTTGGAACCCTCTTTTTTACTTTGATTCTTAAAAAACCCCACCACAAACCAAACCCAAACCCAAACAAAATACTTCAAAAGGAACTAATATTATACCCAGGTTGACTGGCATAGACACATTTATGTCTCCCATCTTCAAGGCTGATGCCTGGATTTAGTATAAAATTTAAATGACATGTAAATTCCAGCATTCTTTGTAGTGCTGCACCTAGTGAGGCACGTTGCAATCATCCTCTAAGTAGGGAGACGTGCAATTTGTTGTTTTTCAAGGTTTTGCTGTTACTTCACAGCAAAGATGTTATTTATGGCCAGTTATTATCTTGATTAATGAAAACAAAATTGCTGTTGATTTCCATCACATACTTGATCAGATGGTTGGCTAGAGTGGAAATATGAGGATGCTGTAACCTTTGGTCATGCTAAAATGCAAAGCAATAACACAGGAAGAAAATAGTGTTAGCTCTAACAAATGGATATTGGCTTTGCCATTAGAAATTTGGTGTAGTCTAGAAATATTAACCTTTGGTTTTCCTTGCCTGCATTTTTCAAATTGCTCAAGCAGCAAGTCTTGAAGGGGTAAAAGTTTCGGTGGCTTACATGTTCTCAGTAATTATCCTGTACCCTTTCTGAAAGAGGAGATTCTCGTTTAGTCCAACGACAAATTTGTGGGAGTGAATGGAAGAAGAAATAATGAAAAGCTTTTATTTGGAATGTTATTTGGGATCAGTTATATCCTCTAACATAAAAGCATTACAGTGGTCTTTTTTAGCAACCTTGAAAATGGTCATTTGTGTTTGACAATCAAAATAGTTCATAAATGACCTTCAGTATTCATACCCAAACCATTCTGTAACACAGATGCACCCATGAAGGGAGTCTGGAAAACTTGTGGCTTCTGGTTTGTAATATATTCCCAAAATTGATAAAAATTTGCCTGAATTTGCAATTACTCTGTCATTTATGTAGCGTATTTTTTAGTGATATGAAGGCATAACTTCAAAAATACTGAGAGGTTGTTTCCTGGTATGCTCTCTGAGAATCTCATGAAATATTGCATATTGCTTGTTTCACCACATTTTCCAGTCAGTAAGATTTTCCAGACCCCATCATGGTCTTCAGAGAGCTGTTCAGAAAAGCACACTTTGTAGAATTATAAGGCCCCTACCAAATTAGCTTTAATAATATTCTCATTTTATTACATGTTGGAATTCCTTTACTGGACATTTTAAGGTATACAGATGGAGTACTTCATCCAGAGGGCTCTGGATGGGGCTATATTTCTTTATTTCTTTTTTATAAGATACTGAATGATTTATGGTCCTTATGTGAAGGGAAACTGAAATGTAGGGGATTAAGTGACTTTCTGTCTTCTACAGTGATCCTTAGTGACAAGAAAGAATGGAACCAGGATTTTCTACTCATATGTTCTACTCTGTGTAGAAGACCTTTGAAAGTCTGCAGCACATAGCAGAGGATGTTGAATTATGCTTTGTGTAGTGGAAGAGCAGGCGCTGGTTTTGTGCTGCAGTCTTGCAAAGGCCTTGTGTCTGCTTTGAAACAAAACCCAGCCTGTAAGTATTTAATAGTACATACAAGTGTGCTAAAGAAAGTAGCTGAATGAGCAAAAGCATGGAGTTGTCAGGAGAGGCCAGAAAAATGGTGCTTGAAACACAGGCTTGTCCTTCTTCTCCTTGTTGAATGCTGTGTGAACCAAGAGAGTCTCTCAGCAGAGAAGCTAGTTAAAAAGAGAGAGAGGCAGGAGACAAGTGGAGCATCTGGTGTCTCTCCATGGAGGTGGGTGAAAAAAATCCAGATGAATGGAGCAGCTGATGCTCTGTGATCCACAAAGCTATAGGACAGCAGTTGGTGACTGGGGAGAGAGACAGCTCAGTGTTTCAGAGTTTTACTACAACACATGGACACAATAAAAACAATAAAAGACAGCCTCAAATTATCTCACCAACTTTTCCCCTATCTGGCCCCCAAAGAAACCCTTCAGACTGCACTATTTGATAGTCTGTCTGCCACTCCTTCCTGACAACAGAAGCTGCAATACAGCAACATCTACACTCTCATGATCCCCCAGGGATATTATTAAAGCAGCCAGCAGAACAAAGTGAAATATGGTGACATTACTGCACTTGAGGTCCTTTTTCAGTTGTCTGTATCCAAAGTTGCTCTAGTACCCAAGACTTAACCTACCAACACAGTGCCTTCTGGAAAGTCTGACATGAGACCACGGTGGTACCATCATGTCTTATGGCTACCATAACACACCTTCAAGCCAGGGCCCAATATAGAATCCCAGAATAGTGAAAGGGACCCTTAAAGGTCATCTAGTCTGACTGCACTGCAGTGAGCAGGAACCTCTTCAACTGGATCAGGTTGTCCAGAGTCCCATTCAATTAGCCTCAAATGTTTTCAGCAATGGGGCATCTACTGCCTCACTGGGCAACCTGGTCCCATGATTTACCAAATTTTGTTGTAAAAAATGCTGCTTCAAAAGCTGTGTGGCATGGGTATGAGACCCATGTCTCCCACTGGACAGGTTGTGCTGCTGGGCCTCTGCCACTGTGGTCATCTAAAGCAATCTTAATTGGTATTTCCACGTGGTACCCAAATGGTGCATGATTGATCCTGATGTTCCTGCTCCTCCTGTGTGAATATGAGCGACAAAGCTGCTTTAAGGACCAGAATAGATATAACACTTGCCTCCTGCAGCCCTCCCACTTTAGACAAACAACATGTGATCAAGCTGCTGCTCCATGGTTGCTGGGTGAGTGCCAACTGTGGGTTGCTCAGACTCCCCAGACTCACTTAGCAACTGTGTGTGCTTGGGATATGAGACTGGCTTGTCACACCATGCACACTGCCTACCCCTGCCTGAGCACAATGCCAGGTCATTTTCCTTTGAGATTTACTCTGCATGTATGATTTACTGTGTTCTGCCCATCAGCAGCTTAGCCCCATATCTTCTGAGCAGCCTTTGAAGGTGACCTGGGCCAGCCGTGTCCCTTCAGACAGGCAGGACATCTCACGCTGCATGAGCCACATCATACTCTGAGTTGTGGGATCAGCTTCTCAGGAGACAGTGCTGGAACCAGGAGCCTGAGGAAGCAAGGAGAAGGGTGGTTCTGCTCCACATGAGCAAACAGGTCTGCTGGAGCAAGCAGCAAGAGATCAGTGGTGGTTGGCTTTTCACATAACAGTCCTTGATGAGCCTGGGGAGTCAGGTAAGGAAGGCTAACCTCTCAGAGGTCTGGATTTCTCCTGCTTCTGCTTGCTTTCTCCATTTCCCTCACCTTGCCTGAAGAGATGCTGGCAGGTAGCAGAGCTGGGCAGGATCCCTTCCATAGGACTGCTTGGTATTGTGGGAGTGGTGTGGACAACCAATCTGTTAAGAGAGTAGATTGCCTTAGCTGCCAAGGGAAGGAGGAGTCTGTGGCAGTAGATGCATCTCAGGGATGCAGAGAAGACCAGGTAGAGCCTGCTGGACACACCAGGGTGGGCAGCAGCAGAGAAGACAACATTCCTGCTCCAGCCATATCTGGCATATGCAGATCAGGAACATTCTGAAAGGGCAGCTTGACAGTGAATATTGGTAATTTTACCATAGAAGCATCAAAGCTAATTGATCTGGAAGAAAATAATCTTTTTACAAACTGTTACTGTTCTTCTGAGCCATTTGGAGGTTTCTAGTACAAACTGTTCAAAGCAAAAACTCTTGCTTTGAAATCTAGCACAGTTCAGTGCAGGGTATTTAATGGTTTATGTAGTAAAAAACCAAATAGGAATAGTTCTTATGTCTGTGAGCCTCCTAAAATGGATCTGATACCAGTGGTGAACACTTCTACTGAAGAAATTCCTGATCCTTCTTTAACCAGAGGTTTCTAGTCTCTTTATTTGGTAATTCTGAATATGAATTCTGCATGTTCAGTAAGGCAAGACTGAGCAGATAGGAGTAGGGTTTGAAGATGCAACAGTAATAATGATAATAATAATGATAAGCTAAACAAATTAGCTTTGTAATGTAAAGAAAGCTAATGTTAGTAATTATTTGACTATTGCTGGATCCATGATTCTTTAGTTCCCACATGCTTATCTTAGGACATATTAATCATGATTGCATTAGGAAGCTTTCCATTTTATTTTTGTTTAGGGTATTGATATGGCAACTTGCATTTAATGCAGAAAAAGAGTAACACTTTAATAGCATAATATTAATTGTTTAAGATTGTTTTGTGATATAAATATTCTTTGTTCCCCATTAAAAAGCTTCAATTGCCTTTAGACATCCTAAGTGATTTAGAGAAACAGACAAATGATTTAATTTTTATTTTGTTTTATACTCCAATGAAACAAACAACAGATTTGGAACAAGCTGCTTGCTAGACATTGGAAATTAAACTGCTCTTTTTATTGGGCACTAGTAAAGTGTCTCTGCTTTTCCTGATGGCAGACAAGCATGAAATACATTGACTCATGCTTGTTAGGGTGCCATCAAGCTCCTTTTATTTCCTTGATTATGATTCTAGTGCTGCCACCCAGGCAGGATCTCCCATCTGATTTCCCTTGAAACCTGTGCTTTCCAGAGAACATCTCCCCTCTACAACCTGGCTGAGTTACATTGTGAGGGACTGAGTTACAGGGCTCTACCAAGCTTGTAGTTTAAAGCTTGTAACTGAATGCAGAACAGCTAAGCTTTTTTTTACCCCTTTAGGTAGGGATCTGCATGCGTGCAGCATTAGGTGAGCCTGGAGCAGGGGCTTTGGAAAATAACAATAGCCTAATT
The DNA here is from genome assembly GCF_024509145.1 of Vidua macroura. NCBI lineage: Eukaryota > Metazoa > Chordata > Aves > Passeriformes > Viduidae > Vidua > Vidua macroura. The sequence goes on from NC_071573.1 coordinate 26,748,008, forward strand.
TTAACTGATAAACCTGTTTTGATAAGGCCAGTGTTGAAACCAAGGTTTTGATGACTGAGTGTGATAAGGCGAAGAACTCTCGTTCAGGTCATTCTTGGGCCTTTGTAGATCTTCTCAGAGCTGGAAGCCAGCAGTCAGCAGCTTTTTGCAGAAGGGTGGGAGCTTCGGGTGAGCGAACCACTCACTCAAGTGCCTGGAGCGATCTGAGTGCTTCTTATCTGGCTTGCTTAATGCAATCCAAGATTAAATGTTTAAAGGCAGGTTTCTTGCTTGCGTGACACTTTTTCAGGCTCTAAATGTGCTATAAATAACCTGTTTTCACCGATTAGTTTCAGTTCTTGTACCACTTAAATATTTGCTTTTTTTTTTCTTCTTTTTCTAGTTCGGTCGAGGTTTATGAAGTCTCTCACTGCCTTTATCCCTGTGTAATCCCAGTGTCTTTTGGTGAAGCACAAAGCAAACCCACTAACATCTGAACATCTGCCTTACGTAGTTTATTCTTTCTCATTTCTTTTCCTTAGAGAAGTAAACGTATATTCAGTATCCTGGTTTACTTTGGTCAGGATTTTTAGTACATGTACGTTAAAGAAGGTGGAGCCTATGCACCGAGAACAGCAAATGGTAATAGCTTCTTAAAAGCAAGGTGAAGTAATTACACCTAATTACATTTTCTTGATGTGATGCATCTTGTGGGCAGTATGGTTATTTTCCCTAGGAGCGAAGGGTTAGAGTTGTTCACTGGAATTACTTCTGTATTTTAAAAGACTATATTTCCTCTCTTAAGTGTTTCAAGTTTCAATATCACTGTGTAAAGATCAGCAGGCACCGTGGCAATCCAATGGATTTCCTTCTTTTTGTTTTAAGAAAAACATACAATAAAAAAATATTTCAATCTTGGTGTTTCATAGGGCATTTTATTTGGTATTTCTCTTGATTTTACAAAATTTGAGTGGCTCTGATAAATCTAACTTATGTTCTTCATACCAGTACTACCGAAGAAAAAAGTGTGTTTCCTCACATGATAATATTAATTATTGCATGGTCTCTTCAACTGCTGGTGAGAAAAGAAAACTGTTGCTTGTTTCAAAATTGCACAGGGTTTGAAGGTCCAGTTGCCACAGTTGATGTATTTTGGTAATGAACTGAGTGCACTGCCTAAATCTCTGGGGCTTTTTTAACTGATGTTCTTGCAGCTTCTCTCTTTTTTGCTCTGACTCACATCTTGGATGCTGTATTGTGTAACCTGCCAGCCAATTGCCTGCTATGAAAAATTTAGCCGCAGGGATTATTATTAAGTATGTCTAATAATGTTCATATTTTAGTGATCTATTTTTGGATCATTATGCAACCCACTACTCAGTGGGGCTAGGCAGGAAGGATAGGGCAGGACTGGATGCTGATAAACAGAAACCACTTGGTGTGCTCAGCCAGGCAGCGGGGGCCCTCTGGGCACAGGTGCTCTGTTTAGAGCTGTCTTGATTTGTAGCAAGTTGTCAGAACCTCCCCCCAAAAACAAAGCCATTTCCTCCCACTGAAATCTCTGGTCATTGGGGGCAGGGGGCTGCCAGCAGCTACTCGATGGCTGTTGGAAGAACCCTTCTGCTATCAGGTAGACATGACCCTAAACATAAACCACATGTGTTTACGTTTTTGTGTGTAGTAGGGAAGGATTTAAGTGCGATTCAAAACAGTGTCAATACATGCTGGAAACTGCATAGTAAATCACCATATGTTCCAGAGGAAATGCCAAACAAAGTCATAATTGCTTTATATGTGCACAGCTGACTGGCAAGCATTAAGGCAAACTCATGATGGGGAATGCCATCATATGCTTTTCTTCTCTGTGCTATATCAGAGCATGATTAGAGCCCATCTGCTTCCCTTGATGCTGGAAAGGCTAGGAAAACACTCAGCCTGAAGTTTTGCTGCTGGAGCATTCACACCAGGACAAAAGAAGCTAAACCCGAGGAGCTCTCCTAGACATGTTTGTTCTCAATTTTCTTTGAAGTAGAAAATGTTAAAAAATTATTTAAAGTTCTCTTGCTTCTGCAACTCATACAGCTCTGGCTGTGTGTTCGTGTTGTGACAGCCTCATGTTTTCTAGCTGTGGTTCTCAGACCAGGCATGTCTGGGAACAAACCTCAGCCACGTGTGCTGGTTAGGCTGGCTAATAGAACTGAGGGGGGGGGGGGGGGGGGCAGCAAGTATCTCTGTTCTTTTAACCTGTGCCAGCACAGAGTGTTTAATGCCTCACTAAAGCCCTAAGTGCAGGTGTAAGAGCTGTGGTATTTGCTGACATGTTTGGCAATGTTTGCCTTCTTTCCAAACTCTTTAAGGATACTTGAAATATCTGATAAAAAGTCATAGAAATTACTAATGACTTCTTTTCTTATTTTTTTCTTTAATTTTAATTAAAACCGATTTATTTTAAGTACAGTAATATAGCGTTCTCCAAACTAGGCACCTCTGTGGCCTGGAGCTGCTGTGCACCGATAGCATTGACTGCTGTGACACCTACTGGCCGAGCCGAGCAGGGAGAAGCCTCAGGGTGCTTCCTCCATCCTCTTCCTAATGCTAATTCCATCTCCTAATGAGCTGGGTTCTTGCGCAAGCACAGCGGTGGTGGTGTCCTTTGGAACGACTTTTAAACGTCATCTGCTTCAATACATGTCCCGGTACTTTGTGCATTAAGAAAGCTAGGAAATCATTTTCTTTTTGCTTGTAGCTCCTGTCCTTTCCATTCCTATTAGCTCTTTAATCTTCACCCTCTTTGTTTCATCTGTCTTATCTTTACTCAAGCTTCTTTTTTATCATCTCTTAATAGTATTGAGAACTGCAGGAAGTTACTTTGAAGCCTACTCTGAATTGCCTTCCTCTCCTAGAATAGTTCTTCTTCATTAGCTGTGATCATTCCTTCAGTGCTGGAGACCTATTATCATTCTTATTGACCTGTTAGGCATTCCACTTTTCTGGGAAAGGTACGGAGCCATTCATGCAATTCCTTCTATGAAATCTCATACCTGAGGAGCTTTTGTGAGTATTAAGAAAAATGGAGTTTTTCTGTATATATAAAAATAAAGATCTTAGTAATTCACAATAAAAACAACTTTGCATCTCCACTGAACAATGATGAATGGATTTCAGGACTGTAGGGAGATTTTCTGTATTCTTTTTCAGAGGGATAGTTTTTCTGCACTCCAGCAGTGCTGTAATCTTCTGAAAATGCATTGTCTTCTGTGTGATTCTGGAACATACCACCAATGCAAAAAGTTACACAGAGGCCTTCTCAGGTTGTTCTGTCTTGAAAGATGCTTTATATTTGAAAAGCTTGAGTACTTCCAAATAACTTGAGATCGCATGAGGTGACTTGTTTGGTAGATCTCAGTGGCTGATAACAAGGAATCGCTGCTGTCTCCTCCTCCCTGTTTCTGGTACATACTTCTGTCACCTCTTTTGTGTCTGGCAGCTCCAACACTCTTCAGACCCTTTCTGCAGCTGCATTCAGTTCACTGATGTGGCAGAAAGCGAGAGGACGGGTCATGGGAATTCCAGTTTGATGAGCACCACTGGGTATCAGCAAGGGACACTGGGAAACAGGGGTGAGGAAGCTGCTGGAGTGGAAAGAAGGTTAGGGAGGTTTCCCCCTTTCTGGCAGCAACAACCTGACAACTGTTACAGTAATTTTCCTTACAGAAAAAAAAAAAGTTTGTTGTCTCTTGCTGCCTTTTCCCCTTCTCTGGTCTGCCAGCTCTGTGGAGTCTTGCAGTGAGCTGTGGGTCATGCTGCCATTCCTCAGTCTCTTCTTTTCTCAGGTTCTGGGCAGCTTCTTGCATTATGTTTTTAGAGCAGGGTCTGCCTCCTGTCTAGGCAGCTTGGCAATGTGCCCAACATGCCTCCTCTCTCTCTTCTTTCTTTGGGGGAGAATTGAGTTTGCCTTTACAGTACAAAGTAGTTCCATACCAATAAACACAAGATTTTATAAGTGTTTTCCTCTAGAAGTGATATGCTTTTAACATAGCCCTGGAAGTTATGGAGCTGGGGAGAAAATGGGAAACTGAGCAAGGTTTTACATTCCTTAAAAATTCAGTAAGAAGTTGAGATGATATATGTTTTTATCACAAAAGATTGTGGTATAGAGGATTTGCATTGGTAATATACAATAATTAGAAACTGTGTCAGTCTATAATCTAATTAAGAATTAATTGAGATGAGTTAACAAGCTCAGCATCAAAGAGGAAAGGATAGAATCTCTGTCGGACAGCTGAGATAGTCAAAGTAGTGCGGCTCACAGACTCCTCCTGAGCAGATGAATTGACTTTGCTATGCCAGTCACCACAGACTTTGTTTTTCAACTTGAAGAGACCTGTTCTAGAACACAAAATATGCCAGCATTGGCTATTTTACTTGTCGGACACTATTCTGACTCCAGATTTCATTTTTAAAAGTTGGGTTTGGGCAGTGATGCGTGTTACTGCAAGGTCCTGAGAAGTTCCTGCTGATCTGTGCCCTCACTGAGGGCTGAGGCCAGTGGTTGTGATGGTGATGTTTCATGATTTCAGGTCAGTAACAGAACAATGTCCTTAGCAAACTGAGACCCTCAGACTTGCCTATTGCAGTCAGCATGTCCAAGATACTGCTCTGAAGCTCGAGTGGTTAAAGCAGAGGATGCATGATTCCTGTTGCAGTGATGGGGAATTAATCTCTCTCTCTGAGGAGTTGGAAGTTACAAAAGAGTTCAGTACCTTGTGGGATTTCCCAAGCCTGTCAGGCTCCAGTTGCCCATAAAAATCACTTAACCTTATTAATAGTTTTGCTCTACATATTTCTTATTGTTCATCCCTTGTCATTAAGGGACCTTGCCAAGGTTCACACAGGAGAGCTCTGACAGACCCAGGTACTAAACCCAGATGGCCAGATTCCCTTTCCAGGTCCTTAGGCACTTTCTGGGGTAGCTCTTCTGTAGGCTAGATCCTGAAAAAGAGACTGTAGGTCAAATGGCAGTTCTAAAAAGTCATAATGCCTCTTAGACTAGAAACCTACAAAGTAGACCTGCATTTGTAGCCATTTTTGCACAGTATTAGTGTGTCTTTTAATGACACATCACTAAAAACTACCATTTGAAATATTGAATTGTAGTAATCTCTGAGTCTTACTTTAATCACAATCCTATGCTTAGCTAGACAACCCAATGTAGAGACGATTGACCTTGACTTAATTATATATATTTACAATGATTAATTTGTGATTATGTCATTTATCTGATGGTAAAGTTTCAGAGAGTGAGGAACTGCAATTTAATTTCACTTGTCCCTTGTGCTGTTGTGGCAGTTTGACTTTGGCCTCAAGATGTAGGGCGGCACTGTAGTGTCCTTTAGAGGTTTCTCTATGAGCTGGCTGGAACTAGAGTCTCTTGCCAGCTTTTGGGTACAGCTCAGACAGTGAGGCAGAGCTCTGTCACCCTAAGAGAGCTCCAAGCAACACAGTTTTGCTGTCTCCAGTGCAGCCACTAAATTAAAATCCCTTTTTTTGGATAAATTCTTGCTGTGAGATTGAAAATTGATTGCCTAGAGGAGGAGCGTCCAACCTGTGAGCCTTCAAGGACAGTCTGGTTGGTGCTGTACCCAGCTATTTCCCATAGGGCCCCTCAGGAGCAGAATAAGGGCTGGATGAGTTTTCCCCATGTTGAGCTCACCACCCTTCTCTGGGATGTGAAGGTGCCTTCAGCTGCATCTATGATAGCAGGCTCAGATAAAGCATATGGGGATGTGCTAACATCCTTTGTATCTTGGTGATCCTTCTCTCAATTCCAGCTTTTCCTTCTCATGCTAAATCTCCTTCATGGCATTGTCTCTGCAGAGCTACAGTTTGTCAGCATGCCTGCTAAATGTTTTCAATCAGTAAATGCTAGTTGTTAGGCTTACGTGCACCTCGTATACTCAACGTCACAGACACCAAAAATAGAATTGTTGATTTTCTTTCTAGCCTTGTGCATCAGCCTGAATAGTGGAGGATTCTACACCTTTGTTACATTCTTCTATCGCATTACAATAAAGATCTCTGATGGAATACTAAGTATTTCTTATTCTATCAAAAATCACAATGGGATGCTCCTGTAATCTGCCATTGTTATGTTGAGCCTCTTTTTGTAGTGCAAATAACAATTGCTCATATAAATCTTGTGCCTCTATCAAGCATCTTTGTGCTTTTCTCTCAGACCTTGGTATGATGGCAGTGCCTTGCCTATAAGCACTGAATTAAGGAGGGATTTTGATAAAGGTTAGCAGGCTGCATGTAGCTTTTCAGTAACATGTTTGCTTAGTAAGAATTAATAGATCTGTAAAGTGTTAGAAATAAATCACATCTCTTTCTGGCTCCTAATTCTGCACAGGAGGAATAGGTTTGGAGTAAAGTCCAAGGATCTTGTAGGAACATATGCTGCCCACTTCCAGCTCTTGTCAAGGATTTGTGTTGTTGTATTAGAATTTCAAGATTACAAAGGGACATAATAGAAGGCATTTTGCATGTCAAGATAAAGTCTGTTACGTATAAATCCCCGAATTACAATTCTTTCCTTCCTTCTTTTGGCTTTTTGAAATTTTTAATTTACATTTTTGCTGAAACTGATGTCTGTGGGTTTTATGTTAGCTACCTCAGTAAAAGGTTGCATCATGTTCTTAGGAAATATGCACTCTTTGTTACTACGTCTAAAGAAAATTGTCAGTTGTCAGTTATGCAGAGTAATGGTGCCTCAACACAGTAAGGGCAAATAACTGCTTGCCCTAAAACATCTAAAGATATACAAATTTAGCCTGGTGAAAAGCTGATGTACAATCTTGTAATCCACACTTGGTGGTGGAGGTAGCTCCAGGGTTACTCCACAGTCCTTTCTGTCTTCAAGCACTACCATGCATGTCTTTGGCTCATTCCTGCTCCAGAACTGTGCATGCAGTTGTTCAGTTTGTCCTGATAAATGAGAGTGCTTGTGCTTGCATTTTTACCAGCACATCTTTTGAGAATGTATTTGCATGCTGTGGTTTCTAAACCTTCATCTGGGGGGAATGCAGTTTTGCAAAGCCAGTGGAATTTCTGTTTTTCTCTCAGTTATGTAAAATGGGGGAAAACAAGCATGGTCCAGGATGGTAAAATGGGGGAAAACAAGCATGGTCCGGGATGGTGACACACAGTTATGGGGCTCAGGCTGCATTGGTGTCTTAAAACAAATATTTACTCAACTGGCTTAGGAGCACAGCTGCAAGCACAGAGAGATTGCTCCTCTCAGAGGTCCATCTGACTGGGTGTCTGGTGTGAGACAGTGTCCAGCAGTACTGCCTAGAGGACAGCACAAGTACAGGAGGAAAATGTCGCTGTGCTGTTTGGAATAATCTCCTGGCACCCAACCAATTAGGGGAGAGGATCACAAGCAGTTTGTTTGTATTTAGTAATCCTTTGTGTATTTTTCTTCTGTGACTTTGTCCTGGTACCTTTTGAGTCCTCTTAAAACTAAGACTCAAAAATTCATAAGGTCCATGGCAGGGAGACCTAATGGTTAGTCAGCTGTGTGAGAAAAGCTGCCTTTCGTGTTTTGAACCTGCTAATACCATTCCATACCACTTAATTCATCATCAGAAGAGAGGGTCAGCAACATTTCCCCATCCTCTAATGTGACACTAATGATTTTATAGCTCTCTGTAGATACCTTCATGTTTTCTTTCTTCTTATTCCCTCTCTTCTCTTCCTCTCCCCCGTCCCCAAGGTAGGTGTGAGACTACTTGTCATTCACAGCTTCATGCTGAATTTGACTAATAAAGCGTGATAAGAAAAAAATTATGATGTGAAATTGTTTTCACATTTTCAAAGTCAGCTGTTCATTTAATGATGGTTAAATTAAACCACAAAACACATTAAAACACAGAACAATATAATTAAGGGAAAAAAACCTTGAGAAGAAAATGAAGCATTTTTCTTGCCTCAAAGTATATCTTTTGAGGATGTTTTCAGGAGCTTACTTCAATTTTTTGAGTGTACATAGCAGACAACAGGGATTTTCTTTTCTCTTTTGAAGAAGTGAATTGTCTCTCTCAGTCCTTGGGCTGCCCTGCAGCTTTTCAGCTCTCAGACCTGCACCTGTTCCACAGTGGGAGCCAGGTCAAACTGGCAGCACCGGCTGGCTCCACCCCAGCTGTGGGACACCATCTTCTAGCCAAAATCCAGGATGCACAGGCTCTGCTCAGAACCAGGTGTCACAATGAAGGAGTTGATCTCCCTGCAGGCTTTATACAGATATTGGTACAAGAGGTTTTGGTTTTGCCATTTCTGGTTTGTAGCCATCCCTCTTCTGACTGCTTTAACATCTAACTGTGATCTAATCATCAGTTTAATTCTGAATGTTTCAGTCTGACTGCTTACTAGAAAGTCAAAAATAAAAGCACAAAGAGCCCTCAGCTTAAATATTTCCTCTTTTTTTTTTCAGTTTTTATTTTTATGTTAATACTACAAAACTCTAGACAAATATATACACAAGGCAATTTTAGTCTTCTTACATCCAAACTGTCCACTTCAGAAACTCCAAGTATATCCACCTAGCTTTAATCTGTGTTTATAACTAACCTGCAGAATCATAAATCTATTACACTGTAGAATTAATTAACTGTGGTATCTAACTTTTCTCAATAAATCTGAAACATTGTGCAGTTGAATACATTAATTTGCTCCTAGCTACTAAGGCAGAGGTGTTCCTAAAGATTGCTTTAACACTCATGGCCTGATATTTCTGATTTTTGTGTGGCCAAATCTTTGGTTGTCTGATTGGAATATTTTGGACCTTGTTTTCAGTGAACTGGAACATATCTATGCCTGTCTCCAATCAGAAGTCTAAAATAGTTGAAACAGAGATTACTGTGGAAATGTTGTGTTATCAACTCTGTGTCAAGCACAAATCTAAAACGCAGCCCCACACTACCTACTGGGAAGAAAATTCACTCTATCCCAGCCCAAAGCAGCACAGGCATATAAAAGACTTTAAAGTGGCAAGTCAGAGACCACTGTTTAAAAGAAGAAAAACATATGGTCAACAGCTTCTAGAGAAGTTGGTGTAATAAAACTGGGAAGAAAATCTGAAAATAGCACTAAATGGGGGATACAGATATGAAAATGATGGGTTTTTCAAACTTCCTCTTAATTATGTGCTTTTTTAAAAAAAATAACTTCTGTATAGCATGAACCTAAGTATTACTTTTAGTTGCTGGCATGTTGTTACTAGAACAATGTAGGAAGACAAACTGAAGGAAGCTCAGCATGTGGCAAATTATTAAATACCTTTAAACAGTTTATTTTAAAAAATACAACCTTTCAATACAGTATGCATTAAAATAAAAAAGTTAAGAAAGAAAACAAAAAATCAAACAGCAGAAAATAAGAGCAATAGAAGCTGCAGCTTTGAACTTTTTTACTGTGGAGAAACGTCACAGAGTAGCATAATGTTTGGTGTTTTATTCTAAGTACCACAGGGTAAAACTGGAGAGAGAGGATGAGTCTTTGAAGCAAGGGGAATATTTTACAAACTGACAATATGCAGCAAGGTGAATTGGTTAGGTGGGTAAGTGGCTATAAGCCTGCATGTCTCCACACTGTATTTTGTCCCTTTCTCAAGAAGCAGGAGAGTTAGATTTCTTTTCTTGTAGCCCAAGAGAGAAAAAAGGTACAAGTGCATAAATGTGCATATTTGTGCCACACTGTTCTGTGCCCGCCTGTTAAGTGGGTCCAGCTGAGATGCCAGCTGAATTTGGGAATGTCTGGCCCGGCCTGCTGTCCCCTGGCCTTGCTCACGTGCACTTCTCTGAGAGGAAGGCACAGAAGGGTTCTGCAGGGTGGTGTGCTGAAGGGGTTGATGTGCTCGGGTGTCATAGTGCTCTGAGCCGCGTGTGCTGTCCTGCAGGGCTTTCTCTGCTGCCCTGTGCACAGGCAGCAGGTTTCTGTTTTTGTGCCAGTGGGCCAAGCTGAGCTGGGGGAAGAGGAGGAAATGGTGCTGCTGGGCTGAGCCAGGCTCTGCCTCCTGTACTTGTGCACAGGAATACCTTGCTGTGGTAAAGAGAATGGAAATATTTGCAGAGTAAGGTACCACTTACTCGTAATAAAACAGAGTGAGCCTAGTCTTATATTAATATTTATTTAACACCACAATGTTAAGTGGAGGAGGGAAGCTATTTATTTTTCACACAGCAGAGGCATTTTGAAAACCAAGAGGTGGCAATGCAAAGTCACTCAGAGGAGTGAGCTGCTGAATGCTGGATGTGTGTGTAAGAAATTCTGGAAGAGCATAGTGCTTTCAGCTCACTGGGTGGAAATTAAAAACAAATAATCTGTGTGCCAGCAGGATAACAGTGAATGATTTTGGAACCCACTGTTGTTTTCAGATTTATGTTTTTATTAATTTCCTTCTTGTTTTTAAACCCACAATATTGCTAGTACAACTGTAGGCCTAATAATATTCTAGAGTAATGCCTGGCATCTTTAAAAGGGTGGGAACACAGAGAGATAGCCTAATCTGGTTTTGGATTATGCCTGACTGACCTTGAGTCACTGGTTTCCTGCCTCTCAATAGGAGATGGAAGTGTCTGGGTGAGATGTGTGTGTAGGTATGTCAAAGAGAGACCTTGCTTTTTTATTTCATAAGAACTTCTTACAGCTCTTCTATCTTTCTGGAACATTTGGATTTAGTTTCTTTTAAGATACTAGATTTCTTTTAGATTCTTTTAAGGGATTGATTTTCTGATTAAAAAGCTTTTTCACTGTTGCCTGAAACTTCCATAACCAGTATCTTCTTCATCGCGTGGTTGAGACCAAGTGGCTCGTTTTGCCTGTGAAGAGAATGTAGGGAATCAGGTCTGTTTTTGCTGTAGCTGAGGAAGGCTGATAGACTGCCCAAAAAGTACCTTTTTGCCAAAACCTTTTGACTTTTTTTCATTATGAGGTGGTTTGCAGAGAGTCCACTGACTATAGGAGCAGCAGAGGGTGGGATATTTTTTGCAGTAATTCAGAGTGCTCAGAAAAAGCAATGTGATCAAAATAAGCAAGCCATATTTGATGCACACACTAAATTTTGAAATGCTGCTGTCTTGGAAAAGTCATCTTTCATGTGGTTATGATTCAGCTCAGAGATTAGTTCCAAGAAGAAATGAGAAATAGAAATGCACATATTGGCTGGTAGTTGTGTGAATAGCAATGAGTGGGTAGTTCAAAGCCAGCAGATTGCAACTATTGGGTCTCTCCCAGTTTGCTTTTTGACAAACGGCAATAGTGGCAAGGGACAAGCACTTTTGCTTGTTACTTTGTGGGGTCTGAATTATCTCCTAGATGAATAGATGTTTCTCTGCAACATGCTAGATAAGATTTTCTGTCGGCCATATTTCAGGGCAGGTCCAACAAGAAAAAAAATCTCTTGTTTTATTATTTTATGCAAATTATTTCCTATTGCAAGAAGAATTTCAAGCACTATCTAGGTCATTACTGCCAGAATTAATTAGTTCATTAAAAAGTATGACAAAAGAAATGTAAATCGCATTGCCCATCTATTCTTGGCAGATCACTGAAGTATATACTGTAAAAAAAAAACCCCAAACTAAGCAAACAAAAATGTTTCCTTGGCTCAGAAGTGGAATAGTGGTTGGACAGTTCTTTCTCTTTTCCATTTTTAACATCATGATGGCAGCCAATGTAACTCCTTTTGTATATGTGAAGGCTGAAGTGGGAATATCACAGCTGTATACCAGAGCTGTATTTGCAGAGAATTGAAATTATACTGAAGATGTGAACCTCAGTTTCCATAGCATGGTGATGAAACATGTGAGATGGTCAATGTACATAAAATATTTGTTTGCTTGCTGTTGTTCATCTTACTCTTGGTGAATGCAGTTACCCATATTTAAAGTTTGGCTATGTCACGTGCCTTTGGCACACATATATGGCCAACAGTGATCATGTTTAGCAGCCATTTGACTCTGCTTACTGCATGTAGGGGAGCTGTGTGTCCTTGAGGTGCCTCATCCACGGTGGCAGCAACAGAAAACGCTTCCCCCAGCTCATTCCGTGTGCTTCCTACTGGCAGAACCTGAGTCAACCATCTCTCCTCCTTGCAGTGGATCTGCACTACTCCTGGATGGAGAGATGAGGGGGCTCAGCTGCCGCTGCAGTGACCTTCATTTGTGATTCCACATAATTTTGCTTTGGGCAGCATTATCCTTTTTGAACAACTTATGTTGAAGAGCATACACTGAAGAACTTATATGTATAGATGCTTTCCTCCATTCATTTATCACTTTAATGTAACAATTAATTAAATTGAAAGCTCAATCAGCACTTTGAGAATGTGTGAGATGAGCAACAGTGTAGTGCTAAGTAGAGGTCTCTTCTGGGAAGTCAGTGCTTTATCAGCAGATATCAGAAATCAGAAGTTGTCTGAGCTGTGAGAGGAGCTGTAGCTGTAACCTCACATTTCCTTCAGAGATTCAATACTGCAAGTGACAAAAAGATTGCTGTCTCCTTAGAAGTTTCCTTTGGAGAATTATCTTGTTATAGAAAATGAACAAAAGAAACACTGAAATAAAAATAACTTGGAAGGAGGAAAATTAAGTGTCCTTCCCCTGCTTTCCATAGTTTTTCAGTTAGTAAAATTAGGGAATGAGCCAATTTCAAAAATTGTAGCTTAAAAATAAATCTTCCTACTGAAGTTAGCATGTAGAAGTGCAAGACAGTGCTATGTACATTAATCTTGCTTTTGTCCTAAAACCCCACCAATCCAGACTCCTTTTGTAAATCTTATGAGAAGCATGGCAGAAATTTTGAAGGAAGTTACTGACAGGGAACAGCTTCCAAATCTACAAAAATATTTGAAGTTACAGGATTTTTTTCCTAAACATACTCATTATTACAACTTCTAAATGAAAAAAGAATTATTCCTTTCTTCCTGAAATTAATTCTGGGTAATTACATTTTTAACAATATTTTTGAACATATCTGACATATTTAATTTGTTCAGTTCTGAAAATTACATGGCCTTAAGTGAAGTGGCACAAAAGTGGCACAAAATTCAGATGATCATAAAATGTTCATTATGGACAAACTCACTTCCAATGTTTCTCTTGGTTGCATTTGAGTTATGCCATTGAGTGTTTCCGAAACAAAAGCATCAGATTAGATTTCTGCCTATATTACTTTGTGCTGGGAAGGTAAACATACTGCAGATGAGTATCAATTTTTTTGAGGTGATTTTTAGAAGTCTTTAATAAAAAAACATTTTCTTCAGTACAGAGGAATAAGTTTAAAAGCCAAGTTCAGCCTCAGCTCTTTGAGAATATGAAAATACTTTCTGAAACATATCTGGAATCAGATGCATGGAACCAGGGGCTCCAGTGTGAGTATTTCAGTATACTACGATGGTGCCATTTGCACTTTCCTCCCAGTGTGGCCTTTTTTCAAATCTCCTGGGCTTACATTTAAAAAGGCAAGGTCTGCTTATTTTCCCTCCAGTTTCTAGTGCTTAGGTTGCAGTTTTTCTACCTCTGATACCAAAGAAAAAATATTTTATGTTGCTACAATGTGAATATCCATTTTGCTATGAGACACAAATGTCCTTCTAGAACCATGTTGCTTGCCCCAGTGTTTGCAAATCAACACTTCCAGACAGAATAAAGCAGACTGTTGTTTCATAGTTCATAGTTAGCAGGCATTCTAATTAAATAGCCTATTTGTTGCTATTCTTCCCAATGTTTTCTAATTTTCTTACAATTTTGTGACCAGTTTATATCTTCTATATATATTCTATTCATATGTTCTGTGATTTCCAATCAGAGCATTCCAGAGAGAAATAAAGTTTTGTTCAGAAAAAGTAGAATTAGCAAAACATAGATAATGAAATTTAAACAATCTGATAACAAGTTACTTTTTTCCCCCTTTCATTTCTTTCAGGATAACTAGTCACAGTAGGCATAATTTTCAACTTCTTTTTTTTTTTCCCAAATGTAAATGCAGTGTCGTAGTGCAGAAATTAAATTATAATTAAGGGTGATTGTTTGGTATTTATTATGCAGAGTATGCCTTCTAGTTTAATGACAGACTTTGACATTTGCAATTAACAAAATTTGTGCCTTGTCAGCACTGAAAAAGAAGACACTTGCTGTGTTCATTAATTGATTTATTACTTCTGAAAGCATCTAAAAATGCAAGAGCAAAATAGTTATTTATGAAATGAAATTTGTCATGAATTCATTGCATTTGGTGCAATCAGTATTATTATCATCTGAGTTATTTTGCTAACAATACTGAGAGAAATGGTACAAAATGAGCAGTGACCTGGACTGTTTCTTGCTGTTGTTAAACCAGGAGCTCTGGGGAGCTGCTGAACACAGGGAAGGGGTGAGATGAAGGGAACAAGCTGCTTCAAGCTTTTTGGAGAATAGTCTGAGTAAATTAGTTTTTCTGATGGAAAATGGTCAGCTCCCAGGCCACAGAGAGCTGTGTGGAGCACAGGCTTGTTAACACTTTGCTGTACAACCAGAAGTGGCAGGGGAGCTGCTTGTAAGACTTTGGCTGAGAAGTGCTTTACTGTTTCCCCCCCAGCCTCATTGGAATGCACTCTTTATTCAGACTGATCCCTTTTCAGGTTGATGCTCCAGGTTTCAGATCCAGGGCTGGTGACCCTTCATTGCTCACTGTGGCCTGACCCTGCTCTGCCTCCTTCTCTCACAATGACAGCAATTCCAGTACTGGCTCCTCCATTCCCAGCCCCTCTTCCCTCCTTGCACATCTGTCTTTTAAATAAGATTCTCCATGGTGCCCTCTAGATAAGTTGCCGATTAGTCTTGAGGAATGGGGATAAGCAACTGGTCCGAGTAATTCCTCTGAAAGTAAGTCATTGATGTTAAGAGAAATGGCTTTAATTTGTTGATTTTCCAAATGTACCTCCTCATAGTATTCCAAAGCAACCTGCTTTTTACTCCGGTTCTATTCATTTTGCAGTTCAGTATCTCAGCATTCAGATCATTTTTCAGGTGCTTAATTGACTTCATTTTTCTACAGTAAAGCCCATGATTTTCCTTATATTGTTGTAATGTCTCTGATATTGCTTTAAAAGCTTCAGTACTGAGAACCTCCCAAAGTGGAGAGAATAAAATGAAAATATTACAATATAAATGGTTTGCTTTTTGGCATGGGCTTTAAAATTTTAATTTGAAGGAAAGATAAAACATACTTCTAGAAAAGTCTGTTCTTAGTTGAGATCTGCCAAATAAATGGTGAGGCAGAGACTGACAGCAGCACTCCAGCAACATGGCATAAAGCTCTTCCTCATTTATTGCTCTTCCTTCTTCATTTGTTTCTGTTGCCTGCCACTATTTTGCCTTCAGGTTCTGCTGAAATGGGAATGCTGCATGGAATCTAATCCTAATGCAGAACTACATTTTGCTCTGAACAGCCTTTAACTCTGAGGTACACTTCCTTTTCCTAAACCCACCTGAGGCTGCATTAATAGCTTAAATGAGGTGTAATGAATCTACATACTCTCTGACCTATTTCCTTTTTGCCCTTTGGTTGCTTTGAATTTTTCAGATTCTGAAGCTATGAAAATTCTCAATGGTTTTCCTGTTTTCCGATGGACTTCTATTTTTTACCTCTGTTAAAAACCCATGTATTATTTTTTTTTTTCTCTTAATTTTCCAGCACTCTTTCTGTCCAGATGATGAATGGCTTGCATTTGACTGGTTTGCTTCCTTTACTACAGTGTTAGGAAAACAAGTCATATTGATGATGGAAGAGTTGGAGGAGAAAAAAGTGTGCTGGCCCAATGTTCAGCAGCACAAACCTCTTCTGCCTCACTGAGGTTGAAGGTGGGGATAGAGCTGCCTCCAGAAAAGAGGAGAGGTAGAGCAGATGGCCATAAGATGAAGGGGTCATGATGTGCCAGAAATCTCATTTCACACAATGGTGAAGAATTTTTATACCACATATTTAAAGTAACACTTTGGAGTGCCAGCCAGCCTCCTGTTACAGACCAACAGCAAGTTCATTCTTTTTGCTTATTGGAGGTATTTTCATTTGCAGACACCGTTTGGTTCTGAGAACTAGGCTGTTACAAACCCCCCACTTTGTATTTTAAGATTCACAATAAAATAGCAAGAGTCGCAGCGCGTGCCAGCTCCTGTAATTTCATGAAAAGACTGCATTTGGTGTTTTTTCCCCCTGATGGCAGAATTCCTGGATACAAGCATCTATGCAAGGAACACAACTCATACATTTAGGAATCCCACAGTTATAAATACTTGGAAATGTGTAATACAAAACCTAAAAAGCAGGGTATTTTTGGTTCCTAATCTTGTGAATTCCAAACCCATTTGCATGATAAGCAATTCTAGTGTTGGTAACATAGTCTTCTCCCTGTTTTGAAGAAGAAAAAAGCAGCAAGATTATTTTATACCCATCTTAGCATTACTTTTCAAGGTCTTATATTGATCCTCTGTTTTGCATATAAACAATATATTTTAAATCATCAATTTTATTTTTTATTTAAATTAGGTTTTAATTTAAAAGCACTAAAAGAATGGTGAAAAAATATATTTGTTTGCTATAATATTTATAAAATAGCTACATCATTATAAAATAAATTTCACAATATATCAGTGAAATTCCACTTCTCTGATATATTAATATTCAGTAAAAGGCCCTAAAGATTTTTTTTTTAATTCCACCTACTGTACTTACTTGAATAACAAACAAACATATTGTGAAAAGCTGGTTTTAGGAATATGATCCTTCTTTTATAATTAATAATGAAGAATAGTACAAAAGCAAAAAAAATCCCATCAAAAGCTACTTGGAGAAACTGTGGAGAGTTTCCAAACAATAGGAAACAGGGTGCTGTTTCTTAACAGGTACAGAGCAATCTCCCAGCCAGCTGGAAGGCTGCCTTTGCTGCCAAATTTGGCTTTTTGAAACATTTTCCTGGCCACAACAAATGCTCCATGGGCTGCAACAAGGTCAATATGGCATCCGTCATTAATAATTTTTTTTCATGTGCTGGACTTCCAAGACATACTGTTCTTCCAACTCTTTTAGAGTTGGTGGTCAGATAGTTTTCTGACAATATGTTTTCTTTAATTTGAAAGCAGAGAATGGCATCATCTTACTTTTGATATAAAATACTATAGTGGTGAATTCTAAGAGGAAATAAAATGGGACTTGATGACCATTACTTGCTAAAAAAAGAGTGAGGCTTACGCCAAATAGATCTACATTGATCATGGATAATTTTAGATGGAATTCGAAATCTGGTTTCTTATTATGGCAAGGATGAAATGTTGAAACTGGCTTTTAAATATGAGTAAAAGTCAAATTAGGTCAAAGACAGAACTTGTGAAGCCAGTGAAGAGGTTGCAGTTGTCTGTGACAGCACACAGTTGGATTTGGAGGAGGAGTCATTGCCTTCCAAGCCTATGGTCCCTGTCCTGCTGGCAAGAATTGTTTTATAGCTCTGTTTATTCTGTGTTATGGAAGAATCACGTGGGCACTTAGGATCGTGCCTACATGAGGGTATTTATGCTTGAGGTGCAAAGTCTGAAACCTGCTGAGTCAGTTCTGTTTCACAGTATTTCCCAGCCAGAGGCACTGGCAGAGCCAGAAGGGACCAAAAACTATGTCTGGCATTTCCCTTCTGCACTCCCCTTTCCTTTGCCCTCTCAAATCTTGCTATTATTACACAGATAGGTCTGAGTGTACAAACATTTACACACACACTTGTGCAACAGTCTTTGGCTTGAGGTGTCTATAGTCCCTCCATTTTTAGTGTTTATTCCAGAATTGCTTTCTTCTGTTTACATCTCATTCCTTGTTTTTCTCAGTCTTGAGACACCAAGTGACTTATGCAGCAAATGTCCTGCCTATGTTTTTGCATCCATCACCCCTGAATTACTGCATAAATGTATCTACCAACTTTCTTATTCAGCTCTTAGTTGAAATTGCTTCCACAAATAAGCAATTTGTGCAGAAGCCTCTGCATCTTCTTCTGCATGATTATACAATAGTGAGGTGTCTGTGAGTCACTGGAATCACCCCCTGTGCTAAATCTGCCTCTTGCCAATCGACTGTCTGGCCTGGACACTGAAAATAGAGTGAGAGGGGAACACTGTATCTACCTCTAATGTGATTCCTTACCACAGGAGAGTAAGCTAAGGAATTTTTTTTTTTGTGTGTGTTTTCATTTAAGACAATTAAATAAGTGAAATCTTTCTCTTACAGAATAGAAACTTAAATTACTATGTTTTGAGTCTGTGCCATTTTGCTTTTCAAGTCTATTCTGTAGCCTCGGCTAGATTCTTATTTGGTAATAACCTAATACATTTTTAAAGTGGCATATTAAAATGCAAAAATAGGGTATCTTGGTTTAAAATGGTGGTATTAATGAATTTCAAACAGCAAAAATAACAGCTTAGTAAAAATAACCTTTATTTCTAAGGCTGTACTATTGCACAGTGGGAATTTGTTGTATCTCCTCTTGAGAAAGAAAAGTTAATAGGTTTGGATTAGATATTGAGAAAAAAATCTTTGCTATGAGGGTGGTGAGGCACTGGAACAGGCTGCCCAGAGAAGTTGTGGATGCCCCATCCCTGGAAGTGTTCAAGGCCAGGTTGGATGGGGCTTGGAGCAACCTGGTCTAGTGGAACGTGGCCCAGTCAATGGCAGGGAGGTTGGAACAGGATGATCTTAAAGGTCCCTTCCAACTCAAACCATTCCATGATTTTATGATTCTATGGGAAAGTTGTGTTGCTATTAAATTTTAACCATGGCTTTACTGCACTGGGATTCAAATATGTTCCAGACAACAAAATTACTGCAGTTCAGATTTTAAGAAAGCCGACATTTAAAAGTCTAAATGATTCTTTGTCACTTATCCATGACTGGAAAAGCCAATGTTAAAGGAATTTCAGCTTTATACTGTGGTTTCCAGTAACAGTGTCTTTATCTTGGTGATTATGCCCTGCTAAAAATCAATCTTAGCACAACGTTCATTAGAAGTGGCAGGTTTTGTTTGCTATCTTTGAGTGTATGCTTTAATGTTTTGTCAATGCAAACTATTCCTGATGAAGAGATGATAAAAAGATGTTTTCTAATTTAACTCTCCATTAATTACAAAATGAATTGACTTCTATCTAGCATATTTAAGGCACGATCCAGCAGAGAAGAGTCTTGTTGTTCCTAATCCATTTTTAGCCGTGATCTTGTTAGTGCTCCCGAAAGCATGGCTGTCATGTTATAGATAGAAAAGCACAGAACTCTTTGCTAGGGAACACCTCTCCCTATCCCCTCCTCCATCCCTGCACACCAAATCTGCTCTTTGTTTCCTTTTAGTTTACAGAACCTGTAGTTTCAGTGCAGGAGCTTGCTGGTGCTGGGAATGCAGAGGCATTTAATGCAACAAGGAGCTGATGTTTAGAATAGCCTTCAGGATGGAGCAAAGATGACTGTGGGTAATTAAATGCCAAGGAAAACTGAAATATGCCATAATCATAAATGTCATCTCTCCTTCCGTTGTTCCCTCAGGTGGGCCACTATCAAGGAACCTCAGCTGAGGACCATGCACCAGCAGCCCGCCACTCATGTGATCCCTCTTCTTTGAACTCACTGGTGGTATTTGCCAGGGAGAGTATGAAAGATGAACAGAACTAGGGAGAGGCCTAGGAGAAAACTAGGGAGTTTTTCAGGGGATTTTGGAGGTTCTCTGCTGCTTTGTGTTTGAAATATTCCTTTTCCTCTGAGGGAAGGGCAGAAGTGCATTCCTGTTTTAATTGACCTGCAGAGTCACAAGCAGGGTCATCCTAGAGCACATTACATGCAAATACATCCAGAAGATTCCTGAATATCCCCAGTGAGGGAGACTCCACAACCTCTCTGGACATTCTGTTCCAGTGCACAGTAAGGAAGTGTAAAGGATGCAGCAGAGGCTGATGACAATGCAGATCTCAGTGGTGAGTTGTTATAAGAGGGTAAGGCCCAACATGTAGGCTGTATTTAGCTGAAATTGCATTTCTTAACAGAAAAGGAACCTTTATAGAATTATTTAGACAAGCCATTTTTTAGATTTTTGTTGATTCTCTGTGTAGTCTTTAGGAAAGCTGGTGAAGGGTCTGGAGAGTAAGTTCTATGAGGAGCACCTGAGGGAGCTGGGGATGTTTAGCCTGGAAAAAAAGAAGAAGGGAAGAATGTTTGGTTTGTGTCACATCACCAGAGAGGACCAACACTGGTGATGGAGTGGGCAGTAGCTATAAGTTTTGGGGGGCTCTAATGGATAAGAGGATGAGTAGGAAATGTTATAGACAAAAAGCAGAAGCCAAGATCTTGGTTTAAAATAGTAAAAAATGTAATCCCAGAAACTCTAATGGGTTAGATCTTTCTGGCTCCATACTGCACACAGAAGCACACACTGTAAATCTTTGAATCTACAACAACTGAAATATTTCTGTTACCTCATTCTAGATGTTCCATTCAGGATCAAAGTAATTTATAAACTGTAGTACAAATAGGTAAAAAGAATAAAATTTCAGCCCAAATGAACCACCAGTCTAAACAACTTTAAATATTGAGAATGTCAACAAATTTGGTCAATGATAGAAAATGACACCCTCATCAAGACTTCATTTTCTAGAAGGGTGCTTTATTTCAGCTAATCAAAAATGTTTTCTATTACTGTGTAGGACTGTCAGCAGTCAAGAAAAATAAATGGTTTAAATGTAGATGCATTGGAAATAAATGTGTTTGGATCTTCATGCAGTTGTATCAGCTATATGAGGGTTACGAATGATGAAAGGATAAATTTGGTGGTGCTGACTTCAATAAAGAATAACATTAAGGTAGCTGCAGGCACACAACTTTTAAGATATGGCAGTATAAAAATCCACTTTTATGGCTTTATAGTATATGCCTGCAGGAAAACTAGTTAAAAGGCAAATAAGCATTATAAAAGAACTAAGAGAAAAGCTTTTTCTCATAGAAATTGAGAGAAATCTGTTATGAACTGCTGAACCTGCAGTGTAATTTAAATATGTTATTTGCTTCTCAAATTAGGGTCTAGGATTTGCTGGCAAATTATCCTTGTTGAAGATGGTGATATTGTTACTGGTCTATGCTTTTACATTTGTAGGTCAGTACTTTTATTTCCAGGAAAGAGATAGTCACAGGAAGATCTGTAATTTCTTTAAAACTTGCTTTGGGAAGAACATATACTGTCTGCTGATTTTGTGTAGGTGGGGTCAAGTGTTGGCCTGATGGCTGTTCTTCCTCCCTCGAGTGGTTCAGAACAGACTGATCTGAGGAAAAGGCAGTAGGCACAAGACCAGCAATAAGATCAAAATTAGCAACAGATTCTGCCTTTTTGTGTGGGTGCTCAGCACCCCTGGCCAGCTACTCCTCCCTGGATGTCTGCTTCACCATGCAGCCAGACTTTTG